>NC_064455.1:3488109-3815497 GCF_023343835.1 Lagopus muta
ACCATTTGGATGTGGTGCTCAGGGACATGATTAAGAGGAGGGTTGTTAGACTTAGGGTAGTATGGTTAGGTTGTGGTTGGACTCAATCATCTTTAAGGTCTTTTCCAACCTGAGCAATTCTATGATGCTATGATTCTAGGAGCAGAGGGCGATGCCCTTCACTGTGCTACCAGTAGCACCAGGAAACATCCAACATCGCTGTCCACGTCTGGGCAAGAAGCGTAAGCATTGCATTGTGACACTCCAGAATGGTGGCAACCAAATGGAGAATTCCATTGGCAAACAGCAAGACGAATTCACACCAGCGGCCAAGAAGAGGCGCACAGACTCGCCAGAATTACCAGCCGCTCTGCACGCAAGAAGCCTTTTTGCCAGCAACCTGAATGGCAATGAGAAAAAACAAGATCAGCCGCGCTGTCCTCAAACCCCAAATCTGGCTGCCCAGCAGCACAAAATTCAAGAAAGCTACATCTCAAACCAACGGAATTTCCAACCTGAACCGGCGCTGCAGAAACAGGCTGAGGGCCAGAAGCCGTCCGGCAAATGTAAATGTAAGACAAAGCATCTCAGCGTGCAGGGAAGAAAAAGATCATTCTTCGCTATGGATGATCCATTTGGCATTGAAGACACCCAAGATGTGGTCGCACCACCAAAAAAAATGATGAAGCAAGCAGAGCCTGCTCTGCACCACGGCTCCTTGCCCAGCAAATTCTAAGAGCAGAACCAGGAACTGGTTCTTTCCAGGAACTGCTACATTCTGTTTAAGACTTTTAGATATTAATGTTAGTATTGTTAGTATAGACAGATATTAATGTTAGTAATGTTAGTATATTAATGTTAAGATATTAATGTTAGTAGTTTTATGTTGTTTGTTTATTGTAATGTTTGTTCTAGAATTACTTCGTTACGTATGTTCCCCAATGCAATTGTTTCTGTTAATAAAATACACTGTTACATATGAAAATGTCTTTCCTTTAGATAAGAAAGCTGAATTCTAGTTGGATGGATTCTCTTTTTCCGGGCCGGCTTTACAAAATTCTTCTGCATCATTAAATGCACACAGGCTCTAGTTTAAGTCTGTTAGTACTTGCAATTTCTTTCCTGCTTTAGGGAACACATCCACACACGGGCTTTGTTTCATGCAAAGCACAGGTTACACAGAATGCACTTCTTGCGGGTGATGGAAACAAAGTCAGGTGGTTTATAAATAACTGCAGGCCAGACCTCCCCTCCCATTGGCATTTACCCCTTTTTGCATAATCTTAAGCTTTTGGTTAATTGAATAAACAAGACTGCTCACATCCCTTCTTTATTTCTAACTTAGTCTTTATGTAATTACTGTAGCTAGAAAAGGTCAAGCAGCTGACTCCTGCATTACAGTTCACTAACACAAGCAAAAAGCACTATTCATTTTGAAGGCACTGACACTATCCCATTACACGTTACCTTGTTACTTTCTTTCGGGATGCACTTCCCAAAGTTATCATGTAATAACAACTTCAGCACCATTTTTCCCCCTTGGTAATTACAGGAGAATACTTAAAACTGCAAAAGAAAAGCTGAGGCTCTGCTACTACAAAACTGTTCTGGCTTCACTGATTTCAGTAGCATGAAGACAGCAGAGAACCTGGCACAAATCTCTTAGAATTGTGATGTTACACTAGGTTTTCTTTCTTAATGATATAAACTTTCAAAGCAAATTTGAGTTATAATCTTTTCATGTTTTAGACTATTTCCTTTATGTTCTTCCTCTGAAAATAAATTTTACTTAATTTATACGCAACATAACATTGTCCTAGAATTAACAGAAATAAGAAAAACTGAAAGAACACATTTTTGCTTATTCATTCAACAGAAGGTGAAGATATTTTAAAGACATTCAGCTCTGTGTAATGATTTTGGAGATTCCACCACTAGTTTTCAGCAAAAGCAGAAAATAATTGGAATTTCCATAGTGACTGAGAGCATACCCTGTGCAACTTATATGCATTCTGCCAATGTTATCTTTACCATCACAGGAAGATAAAAGCAGAGATCCAAAAAACAATACATCATATTGCTATGATGACTCCCAGGGCTCTGAACCACAGAAACAAATATTCAGCATATGGTGCAGAATTACCACAAAGGAGCCTTCCAAATGCTCAGAGTCTCTGCAGTATTATACCAGAACCACGAGTTTTGGTTAGGTGTTTTCCTATGATTACTTAATTTTCCTTAACAACCTCCTATTTTTCCTTCCACTCTTTTCTTCTACTTCCCTTTGTTTACCATCCCTAGAACACTTGCATCTTACAGCTCCAAGGCAAGTACAAATGAGCTCTACATCAGTGCTTGTCTTCAGTTATCTTCTGATCCTTGCCTCAAAATACTCATCTTAAAGCTAAGATGATGGCTCCTTACTTGTGAGAGCTTCTCACGAACTAAAACAGTAAGCAGCAATCCTGGTCTGTGACTTGGTTCACCTCTGCTGCATATTTTTCAATAGAATTTTTGTTTTCATAAATAGCAGACTCCATCACTAAAAAAACCCTTTATTTACATCTGCTCCTGGTGGCTGATCTAACCATCCACTATTTAAAACACTGAGTTCCAATTAGAAAGCGTTGAGAAAAATCTCATTCTTAGCATTTTACCTTATCATCACAAGCAATTCTAGCTAGAGATCTTCACTCAGAAAAATTCAAATGCTCTTCCATTATTTTCATTAACTTAGCCTGAACTATACCACAAACCCAGTATTCCTTAGGTGAAGATAAAATACTGAATTCCTGTTTATTATACAAAGCTGAAACCAACACAAGGAGTACAAGAGTCAATGTGGTTTGATAAACAGAGAGGTCCAGGACTGTGTTCCCAGCTCTGTCCTCTATCTCCTGTGGGATCCTATTACCTCTCTGTACCCCATTCTTCTAGCATTGCCTGTGACATTACTCAGATGGCACACATCTTTCTTCCCAGGTAACAGACTGCAAAGGTAGATGAAGACATAGATAGTATTAATGGTACTCCAATTTTGTGAAGAAATGGAGAACTCTAAAATACACAGCTATAGTGACAATTAAGTCCCAACTATCCTGCTCCTGAAATTAGGATAAGCTTGTACAACATTTGCAGACACTGAGTGTTTTTGCATGGACTGCTTGCATCCTTCAAGTAGCTCCTTCACTAAAGAGTTGTGTGGGATAGACCATGCATGAAGCAAAAGACTGAGTCAGGGCAAGCAACAATATCCCTAAGACACTCTAGTGAGAATAATATCTTGTGTTACAAGACACTCATGAAATGACATACAAGCATATTTGGTAGTTCTGCTTATAACACTCAACATGTAGATTTCCAGAACTGGAATTTTTTTTTGTCCCTCCAGGTAGAAACTGATGTCAGGTCTCTGAAATTAGTTCCCTGTTCATTCTTCCTTAATGACTTAGATATTAACCACAAGCAGAAGGCCAATTATGTTGAGTTTAAATAAAGTTTCCATTATAATACGTAGGAATTAGCAGCTGCATCTACTGATTTTCTCCCTCCAGCTAAGGAAAGGTTGCAGAGAATTTCCAGAACAGGCTCCTGCAAGCTTATGCTTTTTACATGCCAGTAGAGCTGTTTCTATAGCAAAACAGTCGATTAAACTTTGTTAATTGAAATTTCTGAGACAGTTGTTGACAAATACGTCAGGAATGAAATACAACCTTTTGTGAGGTAACCCCAACAACTCCCAGCGTAGGAAAATCAACCATCATGCTGCTGCTTTATCACGTGACCCGAGCTCACATTAGTGCCTTGGAAAATAATCACCTACCTACCAACTCCCTCAGCCTTTCCAGCTTCATTCAAGGATCCTATCTTCTCTGCCCAGATCTATCACATATCACTATCTACCATATATATGCAATAAGTCATTTCTTATGGGCACTTCTAGCTTGTACTTTACACCAGAAAAGTTCAACTATCTGTTAAAAGATTCAACCTCTGGAGTTTCAAGTGAACATGTGAGAAATTAAGCGCTCCCACTATACACAGCTTCACTCAGAGCTTCTGGCCACCCAAGCCTGCTTTCAGTGTACTCTTTTATTTGCAGGGTTATGGGTGCACAGTAGGTAACAAAAGAAGGAGTGTGGAATGGGATTGAACACAGCACCATGCAGAGCCATCGTGGCTCAGGAGGGAGCTGGAAGCTCAACCATAGTCTCCACTGGGCCAAAAGCCATTGCCAAAAAGAACATGGTGACCCAGACTGAGCGCCTGTACAAACGTGCAGCTGTCCAGGTCCCTGGCTGCAGGGAGTGTCTGAACCTCTCACTGCTACCAGAAGGTAGCAGAGGTATCAGCTCTATGCAGTGTGAATAGGTGGACTGCTAAAGCAGGATGTAGAAAGATTAAGGACTGTCAGTGAGTGTGAAAAGGAGACTGGTGAGTCCACACCCTGCTATCTCTGCTATAAAAGTACCGGGCGGCAGGAGGCGTGGGGAAGGGGATGGAACACACTGAAAGTAGTGGTGGAACCCCTACCTTCTTGCCATCATGCAGAAGGAATGGACATAAGAAATAGGGAGAAATGGAAACAGGTCCTTCTGTAGGGTGGCAGGTGAACCCCCTCCCAGCCTATCTCACCTTGTCAGGTGCTATTCCCTTCAGCAGCAGGGGAAACCCACCAGATCAACACATGGTTAACATGCTGGTGCCACTGAAGGATTTATTTATCTTTAATTATCATGGAGTGGTTTATTCAGTACCAGGCCTGCTGGCATGAGATGGGGTCCATCTGTGTCAGAGGGAAGTTTATGGCCTGGCAGTTGGCAAGGCTCATTGAGAGGGCTTTAGAACAGGCTTAAAGGAGGAAAGGAATAAAACTAGAGATAAAACTTGCTAGAGACGATTCTACGGACAGCATACCAGGGTTGGCAGGGAGACCAATTGAAACGAATCTACACCAATGCACACAGCATGGGCAACAAACAGGAGAAACTAGCAGCTGTTGTGCATCAGGAAAACTTTGACAGTTGCCATTACCAAAACATGGTGGGATCATTCTCATGACTGGAGTGCTGCAATGAATGACTACAAGCCCTCCAGAAGGGATAGCAAGGAAGGAAAGGCAGTGGGGTGGCTGTCTACATTGGAGAGCGTTTTGATGTTGTGCAACGCAATGTTGGGAATTATAATGTTGAGAACATACATTTCCTGTGTATATAAAAAAACAATTGTATGAAGATGAAAAAACGGGGGTTTAATGTTATTCCTATAAGGAAAAGCAGCCCTGACTCTAGACTAGATAGAAAACCTCAGCCGAAAGGCCTCGGCACTGCAGAATCCACAGATGGATGAGCATGCAGAAAACCCATGCAGTCCTCCATGGGAGCTGGGAGCTGGACATAGAGGGCCAGCAGAGCAACACTTTCCTATCACAGCCAATCACAAGCCCTTGGACATTTACTAAGGTGGTATTTTGAACTAGCTCCAGCTTTAATCGTGCAGCATCAGTCAGAAAGCCATTATTCAGCAGTCTTTCCAAATCTCTCCCTAGTCAGATTCTGTGGTGAAAGAAAGGGGTTTGGTCCTCTACCCGTGTTAGTAATTGTGGTGTATTGACACGGTTGACCACACTGCAAGCGCATTTGGAAAGATCCTTCCTTTGTACTGCCCTTTCAGCAAGGCCCTTGATACTGCTAAATACCTTGATAAGGGCTATCTCATCAGTTGGACACACTGCATGTTTGATCCATCTGCCCTATACAAAATCTCTGATCCTTGACCCCGATTGCCTTTCTTCTCTGCCTGTGCTTATAGCAGCTGTAAGACAGCAGCTACCTTTTCAGCATCAGTCTCTTGCACTCCCCATAAAAGCTCTGCCCGCTGACATCCTCAAGTGCTGAAAGGAGGCTGGGAGAAACACTGACAACTTGCAAATGCTGGCAGTTCTGGAAGCATCACATCAGAGCAGGAGGCTCTCATGGTGTGAGAAGTCTGAACTTCCACAAGAAAAAAAAGCTCTCATCATTACATGCTTGAACAGCTTCAAGAACAAGAAAAAAAAACCTTCATGAATATTCTGGCAAGTATCAGAAGGGCAAAACTGACGCTGCCTTCACCCTCTCTGGCTTCTCATCACCCATGTAATTAACACTCACCACCCCATGATAGATGAGAAATTCAGTGCAAACTTTGAATGCTAAGCAAGGAGGGTGGGTTGGTGCCCCCTCCTATCCCTGGACTGATGTACTTACAGGTATTCTCTGATGACCTGGGTAAATAGGAGCTTCTTGACTCAGAGACAGGATAATGAGGTGTGTATCAACAAGCTTTATCGATCTGTACTGCCTGGGTAACCACACAAAGCCCTGGTAAAAGCTTCAAATCCGCTCTCCCAGCATGCAGTGGAATCAAGATAAAACTCAAAAGGGATTGTCTGCAGACAGTACCTTCTTTATTTAAAGCCTTGATCAGGAATCTGCAAGAGTATTTCAAATGAAAGGAAACAGAGATGTTCAAACCCTCCCATGAGCTGTGCATTAAGAATGGAGTAAGAGGTGTAGGAACAGGCTGTCAACCTTTGTGCAAAGTCCTTGTCTTCAGTGCAGGGCTGGAAACTGCACTGGAACAGGCTCAGCTGATACACAGCAGCCTGGATGGTGGCACAAAGCTGCTGTGCAGGTTTTGTGTCCAAGCCATGGAAAAGAGGGTTTCAGTACAGAAACACTAGCAGAAAACTTTGGCCAGCTTGCTTTCTTTTCTTTTTGTTTTTCTTGCAAAAGTTTCATACCAATGCTGAGATGTAAACAGATTTTGAAGAGCAAAAATCCAGAGGTGATCTGAGGTCGTGACTCTTTAAAAAGTGGTCTGTAGAAGAGAACAATAGAAAGCAGAATTTGGAAGCTATAGCAATAGAGGTGGGAAAGAGTCCATAGCACATCAGTGGAGTGAAGGATCAGCCACTAAGGCAAATAGTGAAAGATTCTCTGCCTTTGGCAGTTTCAAATTAAAATGAAGCAATCATCACTATGACGCTCGTCCAGCATCTGTCAAATGTCTGTTCTCTGGCCCAAAATAGAGCTGCACAAGGGATCTGACCAGTATCAGGTATTATCGTCACTACGTGACTTAAACCTGCCTGGGAGCTTACAAGAGTCATCAGGAAGAATTTCTGAGCAGTTTTAAAGGCACAAGAACGTATGAATCGACTCCCAGTTCTCCAGGTTCAGTTCCTCCACGTCGGTTGTTTACATGAGGCTCAAACCTCTACAGGCTGTGACCCAGTGCCTTCATGACTGAAAACAGCAAAGCACCAAGACTAAATCCAGCTGCTGTTGCTCCTCCAAGGCATATTCTTACCTGCACAAATTACAAAGCACTCCATCTGTGCTAAGTGGATTGAAACATCAGACCCACAGTTGGGGTAAGAATTTGTGTTTAACAACTTTGCAAGTACATTAGATTAGCAATTATCCTGTTCTGGTTTTAAATTCCATTTTCACCTCCTTTCTTACTGCTGCAGGATGCAGTGTTCGTGTACTGTTCAATCAAATACTCCATTAACAGCACCAGAGATAAATATTGAATTAATGGAATAATGCAGGTTAATAGAAGATTTATGGGATAATGCTGCAGGATACTGTGCATGAATTATGCCAGCAGCTGAACCACTGACCCTCCCCGTGCTCTGACTGCAGGCACAGTAAGAATAGGAGGAATAAAAAAAGAAGCTATCTAAGATTTAAATATTTATTGGGAGTATCAAATAGGTCATGGATGTGGATAGATGCTCAGATGAAGCACGGCCAAGCCCTAAGCACTGACTTTTTCAGGGTCTACTTTCCTGTTGAGATGTAACAGAATCTTCTGAGCAAGTGCTCATTTTCCTTCACAAAATTCTGTCTCCTTCAGCCCCATCCAGAGCAGGGGACCTCGGTTTGTAGTTCCTCACAAAGGCATCTCATTAAAGGCTGCATGAGCCCTCTGCAGAGCAGCAACCAAATGAAAATGCAATATTTTTAGTAAAAAAAGAACAACCCACAACCCCCTCCAGAAATGGCCCGAAGCAATTACCTGCTAAAGCCCAGCACAGCCCTGGAATGCCAGCCAGAGCAGAGCTCTCATTGACTCAGCATGCTTGGCCACAACCACACTAATGAAGGTCTGCAGGCCCTGTGCATGACTGACATGCCAGGCTGATTTAATTTCTGCTCAGACCAGCCATGCCTCTCCCTTCCATCCATTTTCTGAGGCTGAGCATCTGGAGAGACATAGCCCAGCTCCAAGGTGCTGCTTACCAACTCAGTGGCATTGGGAACAGTACAAGGGAACTGTGACAAATTCACAGTCCATGACCAAGGGAGTAGGGAGCCCAAGAAGCCAACCAGGATGGGCTTTCATTCTGTTCCTGTAGCTCTATTCAGCACATTGTTTTTTTAAAGTTTGCCTAGTCACTGTTTTTTTATGCTTGACTTGATGAAAAAAGAAGGAAACTCATCTAGCAGTTGTTTTGTTTTCGTCTTTTCTTCCAGGAAATGTATGTGTGCAAACTCTCCCTAATTTATGTAAATACGGAGGCAGAAGAGTTTCACTTCACTGTTACAAATTAAAAGTTCCATGACATTTCCAATTAGCTGGAGAGAAAAGCAAAGCAGCCATAAATACATCACAAAGGCAGGGCGCAGGCAGCACGCTCCCATCGCGACACTGCTTGGCCAGGCTCTGGGCTCTGCTCCTTATAGCTGAGATTAACGGCCTGGTGGCAAGGTGGTCCATTGCTCTGGGAAGCAAAGGCAGAATTTGTGGCTGAAAATTCGGGCACAAGAGGAAGAGAAACCACTGAGAGCGCTAAACCTGGCTCATTGTGGCACCTTTTGGCTGATCTGAGGCGTAAGCTGGGGAGAGGAGTTTGTTTAATTCATCTGCCTGCTGGTGCCTGACAGGGTCTTGGCTTCTGTGAGACAAAGTCAGTGAAGTGCCCATTCCTGTGACCTGCAAAGCTGCTGCTGTCAGAGTCAGGCTCACTGTAAGCATCTCTGCCCAAAATGACTGAGACAGGTAACAGCATTGTAGTGAAAAAATGAAGGCAGGTGGGTAGCATCCCCCAGTGAGGGCAGGACACGGGCTTCCCACAGGAGACCACCAGCCCTGATTTGTCCCTTCCTTGAAGTTCCACATCTTGGACTCAAGGGACCTTGTGGGGCACCAGAAAAAGGTAGAAAGAAAAGGCTCCTTTTCTATATGGAAAACACTCCTTTGCTGTTTGCTTTACAGGAGCCTGTCCTTGGCATGAAGGGAAAGCACAGTAGAGGGCTGAGTCCAAAGGTCAGCGTAGGCTGTGCCAACCAAACTGTGGATGCACTGCAGTTCTCCCTCTGCCTGTTGGCCTGAATGTCTTCATGTTTTCTGCACCAGATCTACACATCATCTCACCCTGAGAGGCACAGCTTTAGCTGAGGGACTGAGTACGCGTGGCTCCAGTTGTAAATCGTTCTGCAAGGATGATTTTGACGGCCCTCAGACTTCGTAAGGCGGTCGTGTGAAACATCTCATGTCTGGTTGCCGAGCTTAGGGGTCTCTCAGGCTTCCCCTGGGCATCAGGATACCCAGGCGTAGGCACTGCAGTGCTTGGCATCCCCCTGCAATGCTCCTGCAAATGTTAATATTCATGGTCATGTTTGCACTGCCTCCCAGGTCGTTCCATAGCACAGGGCGCCCTGACTTTTGGTGGTGGATTTCTGGAATTCCAGCGACATCATCTCCCATTTTACAAATCCATCATGCTGCAGACACAGTCAGGTACAATGTGTTCAGACATCCAGTGCAAGAAAAACTAATAATAATACTGGTGCTTTTTATTGGCTTCACACACCATAGCTTGTACATCTCCTCCCTAGGGCCAGATGAAAGTTTTGTGTTGTTGTTTAAGAAAAAGCCCATTTTGGCACTACAGCTGACAGAAAAATTGAGAGCTTCATTTCTTTCCCTTCCCCCTCTCTTCCTCCTCTTGTAATCTTTGATAAAGAAAAAAGTGTACTCCGAGAAAGGTATGCTAATTAACAATTAATTCTTTTATCTTATAGTGCCAAAACTGTAAGACCTGAAAAAGATGTAGAATAAAATTAGCGGTAATTAGCTTTTTAGAGCATTAAATAAACAGTGACATGAACGATGGAGAATTAATGCTATGCATTTATTTTTAACAATATTTATACAGGCAGTTTTTGAACAAGGCCCCGTGGCATTAGCTTTTACTAATACAGGCAAAACAGCAATGAGAAATAATTACACTTAGTCTGCATTAAGACAGCAGTATGCAAATCAAAGGAATAATGAAGAGAAGCCTGTTAATAAGGTTTTTGGAGACTCTACACTTGAATGTAATATTTGGGCTTTGTGTTCCTCTGTGGAATTCAGGAATGATTACCCTTCACCATTTCAGACCCCAGTCATGAGGCTCTCAGCAGCACTGGGATGAATCGAGGCTGCCCAGCATTTGGGGCTGCGCTTCTGCTTCTGGGTCACTTCTTTTGGAAGCAGTGAGCAGGAAACAGGGCTCAATCATGAGCAGGAAAGGTGGCTCAGCCATGCCCATGCCACTCTGCATCCCAACCACAGCCTGGCCAAGCTGGGTGTTTTCCAAGGGTTCGTGCCGATGCACTGGGATGGGTGATATCCAGAAAGGTGAATGCTGTGTCCCATAAATGAAACAGAACTATTTTTCTGACTGTGTTCACACTTTGCTGTTGTTTTGGTCTTTTGGGGCACCTCTGGGAGCCTGTCCCCACCATGCTGACACACTCGGGGTGTGCATCCATCGGGCAGTCCTCCAAGTGCTCACCTCACCTCACCTTCTGGAATTGTTCACACACAGAACATTCCTAAATGAGGAAGGGAAGGAGAAAATGAAACTTTGGCTCCTAGTCCTGAACAACCCCTGCATCATCCACCTTCCATTATCTCCAGAGCAAACACGAGAGAAGAAAATGGGAAGATATGTTAAACCTCGCTTGCGTTACAGAGCTTTACTGCTAACAGGGTGTGCTAATTAAGAAAGAAGCCTTGGCAGATGAATCCTTGAAACGCTGTTTAATTAACACTCTCTCCAAAGCCAGGCAGAGGGAAGCATAGAAGGGAGAAGAGCCCCCCAAGCCTCCCTAAGAACACCAGGACACAATGCTGGGTATGGACACCCCAGAGGTGCTGCAGCTATGGGTGACCCATACTGGCACAGGGATGCCTGCAAGGGACTGCAGCCTGGTCCACAGCAACCCAGGAACTCCCATGAAGGACTGTGGGTGGGGGAAAAAAAACAGTTCAAAGCACAGAACAGCAGAATTCCTTCCAGCACACATTCTGTAACCCCACCAAAGGGTCTGGAGGAGCACGTGGTGAAAACGGGGAGCTGGGACTTGGAGAGGTGTTCATCTGTAACCGAGCCTCAGGGAGTGGGAGGTAATGCATTTCCTTAAGTGTTTTTTTGATTGTATTCTTTTTTTACTTAAACCAGGCATCAGGACTTGCTGTTAATTGGCAAGAAATTAAATTAAGTGAAAACCCCCCACTCTGTGACTGCTTTGCCCATGAGATGCTGACACAAAGCATGCGCTGGGCTTCGCTGCTGTCAGAACACACAGGGCAGGAGGGAGCTGGCTGCTACCACTCCATTAACCTCTTTGTTCCTCCTATTCACACATTGGGAACATTTCTTGGGCTGCTGGTTTTGCCCATATAGATGGTGCTATAAGGTAATGATCAAGGTTGCAATGCCTGGCAGTCAGTTGGAAAGTCAACTTTCTATTAGTAGTTGCACCTTCTAAAGCTGATCACTTCTCTTTGCATTTAACTCTTTGATGCATCCACTGGACTGTTGGTAATGCAACCAACTGCTGTTGGTAATGAAAAGCACTGGGTCCAGTTACCAACACACTACTCTGCCTCTTTCAGTAAGCCACCTATAGCAGGAACCAGAAGTCCACATTCTGTCAATTCTCCTTGCAAACAGTGAAATCAAGAGTTTAAAATAAAGATAAGTTTCTTGGGATTGGAAAAGGGTTAAACAAGTCAGAGTGACTGCATGTATATGCTGACAGTTCTCATCAACTCACGCCTCCACTCTTCTTGGAAGTGGAGAATTATTCCCCAGTGGACAGCCTGGAAGATGATGATATTCCCTTTGCAGAATGATTGCAAGGTAAACAGTGACAGTTCAAACCCTTGCAGTGCTCTGCCAGTCTCTTAACAACATTAATGGGACTATCAGGAGGCCACGAGAGTGTGAGTGTCTCTCCGTGGTCCATTTAGAGCCATCCTTCCTGTGGGAACAGCCCCAAAGTTCTCATTAGGCTCAGTGGTTGTGATGATTATAGTGTAGCTGCTTTTTCTTTATCTTCAGACCCACCTGTCTCGTTCCCATCTGGATCATACAATGGTATCTACCATACTGGGACTCTTGGGGGAGAGACAAGAAAAGGATCCATTCCTTCCAACAAGTAAGATGACCCAAAACACATAAATCATGTGCATTTACAGGAGCTGCAAGTGTGGCTCAGAGGTATCACAAATAGAAATCAAATGGCAAAACCAGGAGGAAGGAGAATGATTTGCAAAACGCTCTTCTCGGATGAAATAACAAATAATTGGAGGCCACCAACTGCATCCTTGAATTGAAGAAACTCTGCATTTCTCTAACAGACAGAACCTGAGGAGCAATGAGAACAGCGTGTCCTGTCCTGATCTTCAACAGCTGTATTCAGCAATATCAGATACAGCCATAGAGTGGAGACTGGAAACCTCAGTGCTCCTTCCTGCCAGTGAGTGTGACTGAAATGCTGGTCCAGAGAGAAAAACGTTTCCTGAGCCCGCCAGCCCTGACCCATTTCTGCAAAGTGTTTTAATTTCTCTTACTACATTTTTCTACTGCACTCTTTCTGTCTTCCTGCGTATTGAAGTTTACTTCCTAACTCCCACCTGCAGCTGAACGCCTGCCTTTCTGTGAAGATCGCATATAAAACAAAATTAGGAAAGGAGCGATCAGCTAATAAGCAGTTGCTTTTCATTATGGGAAATTACAGCTTTCATGTCTTCATAAAGTAAACGCCTGTCAGCTCCAAACCAGCAGACCTGTTGCATCTACTTTGCTTAAGTGGGTGGATCGTTGTGCTGTTAGCAGAAATTGCTGCTCCTTGGTGCCTGGGGACAGATGCCAGAGGCATGGGGAAGGCAGACATTCTCTCCTCCACTCTGCTGCCCCAGAGAACAGTGGAGAAAGGGAAAAATGGGAGGCAAAACCTAGCCCTGGAGTTCCACTGTGTGCCCAGTTACTAAAATGGCTTTTCCATCCCTGCTTCTTTCATTTCACAGAATCACACAATCACCCGGGTTGGAAGGGACCTCAAGGATCATGTAGTTCCAACCCCCCTGCCTAGCAGGGCCACCAAACATCCACATTCAGATCAGGTTGCCCAGGACCCCGTCCAACCTGGCCTTAAACACGTCCAAGGACGGGGCATCCACAACCTCCCTGGGCAGCCCGTTCCAGGGCCTAACCACTCTCCTAGTAAAGAACTTCCCCCTAACATCCAACCTCAATCTTCCCTCCTTCAACTTGGATCCATTTCCCCTAGTCCTGCTGTTGTCAGCCCTTTTGAAGAGTTTACTCCCCTCCTGGGTGTAGGTTCCCTTCAGGTATTGATAGGCTGCAATGAGGTCACCCCACAGCCTTCTCTTCTCCAGGCTGATCTACCATTTGTTGATCTTGATCTATCATTTGTTACCATCGCATTGGGCTCCTGCAAGACATTGCTGTGTCAGAAGAATTACCCATCTAAAGACACTGAACCTCTCCAGGCCCTCCCTCAAAGAGTCTGTGAAGGTTACACGCTGTCAGGCCAAGGTGGTGCCTTCCATGAATGCTGATACAGGTACACAGCTCATGAAATGTTATTTAGGATATGTGTCTTTTAGGGTGACGTCCAATTGACTGGCTTGGACTGATCTACCCTTCACTGCAGTTTACAGATTGCTGCTCTGCAAGAGAAGGCTGAAAGCTGTCACCTTGGAGGCAGGTTTTTTTGCCCTCTTGTAATGAAAATTTGAGTATTTGCAAAAGAAAAGTTCATGCAGGGAGAAGCCTTAATGAGAAACCCACCTGAGTGCTTTTGGATGTTTCCTGTAAGAATTTCACAAGCAGATTAATGTGGTTGGCCCATTTTGCAAAGAGGAAGATACTTACAAAGTGATGGAGATAATCACTGGTTGCAATATTTGGATGTCATGTTTAGCACAAAGCCTCGCTGCTTTTCCATTGCTGCTGCTTGGGGATTTTTGCCAAGCTGTGTTTTTGGGCTTCTCAGAGAGCCTGTTTTATGGGCATCAGAGCTGTAGATGCTCACTGGGGAACAACAGAACCCAGTACGCACACTGGATGACTCCTAGATTGATAAAACCAATACCAGCAATGGAACTCAAATCTGGGGAGGGCTAAATGCTAAGGCTGTCATTGTCCCCCCTGTACAGCACATCAGCCCTGTGCAGAGCTGCCTGTGGGATGCAGGTCCCAGCACGGCGTGCAATAACTCAGCCAGCAAGGCTTTGTGGCGTGGGCAGGCACACAGCACTCCTGGCATGCCACGTAAAGCAAGGATGTGGGAGCTTTGGGCCCTAGGAGCAGAAATAAACAGAACATTGTCAGAAACAGAGCCCAGAGTGATGCTGGGAAACATCAATCGCCTCTTCCATAATGTAAACCAGCTTGGCATCTCCAGGTTGCTTGCTTGTATGCTTTGGAGCTTGTCCAGTGTTTGTGAGAGCAGGCAGCCTGCTAGGAGGTATAGCTGTTGCCATGGCTCCCTAATTACCTTCTGCGAGGTTACCATAGAGAAAAGCCCAGAGCTGACTTTAGAAACAATAGCACTTCTACTTTGTTTACACGGACATTTCAGTTTTTAAATAAAACTTTACATGAGCCAGAAATTGAGCCCTCAGTCCACTGCAGAGCAGGGAGGGTTTTTATCACTGCAGAAACTAAACAAATGTTTAAACAGTTGTTGCTGTTTACACTGCACTGAAACCCTGAAAGCAAGACTGGGCAGGGGGGCTTGCTCTGCTGGCTTGCTGGTGAGTTGTTTGTTCTATGGAAACAGTGTGGCCTTTGATCATGGGGTGGGCAGGTCCCAGTGAAACCGATGAGATACTGTGGGTCCAGGAGATTTTTGCTTGCAGAAAAGATGCGTTCCCTCAAAAAGCTCCGATGAGAACAAACCCAAGTTTCCAAACAAGAACCTGCTTGACAGAACCAGGGTTGTGTCTGACACTGTCCCCTGCTTTGGAGCTTCCTATGAGGGATGTATGGATGTGAGGCAGTGCTGAAAACACTTAGAATCACAACACTGCAGAGCGGCTATTTTGGTGGAAATTTATTGCACTGCACCTACATTTATTGCACTGCAATCCCTTTGTATTACACAGAAGGCACGAACAGTGAGCAATTAAAAGAGAGGCAGCTCCCATCAGCTGTCCCTTGGAAGGTTAGGTTCGTTGTGCAGGTCCATGGAGGAGATGGGAAGAGAAGGGCAGGAGCTGCTGGGGACCAGCTGTGGAACTTCACAGAAGGCATTTTGGGATCACCAAGCACCGCCTCTCCACGTTGACTCTTCCATGCACACACTTCCATGACACAGGTGAGACCTCCACCCCACCTCCAGCGAAGGTGCCTGGGTGACCTTGCAGAGGATTTGGCTGCACAACAAGGGGGGGCTTTCTGCAATTTTGGGTAGATCAGAGTTATCAGATCAGGGCGACCACAGTTAGCAATGGGCTAACAATTAAGATGTAATTCCCACAGGGTGTCGCCTCCCACAGTTTGGTACAAAAAGGAATTCAGAAAACTCTCTTTGCTGTTGCAGTCATATACATCACTTCTCACACCACTGTCGGAAAGACAGAGATTGCCATAGCCCCTTTGTGGCATCAATAATATAACAGTTTATTAATTCTGCAGCAGGAGAAGTTAATTGGCTGGGGATAAATTATGAATGTAGCAGGGAGACAAGGGAGGTCTGCATTCCTCTCACCACAACAAATGAAACAGAGTATTATTAATCCATAGCAAGATTAAAGCAATTTTCGTGGCTCTTGCTTTCTCTAAAGACAAGTGAGTGTGAATTATCTCTGCTTTCAAGTCTCAGGAGTTCTGTAGGATTTGCACTGGTGTTCTGTCCTAATGAAGAGAGGACAAATGCTACCTCCATCACTGGTCAGGGAAGGAAGAAGTCCACTCGTCCTTTGTGGGATTGCTCTTCTGATAAGATACAACAGCATTTTGTCTTAGTTGATCCACTTATCAACAAACAATAAATAATCATCGAATCATTTGTGTTGGAAAAGATGCATAAGGTCATCAAACCCAACCAACCCAACCCAACCTGTGAGTCCACCATCAAATCATGTCCCTGAGCACCATATGTAGGCATCTCTTCAGTACCTGCAGAGATGAGGACTCCACCACCTCCCTGAGCAGCCAGTTTCCAACCCCTGACCCCACTTCCCATGAAGAAATTCTTCCTGATACCTTATCTAAACCTCCCCTGGAGCAACTTGAGGCCATTTCTTCATCTCCTAATAAATTAAAACTTCTCTGTGTGTGCTTAGATATGATAGATAGACGGATGGATGGATGGATGGATAGATAGATAGATAGATAGATAGATAGATAGACAGACAGACAGACAGACGGACAGATAGATAGATAGAGCGGGGGGGGGGGGGGGGGGGGGGGGAATATCACCAAAACAAATGGAGCTGACATAACTGCTGGTAGTGGCAAACAAAAGAGTACTGGTGCAGTTCTACACCTTGTGCTGGCATTGAAATGCTAAATAACCTGCAAACAAGCAGCACTTCCAAGATGGGCTTCAAAGAAAGGTCACTACCCCTTTTAAGAAATAAAAGGAGCAATTCAGTCTGTAAGCAAGCTAGAAAAGAGGGAAAGCAAAAACCGAGGAAATCAGCAGGGAAGCTAACCAACAGTGGCTGTGTCCCTTCTGCTGGAAGGATCATGGAGAAGGACTGCGAATTAAAGCTTCCTTTAGTTGAGTCCCTGGAGAATAACGGGGCAAAGATGACAGCAGAAGAGAAAAGTTGCTTTTTCAACGCTGTAAAAACAGACAGGATCTTCAGACGTCCCGGAGGAATCTGTGACTTCCAGAGCAGTGGAGGAAGCGTGGGACCACTGCGTTATCTTGCTGCACAGCTTGGCAGGAAGCAGATGTGTGAGTAGCAGGGAGTGCTGGAGGCTCAGCTGGGTCAGTGCTCTCCTTTCACCTCAGCTTGATATGAATGCATTCATTTTGCTCATTATTCGAGAAGTACAATGTGGCCACATTGCTACGAATTCTGTGGCCTCGGCTTAGAGAGAGTGTGAGCATGTCTCCCCCTAGTAGCTGCCTCTAGCAATGAAAATTGCCTCCACCTTCCTGCCTTCAAATTAGTGAATTTTTCCATCTCACTGTCAAGAGAGAGCTGAGGCTTTCACCCCCAGATGTGTGGTTTGATTCATGCTGTCTCTCCTTCTCTGCATGTCCCACTGAACTGATGTATCTGCAGTGCGTAGTGGTCCTGGCCACTGGAAAAAAAGGAGTGTGTGTTGTGGGAATAACAAGGAGACATCTCCTCTGTCCTGGATTTTCTCTTGTCTTTTACACAAGCAAACATGAGAACCAGGGAAATGTGAACAGCCCACTCTGATTCAGAAGCATTTTGCACCCTGCCTCCATGAATGTAAAAGCTCTGAAGGAGCATCGGACAACCAAACGTCTAGCATTTGCTCTCCAGCTATAGGAAGAGGTGTGTCAGGTCCTCTCCCCATGTTCTTTTTGAAATACTTCACCCCAATTTCCTTTTTGTGGCTCTGCAGTGGCTGGTTGCTCAAAAGCCAGTCATTTTCCCCTTCAATGACACCAATTGTTCTAATAGAAGCTATTACCTCTCCCTGCAAACCTTGTCTCCATGGAATCCTTTGACCATGATGGTCAAAGCACAGCTACCATTTTCCACTCTTGCACATCCATCTCATTACCACTCTTCCATCATTCAGCTGCCTTACCACACTGTCCTCCAGACTTTCAGCAGCCCTTACCACAGACCCTTCTGCCCTCACTTTCTGCTGGCTCATAATCCAGATCATTCTCTATCACATTTCTCTCTTCAATAGCCCACATCAACACTTAGGTGTATGACCTTTATGTAATTCTGCACTCAGGAGTCCATTCCCATACCTCAAGTCTCTGACTTCCCCTCTGCAGCCCCACTGGCTCCCCCTGCTCTCCCAGCCCTCCTGTTCTCCTGCCCAGAGGTGAGCAAGCAGGCTGCTCTCCAAACCAGAAAGCCCCAGGTGTGGCTGCATTCCTTTGGTTTCGTAATGTTCTTTAATCTCACATCAAAAAAGAACCTGCTTTTAGCCACAAGATCCAAGGATCAGCTACTGACACAAGCAGGGAAGTTGCTACAGTCTAATTCAAAGCCATCTCCCCACGCTCACCACGTGAGGTTGTTTTATTTTCTTTTAAAACCAGGAATCAGAACGCTCTTATGTTTCTCCGCAGAGCCGTAAATTGAAACTAAAGGGTAGATTGAAAAGCAGCAGCTTGTACCACATAACCAGTGACCTTCCTGAAGAACTTTAATGCCTGAAACAGCCAAAAATTTGTTTTGAATCAATTCAATATCACCTCTGCACTCAGCAATCTCTACCTCTGAAAAAGGCTACAGGGAGCAACGTGGTTGTCTAAGCCAGGCTGGCAGCGTTTTGCTTACAGCAGGGTAGATGGCACTTCTCCTTAATGGGATTGAATAAAAGCTTCCAATGTATTTTCCTTTCCGTGGGGTCATTTTATTTAGAGGTATGCAATTTTTTTTTTCCTTGTAGGTGGAAGTTCATCACATCTGCTGATGCTAATGGATGTCACATGTTCCTGCTGGCAATAAGGCCACAGAGTTACACAAATCCCCTTACCCTCCAGCCAAGCTGGAAGTGGCTCCATTTAGAAAAATGGATGACATGGATCAAAAAGAGCTCCAGTCAACAGAGGGTCGTGCAGCAAGTAGGAGAGAATGCTGTGCTGACAAAGCCTGGTGTGATTTTGGGTAAAGCTCTTAACACTTGCATTGCTTTGGTTTGTTTTTTGTTTGTTTTTTTACCTGTAAAAGAGGGATGAAATCTTGTTCTCCTGGCCCTATTTTCCTCATAGCCACTTGTACTCATTTGCACAAGAATCATCTTCATTTGTGCACCACTCACAAGTGATTTGAAGCACACCTAGTGCAGACCTGGATTTTCTCATAGTCTCCACCTCCTAAGAGCAAGCACAACCTGCATTCTTTAGGGTTTTACAACACAGAATAGTGCTCTGATCCCACATCAGAGCCTGACACCACCACTGCTCAGTGCCCCAAATGGAAACATTGCAGTTATTCTGATGCCTACACCAACTTTACAACAGACGTAGTGAGCAACAGGAATTTCCACATGCCTGTTCCAAGCGGCTGCAAAATGCTGTGATGTAAATGAATCCTGTCCTTGCTTCACAGGGGTTGGTTTGCCCCAAGGAGGTGCATTGGAGGGAGCAGAAGAAGATGCAGTGGAAGGGCAGTGCACTCTTTGCTGGTTTTCACAGCCCTGGACCACAGGTATTCTGCTGCTGCTTTGCAGCTGAACCCACTGGCTTGTCAAAGAAATCTCCAAAAAATAACAAAGGGGTGAAAAAAAAAAAGAGCAGGAAACACAAAGCTTGCTGGCCTGGGAGCAAGCAGCAGCTGGTGCTGGTCAGCCCTGACACTTGGGAAGCAAGCTGAAGGCTGAGGTCAACAAAAGCATTTCAGGTGGATGCTGCCTCATGTCCCAGATGTCACATCTCCCTGTCACTGGGGAGGCAGCACTGTCTGCAGCCTCAGCAGTGAAATGGCTGTATTGGGCCTGAGCTGCAGTCTGGAGGAAACCCACCTCTGTTTGGGGAGGACAAGACCTCAGGTTATGCTTGTCAGCAGTGGAGCCTGCTGTTCCCTTGTGCTCAAGGCTCACAGACAGCAGCATATGAAAGCCTGGGGCAAAGTTGCTGACACTGGGCATGCAGCACAGTGCCCTCTCTGTTAGATTGGCTATGGCAGGAATTTGAAAACCTGCAAGTGGTTCTTACTGGCACCAGCTGGGCAGGTCCATCCAGTGAGAGATTAGCAACTATCCACTGTCTGAGCTCCCAGGAATGATTCCTGATTCCTGAGGTCAGCCACCAACCACCAAGGAAAGGTTCACTGGCAAACCAGCTGAGATGCAGCTCCTGTCATTTTCCCCTACAAGCACATCCTCAGCTTATCCCTATGTTATCCATGTTCCTTGGTGTAAACTGAAGCTGGTTTTCCTCCTCTGCCACAGAAAATTAGGAGATCTTTGAACTCTGACCTCGCCCACATCTGGATGATTTGTTCTTCCCTTGTATTTCCTGACAGCTTCCTCTCTGCAGCCAACATTTGCCCTAGGCTGTGTTCTCCCTTTGGGCATCTCAGCACTTGGGACCGAGAGATGACAAGTTGGGTATTAGGCAGATCAGCATGAGTGTTCTCTTTCCTTGTCCTCACCCTATCTGTCCTGATTGGTATCACTCTGGTGAGCCTGGCATCCTGTATTTGCAGTCTGAGCTCTGTGTGATGGAATCACCCCTCCAGGCTGCTAAACAAAGTCCTCCATTCACTGCCCAAGCCCTGGCAGTGGTACCAGCATCACACAGAGGTACCCAAGGCTGCTCTGCCCATAGGCTTCAAAAGCACAGGGCTGCCATGCCCTCACACTTGGGTGATGCTCTCCAGAATGGATGGTGGCAGGCAGTGCAGATGAAAGGGGGGAGTGTGATTAATAGAAGCAATTCTTACTCCTCCACTCTTCTCTCATTACCAGCATTTAAAAGCCAGGATTTTCATTTCTTGTAAGCTCTGGTGCTGCGTACAGATGTGAAGCTGTGTCTCCCGGGAGTGCTTCCACCAGCAGAATTCTGATGGGAGGAAATGGGCCTGCGACACCCAGCAGACAATAATCTATCAGAAAGTATCCTCTGCAGATGTGCTTCCCACTCTCTGTCCTCATCAGCACTTATTATCAACAGCATTCCTTCCCCTCCTGCCCCATTCTGGGAAGTGACTGGTATTTTATCTTGTTTTTCCAGAAGGATGAAACAAATGAGAGAAAGAAAAAGTATCAGTTTGGATGGGTCTGGCTGCCATGCAGCAAAGATGAATCAGGCACCTGGGTGACACTAGATCCACTGAAGCCTGGATGCTGGCTTTGCAGGATAGCACATACAGATTACTGTGGGCTGTGGGCTTTAGCTGTGACGTGCCCTGTGCACAGAGCATTTTTTCCTCCTGAAACTGTTCTGTGATAAGCTTCAGTGCTCCCTGAAGGTTATAGCAGCCTGGTGGTCTGCTCCTTTCCAGGCAAGACAGCACAAGGTCTGTCATCTTTCTACTAACGTTTTTTTGTGTTGTTTTTAACCACAGCTGTGTTTTATCAGTATGGCTATGAGCGTGTCAGAAGACAGCACCCAGTTCTGCAGCACCTGAATTCAATGGGTTCTGATTCCCTCAGCCCCACACAGCCTTAGCTATTAGTGATGCTGCTGAGGTTTGTGTCTGCCTGTACCTCTCAGATCTCCCAGAAATGAGAAAGGGCCCCTGCAGTGCCATGGCACATGAAGTGCTTTGGGACCTACTGCTGAGATGTACAGGAGGAGAGTTGGTGACAGCTGCAGTGTGATGAAATGAAGCTGTGTAGGAATATGGAGATTGGAAGATAATCAGTGCTTCAGAGGTCCTGCAGCTTGAGAGGCCTTAATATGGCAGAAATTCAGGTTGCTGGTGTTTGTTCAAGAGCTTAGAACCCGGGTGAAACTTGTGTGCAGGGTGATTTGTGAGCTGCGTTACCAAGTGTGAAAGGTGCTGCCCACTGACCTTGGAGAAAGTGGAAAGGAAGAGCTTTGTCAGAGGAGCTGCAGTGGGGAAGCCTTTGGTTGCGTGTATTTCAAGAGAGGAGGGTTGTTGTGTTGCTCCAGATCGTTATTAGGATTACTTTCAATGGGAATTTGTTAATGAAACTTGGGAGCGTGGAGGAGCAGCCCAAACGAGAGCAGTTGGCTGAGCCTTCATGCAGTCACTTGAAATAATAATATTGTTTTGTTCAGTTCAACCGAAGCTGTGCTTCTTTATTTTGGAAGCAAACGCATTTTCCACCCTAAAATTTTGTTATGTGGTTTTCCTCCCCGCTGCCTTGCATTTACTGTATTTGTTTCTGCAGAAAGCCCATTTTTTCCAGCTCCAAACCCCAAAACAGAACATAATGCTACATTTATTTGAATCCAGATTTCTTTCTGATGGCTCTTTTTGGAAAGTTGGACTTGAGCTTCTCTTTAAAACAGAGTTAAAATTGTTTCAAGGGGAAAAACGATGGGAAGACTTCATTTTGAGCAGGAAGAGCTTTCTTAATCAAGTATGGCAAAGAAGAGATGGGTCTGGTATCCTTTTCATTTCACTACATCTAATTGCACGCATTAAACCTTCTCACTACTGGCTCTCATTTACATGTTCTTCTCGTTCTTTATTTGGCTGGGGGGCAGTGGATGAACCAGAGGCTTCTTCTTTTCCTGCAGGAAAAGGTTTCTTTCTTGAACAGGATGAAAACAGGGAGTTGAATGCTTTCTCCCCCCCGAGAGGTGGTTGGTTTGGGTTTGTTTTGGGTTTTTTTTTTTGGAGCTCTTTCTGAAGTGTCGATATTTTCTCATATCTTGTGGCGCTATGGACGAAACAAAAATGGGAGATGCTGCTTGATTTTGTAATCCCCATAGATATTGGCTGCAGTGACGGGCACAGAATAAAGATATTCTCTTCAGAGGAAATAAATAAGATGTTGATTGGCAAGCTAAATCCTCCACAGTGTTGCTGTCTCTATGACTGGAATCCCAAATGAGCCAAACTGCAACGTGTTTTATGCTGTTTCCCCACTCCAAACGCATTTTGCAATCTATTTCCTTAAGCCTACAGGACTGCTCTCTCAAATTCCACTTCCCACTTGGCCAGAAACGTTAAATACAAGCTCTCCTTACCGGCAGCACCTTTCATTTCCCTGCTCAGATTTCTAAGCACATCAGAGGGGTTAGCACGTGTTAACAGAGCCATTGTCATGAGATAATGGCCTGCTATTAGAGCATCTTTTTTCTTTCCTTTTCCTTTTGATGGCCTTGGGCCATTTTCCTGTGATGTGAGAAATGATGTCTTGCAGTTCTTGGACATATTATGGACTCAGCCTTCTGTCTCCTTGTCACAAAGCATCATCAGTTCTGTGATCTCTTTAGAGCCCCCGGATGCTGTGTGATACCACGACAAACTCGGACGGCTGATGGGGAGCAGAGCAAACCCTGAACCCAAAGCTCTGCATCCCTGCACACGGTGCACTCTCACCTGCTGTCTCTGGGGGAAATGGAGCTCCTCGTTCTCCTTTGCACAGCTGGGAGAAATGGAAAGCATCAGCCTAAGCAGTTAAACGTTGAGGTCAAGGTCTAAAGATTTATCAACTCCAGTTACAGTCTCCACTTGCTTTTCCTTAACGAAATAAAGCAGCTTAAATGACCTGAAAATACTGAGGTAAGCAGCCAGGTGAAAAAAGACAGAGGAGCTGGAAAGGAGCGTGGGGACAGCTTAGTGCTGCCAGAGGAGCAGCAACCCAGATCTAAAAGAAAAATGTTCTGACTGTCCCCATAGCATGAAGTCAGGGATGGGTGTGTGGGTACAAAAAAGACAGGGAGCTGTTGGAGAGGGTCCAGAAGAGGCCACGAAGATGATCAGGGGACTGCAGCACCTCCCCTATGAGGACAGGCTGAGGGTGCTGGGCTTGTTCAGCCTGGAGAAGAGAAGGCTGCGGGGTGACCTCATTGCAGCCTTCAGTACCTAAAGGGAGCCTACAAACAGGAGGGGAATCGACTCTTGGAAAGGGGAGATGACAGCAGGACAAGGGAAAAGTTAAGGGAGGGAAAATTGAGGTTGGATGTCAGGGGGAAGTTCTTTGCTGTGAGAGTGGTGAGGTGCTGGAACAGCTGCCCAGAGAGGCTGTGATGCCCTGTCCGTCCCTGGAGGTGTTCAAGGCCAGGTTGGATGGGGCCCTGGGCTGGTATTGAATGTGGAAGTTGGTGGCCCTGCATGTAGCAGGGCGTTGGAGCTTCATCATCCTTGAGGTCCCTTCCAACCCTGGCCATTCTGTGATTCTGTAGTCCTGTGGAGAAGAGGGATGTTGAGATCCGTGGTTGTGTGAGTTGCGGAGACCTTTGGAGGTCTCTGGTCCTGCGCTTTGCTCCTGGCAGGGCAAACATGCAGTGGCTTGCTTAGGGCATTGCACAGCTGAGCTCTGATCATGGCAGGTGCCCTCACCCTTATCCCCAGTACTGAATCTCCATGCACTGTAAAATCTCATGTACTGCTTTTTTCCTTCCAGGATCCTGCCACCCTCCAAGCCACAAGGATGAGAATACATCAGAGAGGGGCAGGGCAGAGCCTGGTGGTGCACAGAGGATGCAAGGTGCAAACAAGGTGCAAACAGGGCGCACCAAGCTGGGTGCAGCCTTCCTGCCACCCTCCATTCCCTTTGATGCTGCACGCCCTGCTGAGCTGCTTGCTTGTTTGTTTAACTTTTCTGCCGCAAGGGTTAAACAAATCAAACATTAGCGATTCAGTGCAAATGGCAGGAGGCTAAGTGGTGTTATCTTTAATTACTGTCGGTGTCAAGGAGAGCAAGCGGGGAGCAGTGGGGGGCTGTGAAACTGGTTCGTACTTTGGTTGAAGGGGGGGGGGGGGGGAGTTGGCAGGATTGCCATTTGTATTCAGATGGGGACATCTAGTGACCAGCCTGACATATTGCGAGGATTGAGCACCCCAGCGATACAATAGGGATGAAAAGCCTGGTTTGAGAAGCAGCTCGAGTGTTGCTGGAAGCGCTCCTCGCGTCTGCAGCATCCTTCAGAAGATGTCCCAGAGCGGTGAGCCCTTTAGGACTGACCCTGCTGTCCTCGGCAGGACCGTGGGGTCTTTTCTCAGCCCCTTCTGTGTCCTGCTGTGCTGCAGGGCTCCATTCAATGCCACATGTGGCGGGGACATTCCCCTTGAGCAGAGTCCAGCACGAGCTGTGGTTCCTTCAGGTGCACGGGGATGAGTGTGATGACAAGGGGTGCCTCGGGGTTGAGTGCTGGCTTGATGTCTCTGCTTCCCGAATTCTGATTATGGGGATGTGCCCTGAAATGTGGGAAGAAACCTCCATCTACCACTGCCTTTTCCTTGTGAGTTTTCTCAGGAAACAGCTTCTGGGTTTCAAGAGTTTCCATTGCTGCCCGAGGTGCTGAGGAGATTAGATCTCAATTCTGAATGCTTTCACTGAATGCTTTCACTTAAATTTTCTTTTCCCTTACACCTGCTGCAATGAAGATCTCCTACATAAATATATTTGAAAGTAATCCTTTATTTCCCCAAGTAGCCCTCGCTATCAGCTCCAGCAGTGGTGCCCATAATTACTTTCTTCCTAGTAGCTGGTTGGACACTGTGGCTAATTTGTGGATATACTGATAAAACCCATAAACGTCAGGTGATTGCATCGAAAGTGAACCGTATGAAAGGTCAGGCAGTGATTTCCTCCATGGGGGCAGTTGACTCATTTTCTGCCATTTGTTGTGGTGTGCAGATCTCTGCACAATCCCATTATCTGGAGCTCTCAACACAGGACATGCCCACACCACACACCTGGCTGCCTGCTGACCCACATCAGGTCGTGCTGTGCTACCAAAGCCTGTTTCCAGATGGCTGTGGTCAAGTTGTCCCTTTGCCACTCTGATGCCAGCTTATCTGGAGCAGTGCTTCTTCCATTGCTGTCTCCACTTATAAAATGGAGCTGGTTGAAGGATGGACCTGAAGCGGACTGGGCTGCAACATTCAGCTCCAGGTGTAGGAATGGACATTTTACCCTTCTCTGTTTGAAATTTGGGGGTTTTTTTTGCAGCAGGAATCACACTGGGTTGGAAGAGAGAGATGCATAATGTGAGAGCTGTGGGCAGCAGTGTGTTGTGAACCCAGAAATGTCACCAGGAGCTTTCCAGAGGGGACTGTTCTCCAACTGCAGGCTGGTCCATCATCCATGATGGGGTTCAGCTGTGTGTGATGTGCTCAGTGGGCTGGATAATAACGCACCTCCTTGTTCAGCTGGGAACCTACCCATCTGCTTTGCCCTTCGTCTGCCATAGGACAGTGTGGGAGAGCAGTGATTCCCCTTGCCCACCTGCATAGCACCTCATATTGAGCCTGGAGTGCTCCACGATGCCCCTATGCTGTCATTAGGGAGAAGTGGGGTAACAATCTCCACCATGGTACTGCCCAAGGACAGATAACTGTCCAGCATTTAGCATTATCTCAGGTCTAATCCTGATCCTAATAGTGGGAAGCAGGCCATGGAATGATAAAATACCACAACAACCATAAAACTCACAAACAGTTCCTGCTGTGGTCGGTGATTAAAAAATAAATAAATCCAAGTGACTGTCTGAAGTATAAAGCCACCTAAAATTTATCTCCAGAGCTCTGAGCCTCTGAGTCCATCATTAAAGGCATTACGCAGGGCGCTGTGTGGGGGCTTGGTGGAGCTTCTTCCCAAGTGGGACATAAAGTGAGAGATAATTTTCACAACCTCAATTTAGCAGCACCTTAAGCTGTCTGTTGACTGAATTGCCTCAAAGGAGGATTTGGAGGCAGGGAGAGCAGTGCTTTCTGCAGGGAAACAGTAAATTCACACAGCTGAGACAGGCTGCAGTGCCTGATGTCGCTGGGAGAAACAATCTTAGCAAGTGGTTAAGATTATCTGCTACCTGCATGTTTATTAGCAGCAATTATATGGTGTTGGTGTTCCAAATTGCTGCTGAAAGATGTTACCAAATGGAAAGCCCTCAGTTTAATTGAAAGCATGTTTTAAATTTGATTACTTATGGCTCTGTGTTATGATATCAGTGACCTGCATGAGAAAATCCCTTCCCCAGAGGGGTGGTGCAGGCAGATCTGTGTGCAGATGGAGCAGAGGTCTCTGATGCACAGCACCAAGGGGAGGTCAGGAGGATCAGCCAAGCATTTTTCCTAGTCCCAGAAGACAGCATTTTGCAAATTGCTTCACCAGAAGATCTAAAGGATCTCAGGGCTTGTTGGCAATGTGGTGAAAAGGGCGGGTTGTGTGGAGGGAAGGTAACTTCACATTTTCCATTCCAACAAATATTCACTGTGCATCCACCAATGCATATTTTTGGACATACAAATAAGGTTTTTCATTGTGTGCAGTATCTTTTGTTTCCAAGATAAGCATGTAATTAACTGAAGGATGATGCAAAGGGAGGCTCGTCTACCACATTTCCATCTTGCAGCCTCCGGCAATCCATTAATGAAGTCTAATTACGATGTCAAAAGTTCTAGCCCAGTGATTAATTGACTTTGGAGATGCGAGAGTTCTTGTGTTGTTTTAAGCCAGCAGACGTGAGAAGGGAGGAAAAGGAATTGTTAATTAGTTTAGTTGCTGCTCGGGAACGTGATGGGATAGCGGCTCTTAACGCAGCGGCGCGGGGTGCGGAGCAGCGCCTGCAGTGTCGCGTTTCGGCCAGCAGGTGGCAGCAGCGCGGCGCTGGGGCGGACACACGCTCGTCCGGCGTCGCTCCTCTGCCGTTACGATAGCAGGTCCGCCCGGCCGTACTGCGCATGCGCTGGAAGAGCGGAAATTGTGTTTGCTTCTTTGCGCCCTGCTTGCGGAGCTGGGCGCTGCGTGGCTCCTGCCGTTCCTTCATGCACACGAAACGGGCATTAAAACGCACCCACCGCAGGCGATGGTTCTACAGAGAGCTGCCTGATTGTGTTCGGCCGTTCCCCAGGGCCGCCCCGATGTGCGCACTGGGCACAAGGAGGGGGTTTGGGGTGAACCAAGCCCTCCCCCGCCCGCTGCTTTTCCCCCAGCACGACCCGGGCTCAGGTTCCCCTTTGTGCATGGAGCGAAGTCCCTGAAACTTTCATGAGGGCATCGGATGGCCGACGAGAGCCGCCCCACCTCCCCGCCTGCCGCTGCGCATCGCCTCTGTCCCGCGCCATGACCCAGGGCATCTGGGGGCTCTACAAAGCCAGGGTGCTGCAGACCCTGGGGGGGGCACGGGCTGACGGTGCGCTGCAGGAGGAGGTAATGGGGGGTGGGGGGTTACGGCTGATTGCAGCCCCCTGCCCTCCTCCTGCTCTCACTCGGTTGGGTTCGTTGCAGGGAGACCCTTCTGAGCTGATGGAGGCAGCGGAGCCTCCCGCGCTGATGGAGGAGGGATCCGGCCCTGTGTCCCAGCTGGCACGGAAGGTGAGGATTGCGGCTGTGGGTGCTGCTGGGATCGGGAGTCCCAATAACTCCCAGTGAGCCCCATTGAGTCGCACTGTGCTTCCTCTCCAGGTCCAGGGGGGCTGGAGGACGCTCTCATCTCTCTTCACCCGCGAGGATGAGCACCAGCTGCTCAACCCAGAGCCCTGCGCCGACCAGTAAGTTATGTCTTAAGGAGGGAGGGGGGCTCCCGTAGCCTAGATTTTGCCCTGGGCTCTGCATCCCCATCTGTTCCCCCATCACCTATGATCCCAGATATGCCCCAGCACTGAAGCTGGTTCAGGAGTACCTGTGTTCACATCCCCTCCCCTGCTCTCCCTTTAGCCCCCTTGCTGCCGTGCCAGCTGAGCTGCCTCCCGCCCAGAAAGCAGCCGGCTTTTGGGATCTCTTCGCTACCAAATGGCAGCAAGCATCGACACCGGACAAGGAGGTGGCCCCTGCAGAGCTGAGTGAGAGTCCCACAGAGCCACCAGGTGATGAGGGCCCCAGCGACCTGCGAGAGCCAGAGGAAGGGGCCTTCAGATGGGGCTTCCTGGCCAGCAAACTGGCTGAAATCCGAAATAAAAATGCTTCCAAGGGCAACTAGAAGAGGCGATGCCAACGTGGCCCTGCGGCAGCGCCAGCCAGTGATGCTGTGATGGGCCCTGGCAATGTGGAGGTTTTGGCACTAAAGACCCCACGGCGCCCTTCTCCCTGAGCGTGTGTGGTGCTTTCTTTGCCTTTGTCTCCTAGAACAGCCCTGCCACGTGTGGAGCCCCGTTCCATCCCCAAGACTGCAGAGCTGCCCCAGCGGGTTGAGACCCTCCAGAGGGATGGGAGGGGGCTTGCCACCTCAGTCCTCAAAGCATCCCCCATCCGCTCAGGCACTGTTGGAAGAAACCACAGATGCAGCCACGCTAGAAGAAAACCACAGGTTTGTTTATTAGAGTCCTGCTCTCATCCTAGCAGCCCCTTTCCCACTGAGGCTGATGGGGAGAAAGCTGCCATTCTAAACCACAACCAGAAATAGGGAAGACCAAGAGGTAGGGACCAGCAAGGAACAGCAGCCTTCCAGCCACCACGGCTGAGGCCGGACTCACCCAAAGAAAGTCCCTGGGCACCCCACCCACACCTCAAAAAGCAGCTATTGGTGGGCAGCATATCCAAGGGGTGAAGCAGTTGTCCCTTCTGTGGGCAGACCTTGTCTCTGCTCAGGGTAGACTTGATGTCCCTGCTGGCCTGCAAGCAGCACCATAGTGTCAAGGTGCTGCCACTCCCCAAACCACATCCAGCAAGAGCAGGGGGCCGTTATCATCCACCTAGACCCACACACGGCTGGCTGGGGTGCTTCCTTTCAGACTGTGGATTCCTTGGCGGCTGCCCAAGCTCGCTGGCAGCCATAGAGCCATTTGATGACACGGGCATTGCGCTCCACCACCGAAATGGCGGAGCAGAGCCTTGCGTCCGGCTCCTCCTCACCTGGCCCCACGTCCTCACCGCTGCATCCTGACGCCTGGCTGGGCTCCCACTCACAGGAGCTGTGGAGCCGTGCTGAGGCAGCATCCCATCCCGCTGGCACAAACCGTTCCTTCCCCAGCCCTTCCACCATGGCCCGGTCCAGCCCACAGTAATTGAAGAACCGCTCCTTCTCCGAAAGCGGCAGGGACAGGCGCAGCCCGAGTGCCGGTTTGCTGGGGCCAGGGGAGGCGGGGGGCTGGGCCAGGCTGGAGGCTTGGGGGGGCTGCGGCACGGGGCTGCCAGGCACCGGGACGATGCTGCTGCTGCTGCCGGCACCCGGCGTCTGCACATCTTCTGCTTGTTCCATGGATGCCCACAGCATGGGGCTCTCGGAGGCTTTATCCGACCCTTGGGCCGGGGGAGAGCTGGGGGGTTTGTCCCTGAGCGGCCCCTGGAAGAGGCGTCGCACCAGCCCGTAGCCCTTGGTGTTCTCCTTGTTGATCGCTGGGCAGTCCCGCTTCTGCCGGTAAATGACGAGCGAGTCGGGTCTCAGCAGACGCCTGCTGCCACCTCCCCTCCGCGGCACAGGGGACGAAGGACAGGGCAGCACCTTGCGGCTGCCTTCACAGCTCAGATCCGAGCCGTGGCAGAACTCGTGGCGCTGCTGCAGGGCGAGAAGTCGCCGGCCGCGGGGCGAGCAGCAGGGCGAGCAGCCTCGCAGTGCCGGCTCCTGTCGGCTGTTGATGACCTGCTGCGATTTGACGTATTTCACTTTGTCTGCTTCCAGCCGCTCCACGGCGCTGGGTGTGCGGCCACCGCCGCCTCCCCCCAGCTGCTCCCGCAGATACTCGGGACCCCGGTTCAGCAAACGCAGAGGGGAGACGCCGCGGCCAGAAGCGCAGACGGCTCGGGGGGTGCTGCCGAGTGGGACCATCGCCTGCCAGCCAACCCCGTGCGGGATGGGGACCCCAAAGCCGCGCTCAGCTTCTGCGCTCAGCCGCTGTCCTGGGAGGAGAAAGGAGCGGTGGGGTTAGCGATGGGGATGGGGTTGGAACCAGAGATGAGTTTGGAACCGAGGGTGAGGTTGGCACCAAGGGATGTGGCACCACCAGCAAAAGGACCGGGAGCGACACAGAGCCGTGCAGGGGGACAGGACTGGTCCCTGCCTGCAGAGGAGGCGCCCTGCAAACCGGGGCAGGAACAATCACGGGCAGGAAGAGAGAAGCACCAGGCATCCGCCGGCTTCATCAAGATCCCAAGAGCAGCTTCGTACAGGAAACTTACTGGAGCCATTGCTTTATCTTTACGAGCCCGGGGACAGCAGAACAAAGACAGTATGGGGAAGCCAGTGTGCTTCCCCAGCCCTCCCTCCCCTTGTGCCAGCAGTGGGGGCCCTTTTGGCTGCTGGGGTTTCCGTGCTGTTCGGGGCATCGTGGCTCCCCACGGTGCTGGGCTGGGCCGGGCTCCCGGCTCTGTTTCCCTTTCAGGAAAAGAAAACAAAGGAGCTCCGGGAAGGTTTATTTTAAGCAGAGGCTGTTTGGTCGGCACCACAACTCTGCTGGGGGCTCATCCTCTCCTGTCCTGTCCCTCTGCAACAAGGGGTCCCTAAGGCAGGCTCTGGGATAATCGATTCCTCTCCTATCACCACTTATTTGGGAGTGTCAAGGAGCAAAAAACAGCCCTTGCTCAGCTTTAACCAAGCACCCATGCAGGGACAGTGGGGGACAATGTTGGGACCAAGCAGGCGCACAGCAATGGGGCCATAAATTGAATAGCAGAGGTGGCTGTAAATGCCCAAAGCAGATGGTGCCCCTGAGCAAAAGAGGCCCAAATGGCCCTGAAAAGCCACCTCTGGGGTGATGATGGGGACAGAGAGACCACAGCTATCCAGAGAGCAGGCAGCCCAGGAACCTTCTGCCTCCACACGCAGCCCAAGGGCTTCAGCAGTGCATCCACCCCCATTTTACAGATGGTAAACTGAGGCACTGAGATTTTTTCAGATCCTGTGCTCCTGAGGGGCAAACTCCCACATCTCCATGGGTTTCAAGAGCTCTGCAGTGCTTCCATGGATGCTGCCCCCAGTACATGATTCTGTCACCCCCCCCTGGGCTGCAGTGTCTCCGTGCCCCCAGCCCAGCCCCAGGTCCCATATGTCCCAGCTGTGTGCCCGTGCTGGGGCTGCTCGTGCTCACCTGGGCCTGTGCAGGGTGCTGGTTGGTCTCCTCTGCTCCTGTTTCCTCCAGCAGCCAGCAGCAAACTGAGCCCAGAGCCGCAGGAGCCTCATATAGAGAGGGAGGAAGAGCCACCCCATTAACCCCTGCCAGCCCAGCCCCATCAGCACATCCTGCTCTGTGCCAGCACCCTGCCAGCACTGAGCCCTCAGTCCCTGCAACCTTTACACCCCAGGCTTCCCCTCAGCCACGGGCTCCATCTCCCAGCTCTTCTTACGGGATTGCAGCCAGGATCCTGGCTGTGGGACAGGCTCCCCTCCATCCCTCTGACCCCTGAGGCCATAGCAGCATTGTCTGCCTCCCCCCAGAGGAGCCCGCTGTGTCTGACCCCACACACACCAGGTGCATCAGGAACAGGGCAATGATTACCCGGCACTGCAATCCCCTTCCTCAGGGTCCTGCCTAAGCCCACAGGAACGGGGCAAAGCGAGGTCCTTCCAGTACCTTCTGTCAGCGGTGAAAGGGTCAAAGTGAGCTCGGATCCAGGCAGGTTCCTGCCTCCCCTTCCCCGGGAAGGGCTGTAAATTGCAGGAAGCCGCAGGGACCAGAGCCAGCCCAGGGGTTATTTTTACCTCTGCCCTCTTCCCTTCCCGGAGGGCTGAGTGTCCTTTCCGGCCCCAGCCCACCTCCACTCCCAGCATCCCAAAACGTGGGCAGACCTCAGCTCCCTGGAGTTGGCACTGCAGAGCCCCAGAGAGGCCTCAGCTCCCCGCATCCCTCCCGTGCTGAATGGGAGTGGGGTACAGCCCAGGCTGCAGCCACATGACCGCTACCTGCAGGGAACCAGCAGGCTCTAGTGGGAACAAAGATGTGACACTTGTAGGTTCTGTGTCTGAAAGGGAAAAGAGGAGAAGGGAAAAGAGCCCTGCCCATCCCCATGGAAGCTCCACAGCATCCAGCATGCCTCTGTGTTCAGGCACTGCAGCCAGGGCTGTACACCAGTGCTGGAGCTGAGGCCATAGCAACATCCCACGCACCAGGTCCTGTCCAAGCTCTGCTGGCACAGGCCAAACCCCACTGAAAGTGAGGCAGGACCAATCCGAGGAGGAGGACCCCACCGTGCAGCACTCATTCCCCACGCAGGATGCAGCCAAAGCAAGGAAAACAACGTTCCAGAGGAAGATGAGGAAAAGGACAGGGGGAAGAGGCTGAGAAACCCATGGCAAGGCTGGGATCTGCTGCCCTCCCACACAGAGCACAGATTGCCACCTGGGGGAGGAGCGGACCCTATTGTTAATGCCAGGCAACAGCAATGACTGTTTCTCAAAACACGTTTTATTTTGTGAGCTGGAACCCAGCCTGCCGTTCCGGTAAGGACAGCCATGAGAAGAGCAGCCTTCAGTTCACCTTTGCGTGGCGGATGTGGACGATTCCTGTGAGGCACTTCCAGCAGGCGCCTGCAACTTCCCCTGCCCTGGGAAAGGGATGGACAGACAGACACACAGACAGACAGGCTGCACTGGGGGGGGGGGGGGGGCACTTGTAGCTCATACCGACTGCTGAACTGTTAAAATCCCGACCCCAACTCCTTTGGGGATACAAAAGGGGATGGTTTGAGGGGCCTGTCCTGGCACTGGGATGCTGGGCAGCTCCTGCTTCCTTGGGTGAGGCAGTGAAGCTTTGTCACTTCAGCTTAAGCTGTTTACTCCATCCATCAGCCTCTAACAAATGCACCAGAGCCATACAGATGCTCAAACTCCTGTTATTTAATTAAGGCTGTTTTTCTTACAGCCCCAACGCTGACTGTGGTTACATGGGGGCTTCAGGTTTGGATCTGTTCGTGGGGTGCTTCCAGCCCTCGTGGTGGCAGAGAAGAATTTGAGGAAGTCCTCAAAGGTCAAACAGCCGGGAGCACTGCTCTCCTCCAAAGTGATTTTTCAGATCACATCCAGCTCTGATTAAACAGCTTCGCTCCCAGCATGACCTCCTCTCTCCTGGCAACAGATAATTGCATGCCCCACCTCGTCAAGGAGATCACATGCCTTCCTGCACGGCTCTGATCCACCCCAGAGGAGCAGCAGGAGCAGCCCCAGGAGGAGGCTGAGGCTGTGGCCAATTGATGCCGCAGGGAGGACTTCCAGAGGGGGAATTTGGCATGGCTAGCAGAGCTCACAGCCCACTCCTGCAAGGGGGAAGAAGCTGTTTGTGTAGTCATAGGACATTGACCTATCGCCCCTGCATGCCCCAAGCAAAGCTGTGGGCTAGAGACTCCTGGGGGCAGGGTCTGATCCCCAGAAAAGGCCTCAACAGCCCAACGTGCACCAGGATATTAGGAAAAGCAGAAGGGGTAACAGCCCAATCTGTGGCATTAAGTGGTAAATAAGTGGAGCTGAATGATTTTCACTTCTCAGGAGTTCAGTCTGCCAGTGGGAGAGTGGTCAGGACGGAACGTGCCCCTCAGTCACCTTTCCAGATGCATTTCTCCTTTGAAAATCACCAACATGGGGTGACCAGGTGCAGACATGACTGTAAAACTGACAATGTTACCATCTGTTGCTACTTGTCGGCTTATTTTCACAACCCACAAAAGCCCTTCCTGGTCTGAGGCCACATAAATGCCAGGGACAGGAGAGCAGCTGAAGTGAGCTGGCAGCTCAGGGCAGTACAGCTGCATGCCAGGGGCCCGAGATGCGTGGACTTTTACTGGGGAGCGAGCAGGAGTGGAAGATCTGCTACACTAGCTCAAAAATATCAAGGGCTCAAATGGGCATCAATAAATCTGAAACCAACACCTAATCTAAGGCAGCCATCCACAAGCTTTTGCAAGCAGAAACCAGAGAGCAGTTGGGCACAGAAGAAAGACTGAGATTCACACAGACCTTGGTGCCCTACGGATGAACCTTTGGAACAGTCGGCCTGGATGAATTCTGGAGCCTGTGTCTGGGAAGTAAAAAAGCTATTGGGAGAGGTGGGAGGTGGTGCTGTGATGGAGGGCCTCCCCAGGGTGTGTTGTGATGAACCTGCCCCATCCCACAAGGGACCCACAAACACTGTTATGTTGCATGGTTTCATTTCAAATCCCAGAGGCTACAGAGGCCTCAGTGCACCACAGTGCAATTCTAACGCTGGTCCTCCCTCTGCCCACTTTAAAAAATGCAAAGCAAGTCAGCCATATCTCCAGCATCCCACCCCAGCATACTTTACCTGGCTAAAATGCTCCAGAGGTGCAAGCTGTGTGTGGGAGGCACTGCAGGGAGGCAGCCTTCCTCCTCCTCTTCCTCGCCCAGTCTCACAGCAGATGCAGGTCCAACTCACCACCTGCAGCTCCTGTTTGCCACCTGCCAGCTCAGCCTGCAGGTCAGGCACTGCACACCCCTGGGCAGCACCATCTGCTCCTCACCAACCACAACCCTTCTGCAACTGCTTTGTGCTTCAGGCACCCAGATGAACCTGGAAACTCATCTGGGAACAGAGTGACTTAAAGGAGAGAATCACCCGGGCCATGGCTCCTCTTGCAGTGATGCAGCGGGTTGCTGGCTGGTCTTTTGGGTCACTCAGCTTCTCCACTCTTCCCCTGCTCTGCTTATAGAGGCAAAGCATCTCAGACTGCCTCAAATACTTTGAGACCCAGTGATCAGAGAGAAGCAGCAGTTTGTTCCAGTACTTCCACCTCCTGCCCCTCCCCATATGTAAGGCAGGCACTCCGGACAGTTTGTGACATTTGATATGAGTCCCTCTTCCCTAACAGTGTGTAAGAATAGCCAGCACTTTGCATAGACTGCTCCTCAGACCCTGACCAAAAAGGAAACGAAACACAGCGCTGCCCAAGCTGCCCTGCTAACTACACTGCAACCCTTCAACGACCTCTTCTCGGGACACTGCTGCTTGGATTTACAGCACAGGCCCCAGTAAGGACTGGAAGCACAGCAACACCATAAAGGATTCACAGGATGTGGGTACAGCAAGGCAGAGAGTAAAAGTCATGTTTGTGCTATCCACAGTGCAAAGTGCACCTGAGCACGTCTGCTCAGCGAGACATTGCACAAGAGAGGGAGAAAAAAAAGCAGTAATTTTGAAATGCAGGCATCCTTCCAAGGGGCAGGACCTAAACACAAGCACAGAGCAACACCTGCCATCACAACGCAGCTCGAGCAGCAGCTGTGATTGGGTGGCTCTGAAGAAAGCTCTGTTTAAAAGAGCACAAAGCAAGAAATATGAACAAGAGGAATTCACAACCTCAGCACTGCAGAGCAGGGATCTCCCAGCCAAACCTTGCCTGAGGAAACAGGACAGACAACGTGCTGGCTCTGTGCTCTGCAGAACCAGGAAGATAAAGCAGAGCTCAAGTTATTGGAGCTGGGATGCAGCCTTACACATCCTACCTGTCACAGGCCATTTCTGCACATCATTTTTCCATGTGTGTAGGTTTTGTTTTCTTCATTTTATGGAAGAATTCAGCTTTCATCTGCATTCAAAATCACTGCTCTTAAAACAGAAAGGCAACTTTCTCCTTTAATTCAGGTGCTTAATTATCCTCTGACTGAAAAGAGTCACAGTTTCAACCCCTTTCTCTTCTGCAGTGACTGCACTGACATACAGATCTAAGCACACAGCTGTCAGCCAGGTGGGGATCTGCTTATCTGCAGCACCAGGATGTGCAGGAAGCAACAAACTATGCAAGGGCACTGACACCAACGAACAGCCGGGTCTGTGCTTGCTGGTGGGACAACAAATAAAACCACAAGGTGATTTATAGTGTTCCCAGTTTGGGCTATTCCCATTCCCAGACTGCACAACAATCCTTTGCTTTGGAGCACTCTTAATTAAAACATGCAAGTGACTTTAGACTCTTGTGCCATGTATAAGTAATAGTGTTTCCTCACCTTAATTTCTAAGGTTTCCCAGGGCATGTGAAACCAGCAGGTCATCATCACCTCCCCAGCCTTCAGGGCACCATTTACATCTGGTTCAGCCTCAGGAGCACAGCAGCAGTCCAGCAACTCCAAAGAAGCCAGCTAGATCAGCAGTGTCAGCATTCAGACACTGGAGGGAAACGTGCAGGAGGATGCTTAACAGGCTGTGCTCAGCCCTCTGCATGGGGGATCCCAATTTGTTAGAGGAGGGGGCAGCAGGGCTCACCCACCAGCAACAACCAGAGGCTTCTCTGTGAAATCTTCCCATTCCAGCACTCAGAGACTCCCTGCAAGGCTGGCTGCAGAGGGAGGAACATCAGAGCCCTGGAAAGCAGCAGCATCTGGTTCACAGCCCCAAAAATCCAGTAAGACCAGTAACAGCAGACAGAGCCTGCCAGAGATTTCCATACAGTCCAGGATGGTACTTGCTCCGCTTGTAGCAACAGCTCCCAGCCCATGCAGGATGTAAGAATACTGCTGTGCCTTTAATCCCTCTTTGAAAACCAAGCAGCACGCCCAGAGGAGCAGTGCTTTGATTCTTAAGAGGCTCAGCAGGAGCAGAGGGATCCACGAGGCCACAGCTCCAAAAGCCAGCTACTTTCAAACCCAGCACGGCCCTGCTCTGTCAGAGCACTGCATTACATACCAGTGAAAGCTCTGCACTGCCTCTGCCAGCCAACCCAGCACCTTTTACGAGCTAAAATCACTTACAGTGTGGGACCGTGATGAACTGCTACAGCTTACTGCTATTCTAGCAAAGCAAATAAACCATCCTGAAGCTTGGCTGAGAGCGAGACGGCTGTGCCAACTGAAGGGAAAGGAAAGCACTTCTCAGTAGAGTTCAAAAGCTTCATTGAAATTCAGGTTTTTATTAAAAAAAAAAAAGCATGAACTTAATAAGTTACACAATCTCTCAATTATAAATCCTGCATAAAATATATTTTACAATTTTTAAAGGAAGATTTTGAAAAACCTTTGACGAGTGCTGAAGAGTATCTTGACTTTGTGTCGTGCTGGTGAACAATTCTGTAGCTGCTACAAGTTTGATTTATCATAAGGCTTTAAAACAAAGACCTCACCACCAAACAGAACACACACCTCAAGAACTACCACTCCTCATGAACCGAGGACATGCCCAGTGTCACCCACCAGCTAAGCACCATGAGAGGGATTTCAGGTTCCCCCACCCTTTAAAGTGGCAATCAGTGCAAACAAGTGCTGTGGGAGTCAAAAAACATTTTTTCTGTGCCATTCATCAGCACCCAACTCTGTGGTGCAGCTCGGCAGCACCCTGTGTTCAACCTTTGAAGTGCTTGAGGAGAACCAGAGGACTTGCAGAGGACTTAAAGGTAAGTGCTGTTGTTCTGTAGTTTAATGCTGTAAGATTAACATAGTTGATTCTGTCTTTTGGGTGGGCAGGTGAGAGGAAGGAGCTAATGTGTTTCCAAAACCTCTCAGGTTTAACATGGAAGATGATACATCCTCTTAAAACTTCACAAAATCCTCACTGGATGACTGGTGCTGGGATGGAAGTACCGTAAAAGTGCTGGTGCAGACAGCAAGAGGATTGCTCTCCTCCTGTTGATAACAAGCTGAGCCCTCACTTGCAATGAGCCCAATTAAAACACGAGAATGAGCAGATCTCCACTTCCAGAGCACGAGAGGTGCATCTCTGCCTGTCATCCACTACCCACAGACAGGTTCCACGCCCTGCCTTATAGCCTGAGCTCCCTGCAGGGTCAGCAGCACAACCCCGTTGTCACTCACCTCCTTCCCCACCAACTGATGCTCCCAGAGGTGCTCTGCTGCACTCAGCTGATGGATCACCTGAGAGTTCCTCCATGACATCTTCTGAACGTTAAACATTGCTTTGTTTCAAGGCAGCAATGCTCATCTGAGCATCCCTGTTCAGGTGAGCTGCCTTACACAAAGTGATGCAAAGTGACAAGGATTAAAGGCTAATGACCCCAGGTCTGCTGCCCCACCAGTGCTGCACCAGGTCAGAGCTACAGCTCAAAACTGCTGCTGCAGCCTGTACAGCCACTGACTTCTGATAGAGTTAGAATCCTTTGCTTCTGGAGGAACAAGCAGTTATTCTGCCTGCACTGCTTATTCACACAAGAGAATGCATGTGTTCCATGTCCAAGAGGTGACAGTCACCTCTTCCTCCCCATCGCTCCCAGGTGACAGTCAGCATCAAAAAGGAAAAGTCTGTGCCCAGTGACATCCAATCCAGCTGTGCTGGAACCATAACTGAGTGCTCTTAAATCCAGAGCTTCAATGCTGCTGGATTCCCTCACCAGGCGTTCACATTCTCGTGATGGAAGCTCACAGTACTCTCCTATTCTAAGTACTCTGTTTGCTGCTGGACTACAGGTAGGAGAGCAGTGAGCACGTTGTGGAACTGTAGATTAGTGGATTAATAAAGTATTTGATTAGTAGGAGAAAGCAAAATTGAATGATTAATGACCTCACCAACATGCTAGCACCCAGCTGCACACACTTGGCATTGGAATCCCTCAGTGCTGAGCTCCTTGAGCTGTGAGTGCAAAGCTCAGCCACCTCAGCACTCTGAGAGCTGCTGACACACTTGCATCGTATTTTTTGCTCACAAAGTCAAGTCTTAGACCCTACCTTCAACAATAGATAAAAATAAATAATAAAGTTATCCCGGACCAAAGAAGGAATGATTCTCATCCATCTTATTCACCCAGTTTTCTAGCAGAACCCAAACATTCAGACCCACAGCAAATAATTTAGGAAAAGTGTCATTTCCTCATGGAATGCAACACACTTGCAGGCATACGCTCTCTGTCACTCATATGCATAAATATATACACAATTAACTTTACAAACCTGAAGATTTGCACTACCAGCATGCAAATCTCTTCTTCCAGGAGAGATCCTAATACTGATATAGGAAACTGGAATGTATTAAATACTCTGAGATCTGGCTGGAAATCAAGTCTCAGCTCTTAGGATGTCCCACTGCCAACGCACACAAACGAACATTGTCACATCTTAAGACTTAACACATAACATCCTGGAAACAAACACAAAGCATCTCTAACACAACTGCCAACATTCTTATAACGTATGGAACTCAAACAAAATTCCATCAATAGAAACTACACCCTGCAGGTCTGAGATCGGGCTCGTTTCTTTACTGCCATTAAGTTGCACCATCTGCTGGGCAAGGAGCAGCTCTTCCAAGAGACGACAGCTCCGCAGCTCACGTGTCCCAGCTGCTGTCTTTAAAAGCTATGTTGACTAATCGCAGCTCTAGTTCAAAAGCATCAGGACGGTCCTGCGGGTTGGCAGCCAGCATTTCCTTAATCAACTGTTTCATCTGTGCATTCATGGATTTTTTCTTTACAGGGATGAGCAGCTCCATCTTAGGGTTTTCTAGCAGTGCCTCTCCAACAGGCACGATTGCTGAGCCCTGCTTGACGTAACTACCCAGGAGTTCCTTCTTTGTCTCTGTGTCTACGAATGTGATTCTTTCTAGCATTGCCCAGATTATGATCCCCAGTGCAAAAATGTCTGCTTTGGCAGTGTAGTGTCCTTCCCAGACTTCGGGGGCCATATAGAAGTCAGTCCCACACGCAGTCGATAGGAAACACTTATTTACGTTGACTGGTTCCTCGGGATTCTGTCCTGAAGCTGAACATACCTTACTCAGCCCAAAGTCAGCTACTTTCAGCGTGGGCTCCAAGTCACTGGCATCCATCCTGCTCTGCGATATCAGAATATTGTCAGGTTTGAGATCACGATGAATAATCTGATTTTTGTGCAGGAAAGCCAGCGCACTGCTGAGCTGAAGCATGAAACTGGTGTTGGTCTTGCGGTTAGGTTTTCGAGACAACAGATACTCATTCATATCTCCTCCATCACAGAAATCCATTACAAACCAAAGGTAATAAGCGCTTCTGGGATCAAAGACTATTTCTCCTTTTAATGAGGTCTCTACAAGCTGCAATAAGGAAAAGAAGTGTCACAACTACCTGATGACCACAAAAATATCAAGATATGATGGGGGGGAAAAAAAAAAGCATAAATTTTGGATCTTCCTCTCAACAACCCAGAGAGTAAGGAATTGCAACTGGTAAAAATAAAAGTTCATGTCAAACTTCTGATTTAAAGAAAGAAAAAAAAAAATCACAATGTATTTGCCAGCCTCGTTATTTTGGTGTGTGTGTGAAGCATATCGACCTCACGCTCCTACCCAGAAGCCAGAGCCAGCCCCAGATAACAGCTTTTTGAAGGCTATCATGTAGTCATTGCACTCCCATCTGTTTCAGCTGGACAGTGTCCCACCCATTTCGCTAACTCCAAGTACAAACACAGCCTCAACCAGGAACCCCTGCACAGCACCACGAGGCTGCCTGTCCTCTGCTCATGAGGCAGCCTCACCACATGCTTTTGGAGCCTGCCCTCCATCCCTCAGACGTGAATGCATTCTAACAAGCGTTAGCACAGGATCTCTTAGCTCAGAAGAATGCTAATCCACAGGCACAGCTCAACAGCTGCTGCAAGCAACACCTTTCTCACCACAACACACTAGCTATTTTCTAGCACATAAGCAGAGAATAACTCCAGCAGCTAGTTCCAATGGCCTCTTTGTACAATGTGCAACATACACCAGCAATTATGCTCTCTCTCTCTGTTCACACAGCTACAAATCTGTCTTTCCAGCTCCTCTGAGGTGGCTCTTCGCATACTCCAGAACATAAGACTTGCTATTATTTCTGTTAGCAGTAAACCAGTGCTTACTAAAGCAGATGCAGCCTCTACAGGCCTTCAAAAGTTAATACAGCTATTAATACATAGAGAGACATATTAAAATTGTAAGAAGTGGGTTTTTTTCCCCCATCCGAGAGCAAAATTAGTAACAAATTATAACTACATTTAATTGCGAGCACAGTTAGTACTCAAACCAACTTAAGAGCAATTCTGTGTTAGAACTTAAACTGCAGACTCAGGTTTACAGCCAATAACAGCAAAATGGGAACCGCAGCACAGGAGGGAGCGACCCCAGCACGCAGCTCTTCCCTCCACTCAGCCTCACTGGAGCTGTGCTCAGGTCTCAGTTCAGAGCACCAGGATGACAGAATTCACCTCCAGATCTGGGACTGCAGCACAAGGAAGCCACACCAGCTCAGAGCTCTCTACAAGAGCCCAGCTCAGCTGGCAGCAGTTACAGCACCTGCCCTGAAGCACTGCAGGAGACACCAACAGCCCTTCCCAGGCCTCCTCACACCGCACCAGTTCAGCTCAGTGAAGTAATATCACCTGGAGTGGGCAGAAGAGAGGGCAAGCCAAGGGAGACGTGGGTTTCTCTCTTTCAGCGCATGCTATCATCAAGTGATCTCTGTGCTCAGCTCTGCCCTTTGCTCTTCTCTGCTCTCTGAAGCAGGAAAACAACTCGCAGCACTTGTGCCACAAACACGGGCAAGGTCTGCATGCTGCACTGCTTGAAAAACCTGGCGCTGCAGCGACCTGGAAGCTCTTCTTCACTCATGGTCCCACCCTGCAGCCTCCCTCACACCCCTCTTTTTCCCCCTCCAGACTTCTCCCTGTACAGCTGCCTGCAAGTCTCACGCAGTATCTTACAGCTCCACCAACAAGATAAGGTACTACTTTTTCCCCATGTGAGCTGACCAGTATTATTTCACCCTAATCCCTTTGGGGCAACGTGCCAGTAACGATGACTGAGCTACAGCAAGTTGACAAAGGCAAGAAGCCTTTCTCAGGCTCACAGAGCACCCAGCACAACAGGATCAGAACAGCTGTGAAGTGTTGGCAAATGAGTGCTCACTCACAAAAGGTTCAATGTCAGCCATGCAAGAATGACAACAATAAAAACTGAAATGATAGAAGCTGATCAGGGATAACACAGCAAATGTTTAGCAGGCCACTGACTTTTTAACATCAGAGAGACAAATGTCTGCCAGGGGATGATTAATAGCTGGGGCAGACTCCTAGCAAGCTCACATGAGCTTTCAGGTCCTTCCAGAGCTACGTATATCTCAGAAATATTTGCCTTTCTACTTCTAGGCAACTCAATTTTCAACAGCCCCACATAAGGGATAGCAGTATTTACTCTTCTATTCCTCTACATACCACACATTTACTTCTCTTTGAAGTTATCTACCCAAAAAAGAAATTAAACCAGCTCACTGAGCTTCCTTAATTGATTATTACTTCTGGGAGCATTAAACGTTGGCTTGCTATATCAAGACAGCCCCTTCCCCTTCCAAAGGCATCTGACATTATGAAATGCTTCAGATCTCTGCCTCAAGACATCAGTACTGCTCACTAACCTGCAGCATGACTCTACCAAGAGCCTGCACCTCCCCTCATGCCTTATCTGCGGTGTTTCCCCAACTTAGCAAAGCAAGTCCTGGAGCCTTTAGAATGGCATGGCTTCAAATTAAAAAGACCAGGTGATTGTTCAATAGATAAGCTCTTTTAAAGACATAAAATAAAGCAAACGACACCCTTTCCTTCCTAAGCATACCTCAAGAAAACCATCTTAGCTACCCACCTCCTTCCCTCCCAGCTGCACATCCACATAAGCACTTCCACCCCATTACCTCAGCTTCATGTACCTGTAAATAAAGGGAGGAACTGGAGCCATGTGACATCTTCTGCACCATGCCATCTTTCTGCAAGATGCACTCCTCCAGGTGAATGACGTTGGGATGCTGGCTCTTGATACTGCTAAGTGCCCAGAACTCACGCAGAGCTAGTTCCACGTTCTCTGGAGCATGGCACCGAATCTTTTTCACTGCCACCCGTGCAGAGGTCTTCCTGACGACTGCTTCGTACACCACACCATAACTGCCACGACCAACCTCCCGTATTAGATCGTACTTAGGCTGGCTACTCACCATCTTCAAGATCAAAGGTTCTGGGGAAGGGGGAAAAACCCACAGAACTATAACTTATGAACGAGAACTGAGCTGTGTTTTCCCCCATATGGCCTGGCGTGGCAATGCCAGCTGCATCAACACCCTGTGGTGAGCAGGGCTGTCCCTGAGCATCGCACTGAATGCAATGCTGTGCCGGAATACTTCAGAAGTCACTCTGTAAGCTTGCAGCCACGCTAAAGGCTGCCTAATACCTCATTTGGGTGGGACTGCACGATTTCAAACACAGCTCAGCGTTCAAGAAGGCAACAATTCAAACCTAGAATTGCACTGCGCTGAGGCAGGGCTATCCCATATCCTGCTGCTCCTTTCTCTCAGTGTCTTTTGGGAATTTCTATGCGAATAACAGGACTGTTTCATGCTCTCCATCCACACCCGGGCTATCAGAGAGGTTCTAGCTGAAACCTGCGGTTGAGGAGCAACAGAATGAAACAGAGCTGACTTTTAAGATGACCGCATAGGTAAAGATTTGCGTTCTAATTTCGCAATGATTTTTTTTTGCTTTTCCTTCAGAGAAGAGAAAGTTTCACCGATCTATTAACACCACTATGACTTCCCAACTAAACTCCTACAGTCACAAAAATAATAATAATAAAAAAGAATCAAAAAGAAAAACTGGCAGCAGCGGCAGCAGCACCCAACAGACTTCCAAGTTACTCGATAGGATAAAAGCCGGGGCGATGCTCTGTGAGGAAAACAACGCACGAGGCTGGGGGTGAGGAGGAAGGGCAGCCCCGCACAGCGCCCGGCTCCGTCACACACAGAGGATCGCATCAGAGTTATTAGCGGGGAGCTCGTAAATGATTCCAGCGCGGTAGGAACTATTTGTTCAGAGAAAAAAAAAAAAAAGAGAGAGAGAAAAAGAGAGAGAGAGAGAGAAAGAGAAAGACAGGCATCGTCAGTGCGACGGCACCGCGCGCACTCCAAGCTCCGGCGAACCTCGAGGCCTCGCTCAGCCCCTGAGGCGGCACCTGGACCCGTCGCGGCGCTCACACAGCGGCGCTCTGTTCCCGCCCGCCCCCTCAGCGCCCGGCCGCTCTGTGACGCGCGGCAGAACCGCGCAGCGCCCGCCACGGCCCCGCGTTACCTCAGCACCAACGCGCCGCCGCCGCCGCCCGGCCGCCATCATAGGGACCGACCCCGGCGCCACGCCCCCTTCCGCCACGCAGCCTTCTGATTGGCTGCGAGGTGGGGGGGGCGGGGGGAAGTGGGAGAGATGAGCGTGCGCACGCGCATGCGCGTAGCGGTCGTGGTCGGCGGCGGCGGGCGCTGCGGCTGTTTGCGCCGCGTTTGTTGTTGTGTGCGTTTGTTTGTTTCTGTTTGTTTGTTTGTTTCTGTTTGTTTGTTTGTTTCTGTTTGTTTGTTTGCTTCTGTTCGCTCTTTAACAGCGCTGTGTGCGTTGGCCCTTATAGCTTCGCAAGGACTCTCCTCGTTTCCCCACGTGTGCATGTCCGTATTTGTCTGTTTCTGTATTTATCTGTTTCTTCGTTGCTTGGGGTGGGACAACACCCAGCACTTCTCTGCTGCACTTCGGCTGTGTGTCTGCACCGCAGCTTTGCAACGACAGCCTTTCTATTCATTTACCTCTGTGTTTAATTACCCTCTCTCACCTATTTATTCACTTAGCCGTTTGTTTACCTATCCCTCTATTTACCCATCTGTTTCTTTATCCATTTATTCACCTGCCCGTTCGGTGGCAGCTTGGGGTTGCTCCGCTGTCCTCAATGGCAGCAGGGAGCAGACGGTTGCTGTGTGTGCAACGCTGAGCTCAGCGCCCCAGCTTGGTTTGGCAGCCGTGCCTGCGGTGCTCAGAGCCAACCGGGGGCTGAGGAGGGCTGGAAAACCGATTGGAATGTTACATACAGCACATCCTCTCTTGGGAATCCCCTTCATGGGAGTCCAGCATTGATGAGTTCAGCGGGAGGGGCCAGCACTGGGACAGGTGTGCATCCGGTGGTCACCCCCCCGTCATTCTCCCCCGTGTGCTCTCAGTGTACAAAGCTCCCTGGAAGAGCTCCCAGTGCCAAAACGGGGACAATTTTGCAAGATGTGCTTGGCCAGCCTCGGCGAGGTCACTTGGTTGGCATGTGAGAGCCTTCCTGGAAGGAGCGTCTGGAACAGCAACAGGCTGTCCCTCCCTGGGGGGTGCATCTGTGGCAAAGTCACAGAAACACAGAATGGACAGGGTTGGAAAGGACCTCAAGGATGATGAATCTACAACTCCCTGCCACAGGCAGGGCCACCAGCTTCCACATTTAATATGAGCCCAGGCTGCCCAGGGCCCCATCCAACCTGGCCTTGAACACCTCCAGGGATGGATGTGGCATCACAGCCTCTCTGGGCAGCTGTTCCAGCACCTCACCACTCTCATAGCAAAGAACTTCCACCTCACATCCAACCTCAATTTTCTCTCCCTCAACTTCAAACCATTTCCCTTTGTCCTGCTGTTGTCTCCTCTTTCCAAGAGTTGATTCCCCTCCTGTTTGTAGGCTCCCTTTAGGTACTGAAAGGCTGCAGTGAGGTCACCTCACAGCCTTCTTTTCTCCAGGCTGAACACGCTCAGCTCCCTCAGCCTGTTTTTGTTGGGGAGGTGGTCCGTTAAATCAGAGTCCCTGCAACATGCAGCCATGAGCCTGTGTCCCTGTGCACAAGTGTAATCATACAGCTGTGTGCCCATATGTCCATGTAGTCACATACCCCATGTGCCCATGCATCTGTGTACCTTTGCAACCTGTGTGCCCATGCACCCAAGTTGCACATGTAACCTCATACTCATGTACCCCTGTACCCGCATGTTCATGCATCCATCATGCACTCATGTATCTGTGCACCCATGCACCTGTGCACTCCTACACCCCTCTAGACAGACACCTGTGCATCCCTGTTCCCATATACCTATGCATCTGTGCCTCTGTGTGCCCATAACTGTGCACCCACAACCCACATAACCCAGCATCTCACCACCTGTCCCTTTGGACACTTGCAGCACCTCCTGCCCGTAGGCTCTGTGGGGAACAGAGCAACCACCTCACCCCACCCATCCCGTGACTCAGAGCAGAGGTGTTATAATTATCCTCTCTCCCCTGCAGCTGCCAATATTTACAGGTCTCCCTGTGCACTGGTGCTGTGATTTGGAAGAACACCCTGTTTACTGGTGTGCTAGCTGACAGCTGGGCAATGTGATCGGGGCTGCTCCCAGCAGTCTCCCTGGGGCAGTCTGGAGGGGCCATGCTCCTGTTTTCCTGCTGATGTTTCTGGGTCAGGTTTTGCAAACAAGTGCGGGGCACGGCCAGGCAGGCGGGCTGTACAGCGTGCTGACCTTGCTGACCTCCTTGCAGGCTGCTACATGGATTTTTGGGGTGGAGAGAAGCGTGAGGAGGAGAGGCTGCATGCACCAACTGCACGTGCTGCATCCCCCAGGCGCTGCGGTTCTGTAAAAAGCCATCGGCCGCCCTGCAGGTGCTTTGCACCCCACAATGGTCGCATTCTGGGGGGTTCAAAAGGCAATGCTCCATGCAAACCCTCAGCCTGGCGTTTCCTCATCCCGACTCCACGCAGCACCGACCCCCCCCCGGGTCTCCCGGCGTCCCCCAGCAGGACCATACGGACAGCATGTCCCCAGCTTGTTTACTGCGGCCGTGCGCCTCGATTGTCACCACCATGTGACAGGTGATGCCTTCAGACAGCCGAGCCAGCTCCACGTGACTGCTGGGCGATGGATAAAAGCTGCGTGAGGGGCTCCGGCAGCAGAACTGGGGTTGCTCTGAGGAGGAGCAGTAGTGCCGTACCGATGGATTTCCAGCCTAGCATCCTGCGCGATGGCAGCCCCATGGAGAGCCTGGAGAAGCAGCTGCTGTGCCCCATCTGCCTGGAGATGTTCAGCAAGCCTGTGGTGATCCTGCCCTGCCAGCACAACCTCTGCCGCAAGTGTGCCAATGACATCTTCCAGGTGAGATGAGGGCCCCCCTGGACGTTGCCCTGCTCCGGGATGCTCTGTGCAGGCACCTGGGGACACTCTGATGCCCCTGTCCCCCTCCAGGCTGCCAATCCGTACTGGCAGAGCCGAGGCAGCAGCATCATTTCGGGGGGCCGGTTCCGCTGCCCTACGTGCCGCCACGAGGTCCTGCTGGACCGCCACGGTGTCTATGGGCTGCAGAGGAACCTGCTGGTGGAGAACATCATCGACATCTACAAGCAGGAGTTCTCCAGGTTGGTCCCACGGGGACACGGGGACTGCCACGTCATTTTGTTTTGGGCGAGAAGCTGGGGGGCTGGCTTGGTGCTCCCCCCCCACCTGTCCCTAACCCAAATCTCCACCTCACAACTGAGATCTCCATTCTCAACTCCAATCTTTACCCTCAACCCAAATCTTCATCTTCCAGCCTGTGCCATTCTTGGTCTGCAGTTGCTCCCTCGGGACAGGGGGACCCTGCAGGGGGTGGCAGAAGAACGAATCCTGCCCCCAGCCTGGCACCCTGCAGCTTTGGCTTTAGGTTGAAGATAAGGGGTGTGAGGGACAAATCCAGGCTCTGCCTGTGACAGCAAGGAGTGATAAGGGACAAGGGGACAGCCTGAGGGGTTTGATGGCATTGCTCAGTGGCAGAGGCGCAGCAGGAGGGGGAAAGACAGGGGGGTGATGTTTTTTAAACAACCCAGACATGTGGGTTCGTCTCCCCATTCTCCTGCCCCACTGTAAATATTGTTCCAGCGCCATGGAAACAGGGATGGAAGGCACGTGGCAGGTGGCTGCAGCCCCCGAGGGGGAGCTGGCGAACCCCCCAGTGGTGACTCAATTGCTGTCACCCCCCTGAGCTCCCTGGAGCCCCTGCCTGGGTCATGCGTTGGATGATAATAATAAATGCCAGCAGCACTCAGCTAAAATTAGGAGCTTGTGCAGCATCCCTGGAGCGTGGCCCCAACTGCTGCCATAGCTGATGACACACTGCTGCAAACTGGGCTTACTGGGCTTGCAGGGGGACGGGGGCCAGGATCTGGTTATGGGCAGTAGTTCTGCATTGGTGGGGAAGTCACTGCTGTGGGGATGTCACCATGGTGGGAACATCACCGCGATGGGGACATCAATATGGCGGGGATGTCATCATGCTGGGGATGTCATCGTGGCCGGGCTGCTCTTTCCAGCAGGCCACTCAAGAAGGGGGAGCACCCTATGTGCAAGGAGCACGAGGATGAGAGGATCAACATCTACTGTGTCACCTGCGAGGTCCCCACCTGCTCCATGTGCAAGGTCTTCGGTGCTCACAAGGACTGCGAAGTGGCCCCTCTGCAGAGCATCTTCCAGGGCCAGAAGGTGCCATGGGGAGGACATGGGGCCACGGTGGGGCATGGCCAGAACTGGGCGATGTGCTGAGCTAGGGTGGCTGCAAATAGCATTGGGATGCCTCATGGGGTATTAATAGGCAGTGGGCTGACTTTGACCAGGAGACAGCCCTATATTTAGTGTGATGCCCCCCCTCTCAGCCTGTGGGATGGGGGATGGACGGTGATATCCTGGCAGCACCCATCCCTGCCCTGCAGGAGTTAAAGCTGCTTCTGTCCATCTGTCCCTGACCAGAGCGAGCTGAACAACTGCATTTCCATGCTAGTGGCAGGGAACGACCGCATCCAGACCATCATTTCCCAGCTGGAGGATTCCTGCCGCAGCACTGAGGTGAGGGACAGGGAAATATAGACCCCGAAACCCAGTGCTGGGGGAGCCAGCCCCTGAGCAGAGGACATAGGAGCTGGAAGGACACGGCTTTGTCCCCACAGGAGAACAGCGAGGCAGCCAAGCAGGAGCTCTGTGCACGTTTTGATGCATTTGCAGCGCTGCTGGAGGAGAAGAAGATGGAGCTGCTGGGACGCATCACCCGTGAGCAGGAGGACAAGACAGGCTTTGTGCAAGGCCTCATCCACAAGTATAAGGAGCAGCTAGAGAAGTCCAGCCGGCTGGTAGAGACGGCCGTCCAGGCCATGGAGGAGACCGACGGGGCCGCCTTCCTCATGGTGAGATCCTCAAGCCCTAAAGCCCTCGCTTCCTATAGGGAACCCCTTGTGCCACGTCCTGGTGGCACAGGGACATGCTGGCTGCTGCTGCTCTGCCACCCTCACCTTTCCTCTTAATCCCACAGAATGCCAAGCAGCTCATTAAAACGTAAGTGCCCAAACTGGGGGAAGTTGGGGGATCCCCATCCTCTGCCAGGTGTGGACCATATGGCTCTGCTCTACGCTCGGGGCTGTGGGACCACTGCTGTGCTCCCTCCCCCAGGATTGTGGAGGCCTCCAAGGGCGGCAGGCTGGAGAAGATTGAGCAAGGCTATGAGAACATGGATGCCTTCACAGTCAATCTTGAGCACCTCACCGATGCCGTCCATGCCTTGGACTTTGAGTCAGGTAATCCCACCCCAAAAACCCCTCTGGGACCTGGAAACGAGGGTCCTTCAGCAGCTGCCCTCACTGACATCTGGTGCCCGTTTGCAGATGAGGAGGATGAGTTCTATGAGGAGGTGGAAGAAGATACAGGAGACACAGAACCCGAAAGGGTAGCGGCAGGTAGGGCCTCTCTGTGCCAGCATCGCCAGCATCACGGTGGAACCCCCACAGACAGAGGGGATGATGGAGGGTTGATGAAGTCCCACTCACTGCCCTCTCCCTCTGCAGCCCCCCAGTAGGACGCAGGATGTCCAGGACAGAACCTGGGGACACACTGACGGGGCCAGCCATCCAGCTCCAGTACAGGACACTTTTCTATACGGGTGCCAAGAGGACTATTCCGCACATTTTATATGTTCCTTGTTTTGTATATAATTGTAATGGAGTTGTGTATTTTGTACAGAAAACCGGTGCTCTGGCTTTTTTTTTTTCCCCCCCTCACCTCTCATTTTCTCACTCGTCCCTGTGATGGGTTTGGGGATGTGGGAAGTTTCCCTGGTTTGGGACCAGTGCCTGATTCTCAGCCTAATTAACACCTCTGGTGGCACTGGTACCCCATGCTGGCCACACTCCCAGGATGTGACAGGTCAGCACCTGGAAAGATTTATCCCAGTGCTTACCCAGCCTCAGGGATGTTGGGTGACAGCACTCCAGACTCTGCCAGCCCCAAAAGGGGCCAGCATGGAGCTGAACTCACACGGGTCCAAAATCACAGCACAGTCAGGTTCTCCAGTGCCAACACAAGCCCAGCTTGGGGTCGAGAGTAAACTGAGGCAGTGCTGAAAGCAGTGCTCAGTGCTGTGCCGTGACTGCAGTCAGCCCCACAGCAATGAGTGCTGTCCCTGGAGGCAGTGGGGGGCAGTCACTGCTATGGGGGTGTCCAACCACAGATCTCAGGCGAGATCCACCTGCCCAGCTGGATTTAAACTGGGGGAAAGCGAGGTTCCCATGGTGGGAAGGGAGTGCACGGGGGGGGGGGGGGGGGGGTCAATGCAGCCCTGTCCTTGAGGGGTGCAGCTACATCCTGCATGCAGCATATGATGTGCCCCTGGGATGCACGTGGGGAGCAGCCCCCCGTTACACCGAGAGCCCCCCGGCTGCGGGCTGCGGCACGGCCAGCCTGGGGCGAGGCTCAGCAGGCGCTTTGCAGCCGGCCTGGCCCTCCTCCCCCGGCCTGGCTTTGCACACGGGTCCCGCCGCTCCACACGGCCGCGACCGCAGCTGCCACCAGCGCAGGACCCGCACCGGGGTCACCAGCGCCGGCTTCCGAGGGATGGCAGCGGGCGGAGGGGAGAAGCAGCAGCTTCTGGGCGAGGGCACGGGCAGGTAAGGGGGTGCGCGGAGGGGCTGCGTGTACCCTCACAGGGCTCCTGGATGGGGTCCCCGTGGCCAAAGCCGTCCGTTCAGGGAGAGGACCTGGGGAAGGGGATGCATAGGAGCAGAGCTGAATGCAAAGAGCGGGCTGCAGGTCCCCTCCTCCCTCCCCCCACCCCCTTCCCCCAGCCGGGTGTCCCGATGTCACCCGTCCCCGCAGGTCCTACCTGGGCATGGCACAGAAGCACGCGGCGGGCTCGGCGCAGGGCCAGGCGCCCACCCTGGAGCTGAGAGCACGGCACCGCCGGCACTGCCATGCGGGGGGGGCTGGCAGTGACCCCCGCCAGCAGCAGCGGGCGCGCAGGAAGCTCTACGTGGCTGCTGGCATCTGCCTCATCTTCATGGTGGGGGAAGCTGTGGGTGAGCGAGTGCTGGGTGAACGTATTGCCCTGCATGGCACCTCTTGTTCTGATCTATGCAATGGGGCAGGGTTCCGTGCTTTGCAGTGAGGTGACCCAGTCTGTGTTTGGCTCTGGATGGGGATCTCCCATCCATACTGCAGGCGGGTATCTGGCCCACAGCCTGGCCATCCTGACGGACGCTGCCCACCTCCTGACGGACTTTGCCAGCATCATGATCAGCCTCTTTGCCCTCTGGGTGTCCTCACGTCCCGCCACCAAAACCATGAACTTTGGTTGGCACCGTGCAGGTAACCTCAGGATCCTGCTGCAGCCCCACTGCGTGCCGTCCCCAGGGCACAGTGACATCTGAGGGCTGTCTGCAGAGATCCTGGGGGCCCTGCTCTCCGTGCTGTCCATCTGGGTAGTGACGGGTGTCCTAGTGTACCTGGCGGCCCAACGCCTGCTCTTGGGTGACTACGACATCGAGGGCAGCGTCATGCTCATCACCTCTGCCTGTGCTGTGGCCGTCAACATCGTGTATGTATGATGTGCTGTCACCCCCTGGGCAGGAGGTCGGTGGCTGGGGGATGTCACCACTGCCCTGCCTGCAGGATGGGGGCAGCTCTGCACCAAACGGGGCACGGGCACAGCCATGGAGGGGCTCATGAGCAGCCCCACACCCATGAACAGCCCAATCCCAGCGTCCGTGCAGCCTTCATCCACGTGGTGGGGGATCTACTGCAGAGCGTCGGCGTCCTCATTGCATCCTACATCATCTTCTTTAAGGTCTGGAGGGGAGGGAGACATGGGGGACGTGGGCTTGTCCAGCCGTGAGGTCAGATGGGGCTGAGTGCCAGTGCGGATTTGGCTGCACTTGGGGGGGTTTCACCTGCTCCCACCCCCCCCCAGCCCGAATACAAGTACGTGGACCCCATCTGCACCTTCCTCTTCTCCGTGCTGGTGCTGGGGACAACGCTGACCATCCTCCGCGACGTCCTCCTCGTCCTCATGGAGGGTAGGGAGCCCCCCGGGGGCTGATGATATGTGCCCCCCCTCCCGTGGATGCCTTGTCTCCATCCCACCCCGCGTCCCTCCAGGCACCCCCAGGGGGATGGACTTCAACGCGGTGCGGGACACGCTGCTGGCGGTGGGCGGCGTGGAGGCGGTGCACAGCCTGCACATCTGGGCGCTGACAGCCTCGCAGCCGCTGCTCTCTGTGCACATCGCCATCAGTGAGTGCTGCTGGGCCGGGGGAGGGGGCTGGGAAGCGGGGGGTTTCCCCGGCCCCCAACACCCCTCCGGGCTCTTTGCAGATGCGGGTGCCGACTCGCAGGAGGTGTTGGAGGAGGCCAGCTCCCGGCTGCAGCGCGCCTTCCGTTTCCACACCACCACCATCCAGATCGAGAGCTACTCCGAGGACATGCGGGACTGCCGTGAGTGTCAGCCTCCCAGCGACTGAGCGACGCTGAGCCCCGCCGTTCCTCCCCGTCCCTCTCCCCACCAATTTTTTTTTTTAATACGAGGAAAATAAACGCCAGCAAACAGCAGCGCCGGGTGCCCGCGGGAGACGGACGGCCTCGGGATGGGCGATGTTGAGTCTGGAGGCAGCGGGGCTTTATCGGGAGTGACGGCAGTGAAAGCAGAGCCAGGGCTGCAGGAGGAGGCGGGGGGGGGGGGGGGGGGGAGGGAGGAGGAGGGAGGGAGGCAAAGCTTGCTTCGCTTATCACTATTTTAGCTGAGAAAAGCATCTGAAACAACGTTTTTTTTTTCCCTCCAGCTTTGGGGAGCGCTGGGGGGAGAGCGGGATGCGGGAGTGCAGAGGGAGGAGCCCCCGGTCCCGCTGTCCTGTTTGGGGGAGGGAGGACCGGCTCGCACTGCTCTCACCCCTTATCGCTGCTGTGTTTATTTTTGGGAAGCTCAGCCCTCCCGGCCAGCTGCTGGCGGAGTGGGGATGGTGGCAGGAAAGCATCACGGGAACACAGGGACGGGGAGGTGGCCCTGCAGTGTGTGGGGTAGGGATGGCTATGGGGCACCCGCGGCCACAACGCAGCTCCTGATGCTGTGCTGCTGCTCGGGGCTCAAACACGGGAGCACAGCAGTGATTGCTAAGCCCAGAGGTGCTGTGAGAGGTGGCACAGTGCTGTGCCATTGCTGGGTACAGTATGTCAGACTTTGCACCTCCACTGATCTTTATTGTACTGGTAAAACCCAATCAGGAATAAAGCCCCGTGGCTGTGCTTGGTCCAGGAGGGCTGTGCCATGCCCTGCGAGGTCTGTGCAGGGGTTTGGGCTGCACAGCTGAGCTCAGGGCTTCTCCAAGTAGCGATATTTCTTGCGCAGGACGGAGACCTGGTCCTTGAAGAGCACTGGGTCGAGGCGCAGCTGGGAGGACACGAGGGGCATGGAGCCAAACCAGTCCACCAGCTGGTTGAGGCAATCCTGCTGCTGGGAGAAACGCCGGGTGCTGCCTGCCGCCGTGTCCTTCACCTGGGCAGGAGGAGAATGAAGGGTGAAGGGTTGTGCCCGCAGCTGGGGTGTCTCTGAAGCCCAGGATGCCATCCTACCGGCTGAGTTGCAGCTTCTTTGTGCTGTTTCCACTGCGTGACCTTGATGGGAGGCAGCTTGGTGACAGCAGCCACCAGCAGGTTCATAAGGATGTCCTCACAGGCGGTCAGTCTGTCCACCAGCTCCCGCAGCCCCACGGGGAGGTACTCCGTGAAGAGGCTGTGGTAATACCTGTGAAGAATGAGGAGGGCAGGCTTCAGCCTCACAGCCCCACAGGGCCCTCCCCATCCACCCAGGTACCTGTGATAGAAGGCGGCGGTGGTGAGGACGATGGAGAGCTTGTTGGTCCACCTGGAGGTGTAGCCCCAGCGCTTCTGCTCGGGGTCCCAGAAGTGGCTCCATGCAGAGAAGCCCACGATGCGTTCAGGGAAGCTGCGCCACACCACAAAGGCAAAATCCACCTGCAAAGGGCAGGGGATGGCATAGTCTCAACCCACAGGGACTTGTGAGAGGAGGCTGATGGCCGCCCCATTGCCTGTCCCTGAGCTTTGGGATATGGGGACAGCACTCCCTGCCAGCTCTGCAGTGACCACCATGCATCCTGCCCAGATCCATGGGGCTGGGAAGTGCTCACCTCGCTGGTAGAGAGGCTGGTGTGCTCATCCAGGCTGAGCACTGCATCTGTCCCAATGGCTGCGTATGGGAAGAAGCGGTCGCTGAGCTGCAGCAGAGGTGGGAGTTCAATATGGGATGTACTATGGGGTGTGTACCCCAGCTCCCTGCATCCTGCTCTGTGTACCTTCGTCCTGCCCTGGATGATGGTGAGAGGCACAGCAGTCTGTGGCCACGTCCCACTTGGAGGCGGTGGCTTCTCGCAGCTCCACAGCACCAGGATCTTTGGGAGGGGGGAAAGGCACAGTGGAGGGGCATTCCCTGGAGTCTGTTATCAGTGTTTGCAAGGCAGCTGAGGCTGAACCCTCCTGGTCCTGCTGTGGGACCATCTCCAGCCCACTCTCCACATAGGGCTGCACCTCTTTCATCCCAAAAACATTACACCAGGATTTGGACCAGCCTCAGAATAAAACCATAAGTGGTCCAGTTGTTGCTGCAAGCAGGGGACATTGAGGGTGACACGATCATTGCCAACCCCCTCCCACCCCAATCCCACCCTGGCCCTTCCCAGCCCCATCCCTCCCCACCTGCGCACAGTACTGGGACCTGGAGACGGCCTGGATGAGCTTGAGGGTGGGCTGGGAGAGGGAACCCAGCGGGGGATCAGCCCGGAGCAGTGCTGTGAACTTGTCAGAAGGGCCAGAGCCTGCAATGTGGGGGAAAAGGAGAGGTGTGGCAGCAGGCATTGGGCACACAGAGCATGTTGTGGCACAGGGTCCTACCGTGCTGCAGGTAGTAGAAGGGAAAGTCCCCGAGGTGCGTGGAGAAGTCAGGCAGTGCCAGCAGCCCCCCAGGCAGTGAGTTCCAGAGGATGCGGGATCGCGAGCGGTGCGGGAGCAGCCGATCCCGAATGATCTGTGTGAGGACATCAGCACACCGAGGTGGTCCTGGTAGCCGGGGGGGCTTTTTGGGGCCAGGCTCACCTCCAGTGTGGTGTGCACGATCTTGTCGACAGAGGAAAAGTATGCGTCCCACAGGAACTGAGTCTGCTGTTGGAATGCCAGCACGCGCTCTGGGCGGATGCAGCGGACGGCAGAGGGGATCTGCAGGATGGGAGGGATGGGGTTCTCATCTCAGACCCCAAATCAGGTCAACCCCTGGTGCTGGACATGGGGCAGCACCACAGTACCTGCAGGAGCAGTCGCTCACTGCCCACCACGGCTGCTTTGCCCCAGTCGATGGCCTCAGAGAAGGGCAGCTCCCAGCCGTCGCTCAGCAGCACTGGGATGCAGGCGGCCTGCGCAGGACCCCATGAGCACAGGGACACCGGGGATGATCCCTCATGCTCTCGCAGCCCCCTGGTACCTGCAGTGCCTCCAGGAAGCGGAAGGAGCCCAGACGCCGGCCTCGGGGCACGATGCAGAAGGTGGAGTTGTGCAGCAGCTCCTGGTAGTCGAACCTGGCAGGGGAAGGGGAGTCAAGCGTGGGCTCAGCACCATCCGCTCCCCAGCAATGAAGCACAGTGCACAGTCAGCACCCAAATCCCCGAGCCCCAAAACTGCATTGAGTCCTGGCACTGCTCAGGGGGGGCTGCAGGCAGTGCATCCCCCTGGCTGTGAAAGCCCCTTCTGTGCTGTTGCAGGGAAAGGCATTCACAGAGCCCTGCGACCGCATCGGAAAAGCCAATATTGACGTTTGGGTGGGACAGACCCTGTCTGTTCCTGCACATAAAGAGGATGGGTCCTGGGTGGGATGGGGGGGATTGCGAGGCCAAAGCGATGTGGGATATTGCTGACCCCAAGGGGAAGGTCCCCTGGACCCAGCTGTGGTGAGGATGTGGGGTCAGCACCGGCCACTTCCAGGCTGGGGGAACTGATGGGGTGGCTGTGAGGTAAGGATGAACCCCCCTCTGTGTGCTGCAGCATCCCTGCAGGGAGCCAGCCCAGCGCTGAGGCGTCAGCAACACCAACCTTTAGGAACAAAATGCACCTCCTGAGAACCCATCTGACCAAAAACTCCATGAACACGCTCTGCCTCTGCCACATCCCAGGGATACCCCACCGCCACCTGCCCCACGGGAACGCGATGTGTCCCCAATGGCCGGGCATCCTTCCCTCGCAGGCGGCCGTGGTGGGGAGCCTGGCGCCGGCCGGGCTGCGGGGCCGGCACCTCCCGATAGAAACACTCAGCTCCTGACGCACTGTGGTTTCCGGGCAATCGAGCCGGCAGGGCTTCCTTGTTTTGTTAGGGCCGGGCCGGGTGCCCACCGTGCTCCCTCTGCACGGCCCCTGTGCAGCTCCGGCTGGGCTCGGTGCCACGGGGGACCCGCGGCTGCAGGGAGCCCTCCCCGTGGTGGCGGTAGCAGGGCAGGACCGTGGCATGGCCACAACTGCCCTTTATCCAGTACAGAACGGGTTTGTTCTGGAGTGAGGGGGGCGATGCAGCCCTGAACAAGGCTGGCTTCTTCTCCTGTGGTTCAGTGGCAGGGCTGCTTCCCTGTGTCCCCAAGCAAACAGGGACATCTCCAAACCTCAGAGCGCCCTGTCCCTGGTGTGCTGTCCCCACTGCCCCTTTGCCACTGTCCCACCTGGGGACATCTGCACACATTCTTGGCTGGGTGTGATGGAGATGCTGATGCCTTTCTACCCAGGTGTCCCACAGGGACAAGTGGGACAAGACACATGGTCACAAGGAGGACACAGCCATGTGCCACGTGCTCACCATCAGTCTGCTCTCTAAAGCTGTCCTGGGCAAGGTGTAAATCCCCGTGTATCACAAACAGCATTAGAGGATTACCTGGGTTGGGTGGAAGGGGGATTTCCCACCCCATAGTGCAGGACTGACCTTGGGTCCCATCCCACTGGCCCACCACATGTCCCACTGCCCCGTCCCCAAGAAGGCCCCACCATGAGGGCTGATCCTCCTGAGCCTCCCTGAAGCCCTGGCTAATCCAAGTGCCCGCAGCCCTGGCTCCACTTTTACCTCCCAGCACCTCCTAAGATACTTTGAGGATATTTCCCATCAGTTCTCGTGTGGCCATGAGCTGTTCCAAAGCTGCAGGCAAGGAGCCCACACTGTGATGTCCACACCAGGATGCCCAAGCACCCATTGGTTTTATGGGACTTGGAGCTGAGCTGGGCTGGGGGGAAGTTTCAGGCTCATCTCCAAAATAAACATTTATGTTAGGGGAGGACAGCAGAGGGGAGTAGAAAAGCATCATTCATCGGTGTTAGGAAAAAGAGAAATCGTATTAGGAGCAGCAGTGGCGACTGCAGATCAGAACTGCTCTCACCAGATTGCTCCAACTTTAATACAGAATGGATCAGCCTCAAACCACCACCACCTTACAAGACGGAAATGAAACCAGGAGAGCCTCAGACTGTCCCCATTCCCTGTGCACACCTACAGAGCCTCTCCCCCCGCCTGGCCCCAGCCCCATCCCACTCACTTTTCATAGTCCACGTTGTCCTGGTCGCAGCGCGTGTCCTTGTGCCTCTCCCAGTCCTTGCCATGCCTGCAGGTGGTGAGCGACACGATGTCCCTCCCATTGTGGATGTGGTGCAGAGCATTCCTGGTGCCAGAGCCGATCCCGGTCAGGTAACGTTTCCCCTTGAACACCAGCAAATATTTCTTTTTTGGGGGCACCGAGTTGTGGTGCAGCCACCCGCTCTGCCCGCCGCGCTGCGGATGCTCCCTGGGGAAAAGGGGGATGGAGACATCAAAACCGGGCCTGAAGTTCTTGCTGTGGAAGCTGGCCTTGGCCAGCATGGCGTGGCCGATGTCAAAACCCAGCTCCTCAGTGTAGTTGGGCCAAGTGCCCGCATACAGGTTGAAGATGAGGTGGTTGCGGCCGCTGTTCCACAAGGGGAAGGAGCGGATCCTCTGCTCCACGCTGCGGATGTAGTGAGCAGAGAGGGGGTCGCGGTCCAACGTGTCGATGCTCAGCACGAAGAGACAGGCTTCCTCAGGACGTGGGGTGTAGTAACGCGAGCTCTCGATGGAGGTGAGGATCTTGCTGTAGCTCTCTGACATGGGCTCACCGTGCTCCCGCGGGTACGTGAACACCTTGAAGCCATTCTGGCAGCGGGAGGCGTCGAAGCAGCTCTCCATGCGGCACCGGCTGCCCTGGGATGTGCTCAGCTGTGCCGCCCGCAGGGCTCGGGGTGAGGGCTGCGCCGTGTCTCCGCTGCCCTGCAGCTCCGTGGGCTCCGCAAAGCTGTGCAGGAGGGCACGATCCGCCCAGCGGGGCCAACTCCTGCGGGCTGCGACGTTCCTCCTGGGAAAGAAAGCAAAACGACGCAGCTGCTCTCTTCCAAAGAAGAAAAGCAGAAGCCAAGAGGCGAGGAAAGTCAGGAAAATGTATTTCTTCCTGGTCTGCATAGGTTCACGAGCTTCTCATCAGGCTCGGACGGGTACTGCGGTCCGGTGGAAAGAACGGTGTCCCCGACCCCAGGCGGAGCGGCTCCTGACGCTCACTGCCCCGCAGTGTGGGGATGGGGGACCCCGCGATCCTCCTTTTGTGGGTTTCCCACTGCCTCCCCTCCAGCGCAGCGTTCCCTTCTCTCCCGGGCTCGGTGCAGCGACGGTCACATTTCCCTCTGCCGTCTGGCCCAGCTTCAAATCCCTAGGGAGGGAGCGAGGTCGCATGATCGCTTCCCTTCCAAGCGGGTCAATCCCGGCGAGACTCCCCCCGCAGCCTCCGGGAGACAACCCCGGCTCACCGCCGCTCCCGTACCTCAGCTGCTCCTCCGCCGTCCCGGCGCCGGTGCCCGCTCTCGGTCGATGCTGCTCGCGGGATCCGGCCGTGCCGCAGCCCCGGCTCCACATCCCTGACGCGGCCGCACGACGGGGGCCCCGCGCTGCCTTAACGCCGCCGTGGGACGGCTGTGGGGCGGTCCCCGCACTCCATCGGCCCCGCTCCCCGGAGGGGGTCCCGCCGCGTTCCGCCGCTCATTGCGTCGGGGGCACCCCCCCTTCCCAGCGCCTTGTTGTGCCTCCTGGGGGTGTCACTGTCCTCGGCAGTGTCCCCCTGCTGTCACTTCATCAGTTGGGCTGCCCGTCCGTCTTCCTCCCAACAAACAGCCACCGCCGCGCTGTTTGTGCCCCTCCGGGCTGCTGACACCCCGAGTCAAGCTGCGTGTCCCCCCTCAGGCTGTTTCCTCCCCCCCCACGCTGTCTGTCCCCCCTGCAAGCTCTGTCCCTCTCTCCCCCCGGTGCCGTCCCCGTGTCCCTTCACTTGCTCTTGTTCCCCCCTCCCGAGCTGTCACTTCCCCCGTTGTCCCCCCCCCAGCCGCATCTGTCACTCGGCCTCCCGCTCCCCCCGCCACCGAGTCCCCGCCCCCGCTCTCCCATTGGCTGTCCGAGCCCAAGTGGGCGTGGCCCGCGGCACCAAAAAGGCGCGCCCCGGAGATATCGCGGCGCGCCCACGTGGCCGTGGGGGTTCCCCCGTCCCGGCGGGGTCTGTGTGAGGGTCCCGGAGCCCATTCGGTGTGTATCCGTGCCCTCACCCAGCCCCGCAGTGCTGCCATCACCGCGTCCCACGTGGGAGTGGGGCACCCTCGTCCCGCCTACCGGAGGTGAGCCCCGGGGCACGGCGGGCAGGCCGGAGCTCGCAGACCCCACCCCACCCGGCAGCCCAGGCGTTGAAACCGAGCCGTGGGTGTAACAACGCGGCCGGCCTCAGCCCGCGGGGACGCGGGGCGGGAAGCGGAGCGGTTGGCATGCAGCGGGAGTGGCACCGCCACAGCCCTACCGGGCCCACACCTGCCTCAGTTTCCCCGGGGTGGAGCAGCGCGTGGGTTGCGTGCATAGGAAATTGTCAGGGATTATTATTATTATTTTTAAACCAAATCTTTGGCGATTTGCCCGGCTCAGGGGACAGCTCGGCCCCGCTGGGATTTAATCCCCCGCCGCCGTGGATTATCGGGGGCGCGGGGCTGCGAAAGCGGTTTAAATTAAAGACGGGGAACGTGGGGACGGGGGGAGGGCGTGGGGGCAGGCGGAGCCCAGCAGCGCCACGGGGCTTTGGGGAACCGTGATTTGAGCTGGGGACCGTCTTCCGCACTGGGAGGTGCGGTTGCAGCAGTGACACGGGGAGGTGCGCCGTCGGTGCTCGAAGGGGGGGGGGGGTGAAGCTGGGGAGGGCACAGCGGGTAATTGGGAGTTCGAGGAGCTACGTGTTGCGGGGACGCTGAGAGCTGCAGAGTAGACGGGGCGGGGAGCGCTGGGGGCTGAGGCGGGGTGGGTTGGTGGGGGGGTTGCGTGAGGGAGGGGCGGGGAGAGCTGTGGTGCTGTGGGGGATGGTGGGGGCTGTAGTCCGGTTACCCGGTGCGTTCTGGGAGATATAGTCCTCAGTCAAGGAGACGTTGGGAGCTGTAGTTCTCCGTGGGTGCGATACAGAACCGCATCCTCCCGTGTCTCCCGCGGTGTTCGAGGCTGTCCCCGTGTCAGCCCTGCGCCATTCCCTCACTCACAGCTTTATGTGCCACCTCCGGCTCGGCCAAGCCGCCCCTTCTCGTCTTCTACGTTCCCCATCGTGGGATGGGGTCAGCTGTCCGGCCGCGGTGTGAACGTGGGGCGAATTGGGCACGGGATGCGTTTAACAGCCGCGTGTGTCAATGAGGCGAGTCGGGACACGGGGCGAGAAAGCACAGCCGTAACCTCTGATCGGCTGCAGGACTTTGCTCGCTCGGGACAGCCACGTGGCCGGGTACAGGGCAGCGCGGAGCCGGGGCGGCGGCGGGGATACGCTGCGATCCGAGGTGTGTGCGGGGTTCCGTAGGTGCGGAGGGGAGCAGGAGCCTTTTTTCTGGCAGGTATGAGGAGTGACCGCGGTGGAGATTTGGTGACAGGAGAAAGAGGAGGTTTGGGGGGACGGCTGCTGACCGCATCGCTCTGCCTAGGCTCGGCTGCGGTGCCATGGGAGGGGAACAGTCGCTGGCACTGCCCCCGGAGAAGGGACCTCACCGCGTGGGTTGCGCGGACGTCATGGTGGGCCATACGCAGCAGGTATGGGATGGGGGCGGGCGGGGCGGCTGCTGGGTATCGGCAGGGCTGAGTTCCTGAGGACATCTTGCGGCCGCTGCCAGGACGCACCACGTTCCCCGTCCCCTCTGTCCAGCAGGGGCTCTTCTTCCGTCTCTTCTACCCCTGCGTACCCCGGGATGGAGCCGAACGGCCGCTCTGGATCCCTCGCTACGAGTACTGCAGCGGACTGGCTGATGTCAGTGGCCACAGCCGGCGGTGGTGCGCTCCGCTGCTCAGCATCGCCGTCGGTGAGGGGCGGCCCTACCCCCATCCCCACGCAGGCATTCCCGTGTCTTCCACACCTGCTGCTTTCGTGGGCTTAAGGCCAATCCTCCGGGCCCTGGAGTGAAGAGGAGCTGGGGTCGGTGCAGTGGGTCCAAGCAGTGCCTTGCTGCCCATCTCCTCGATTTTTCTTGGGGTGTTTTTTTTTTTTTTTTTGTCCCTCACAGGCTCCTGCAGAGTGCCGCTCAGCTGGAAGGCACCTTTCAAAACCTGCAGCAGTGGGTACCCGTTGATCATCTTCTCACATGGCTTGGGAGCCTTTCGGTAGGGGGGGCTGGGGCTGGGATGGGAACTGGAGTGCTGTGAGGTCCTCGCAGTCCCTCACCAACCCATTGGTGCTCAAGACAGAGGCCTGACCTCATCCCTTCACAGCACTGTGTACTCATCCGTCTGCATGCAGATGGCATCCTGGGGCTTTGTGGTGGCTGCGCTGGAGCACAGGTTGGTGTCACAGTCCTTGCAGCCTCGAGAGGAAACCCCTCCCCAAATACACGGCAGGATGGGGGCCAGGCAAAGGGCTGCCTCACCATGTTCCCCTTTCCTACTTGCTGCTGCAGGGACAGTTCTGCTGCCATGACCTATTTCTGCACGGCAGAGGCTGTCCGGGAGCAGTGGATCCCCCACCAGCAGGTGCCACAGGGACAGAAGGAGTTTTATTTTCGGAACAGTCAGGTAAGGGGGGGGGGATGGGAGGAACTGGGATGGGCAAACCAGGATGGATCACATCCCCACCCTAGGGGATCTACCCTTCCCAAACCTGTACTGTGTTAATACTGGGGCTGAACCTGAGCTTTCTCCTTGTAAACTGAGAAAAACCCACTCCACCCCTTTTGTCTCCTTTTCTGGGGTCTGGGGGCCTGCTGGTGCTCTCCCATTGCTGTCTCTCTGGGATTACCCTGCACAGCTGATAGCAGGAGGGCTTCCTGCTGAGCGAGGTTCTCCACTGCTCCTTTCTGTCTTGTTTAAAAGGGAAGCACGGAGCTGAGATCTGTGGCTCGAAGCCACTTCAGAACATGCAGAGCCTGGAGGTGCTTTTGGCAGTCCTAAATCCCAGCCTGTTATTTTTATGTGTGCTCAGGACTGGGATGTGAGCTGAGGGCAGAGCCTCGGTCTGAAGTGCAGCATCTTCTGGCAGCACTGCTGTGGCTCAGAATGGAGAGTGTTTGAGGGCTTTGGGTTATCTCCAGTGGTCTGTGGTATCAGATTAAGTGAATTAATAATAATAACAAAGAAATGTACTGCATCCCTCGGGGGAGCTGCTGTGGTGCAGCCTCCTGTTTGCTTTTATGCTTGCGGTAATTCAGGGAAATGAGCTGTGTCTGAGTGCTGGGGGTTCAGAGGAGAGCTCTTGGTGGGAGATGTGGGGAAAAGAAGCACCTGTGCAGACCCCCACAGGGTTTGCTCAGCTGATGAGGGCAGCTTGCACTGCAGGTTCATCGCAGAGCAAATGAGTGTGCACGAGCACTTCAGCTCTTCCGGGCCATCAGCAGTGGTAAATCCATCCCCAACATCCTTCCTCAGGGCTTCGACCTCTCTGTGTTGAAGGTACATGGGGCTGCAGGGCTGGCCTGGGTGCTCCTGGCTGGAAGGGTCAGGTCATGTTGTGTGACAAACAGGAAAATGCCTTCATTGTGGTGCACGTCTTTCTTGCAGGACAGCATTGACTTGGCTAAAGCAGCCGTCATGGGCCATTCATTTGGTGGGGTGACAGCTGTGCTGGCCTTAGTGAAGGAATCTGGGTTCAGGTGGGTGGCTCTGGGATGCTTCCCAGGGCTGGGAAGGCCACAAAGGGGCTATGGGCACATGTGCCCATCCCACCAGGTGCGCGGTGGCCCTGGATGCATGGATGTTCCCCCTGGAGAACGTGCTGTACCCTGAGGTGCCCAAGCCCGTGTTCTTCATCAACACCGAGAAGTTCCAGACCCCCGAAAGTGTGGCCAAAATGAAGAGGCTGAGCTCCAGGAACAGCCAGACAAAGATCATAACCATCCTGTGAGTCTGGGGTTGAGGCAGGTGCCTGGTCAAGAGTGGGAGGCTCTTACACACGCTCCCTTCCCTTCCCCAGGGGATCTGTGCACCAGAGCCAGACTGATTTTGCCTTCCTCACTGGGAAGCTCATCCCCCGTGTCTTCAATGCGAGGGGCACCCTCGACCCCCACAAGTGCCTGGACATCACCACCCAGGCGGCTCTGGCCTTCCTGCAGAGGCACCTTGGTATGGCACAGGTGGAATTAAATGGGGCTTGTGAAGGCACGAGGTTGGTTTGATGATCCCCTGTTCTATACGGCCATGAGCTGCCTGGCTGCCATCTTCTGGGCAAGAGTGGCAATGTCCAGAGGACATGGGGAAGCGTTGGTTGGGAAGTCCTTGGGAAAGCTGCTGGTTTGGTCCCTTTCCTGCTCCTCTTATGCATGAAACCAGGGTGATTATTGTTGTAGTAACCCTGAAACCATCTCTGCCCCATGCAGATGTGAGAGAGGAGTTTGCTCGATGGGATCACCTCCTCGAAGGCATTGGGGACTCTGTCATTCCAGAAGCACCTTTCCGCCTCTCCAACCTGTAGCTTGCTGTTGGGATCCAGCTGCTGAGAATTCAGCTGCTCCTTGTCTAAAATGTTTGGGGTCTGCCTCCAAAGGGAAGGAGGACACTTGGGAGAGTGAGGCCTGCAAACTGTGCTTGCAAGATATGGCCACGATGCCCGCCATGCTTCCACGAAGCCCTCTCTGCCTGAGAGCCTGTGGTGGCTGCTGGAGACTGCAGAGCTCAGGGAATAAAACCCCTGGGGTCACAGACTTGAGCTTGCCTTGGTGATAGTGCCCTGCTTGCGTGAATGGGCCCTGTGTGCACTGCAGCAGTGGGGTTGCTGCAGGTTGGGGGGGTTCAAGCAATGATCCAGCACAAGGAAAGATGCAATAAGGGCTCTGAGTATGGAGATGGCAAAGTCTGATCAGGGCACTTTGCAAGTGCAAAGCTGGGGGGAGTTGAGGATCAACTAGGGCACAATCCTAGGTGTAATACCAGAGATGCTGGGACAAGGAGTGCTGTGTAAGGTGGCTCCCACCCTCAGCTGTCCCCAAGCAGAAGCCCGGTGCTTCTGGAGCTGCACTGGTGGTGGTCCTACAGATGTCCCCAGGCTCCCCTGGGCGGTGGGGCTGGGATGCAGCAGGACACGCTGTTCAGCAGCTGCTGCATTGCTGAGTGGTGTCCATCTGCTCCTCCTTTGTCCCCGCTGGGCATGCACATGGTGAGGGCAGTGTCAGCCCAGTGCCACAACTCCTGCATTGCAGGGAGAAGCCATGGGCACGGTTCATAGCATTGCATGCAGCTAGGATGCCCTGGCTTAGGCTGTTGGGAGCTATTCCTCATCTGGTGACAGCAAACCTGGGGGAAAGGGAGGGGAAAGGGAAAAGAATGGGAAGGGAGCAGCATCCTTCCTCTGTTCTCCATCTGTGCCACTGCGATAGCCAAATCCTTTCCTCCTTGTCTCCTTTTAATTGAGGAGGTAAGGATGCTCTGGGGGGGAGATGCAACAGCAGAAGGGCTCATCTTCCTGCAAAGCAAGGACTGGCGTGGACAAAGCTGCAAGACCTCAATTCTTTTAAAGGTTCTGGATACATACTTGTTAACTGATTTATACCCTCTCCGGTGCTGGGAGCATACTGGAGCATCATGCAGCGTTGGGACCAAGGTATTGAGGGTGAGGAGGAGACACTTGAGGTCACTGCCTGCAGAGCCCATTGGGGGAACACACCTCTGTGTCCTACCTAACAGTGAGAGACAGTGACTGGTGCAGAAATCAAGTCCCATCTTCCTCCCAGAATTAGCACTGCTGTGATGTGCTCTGACATTGCAGGGAGTGGCTCAGCTCCGCGTGGCTGAGGGAGGCTATAAATTCTGCACGAGCCTTATGTAAAGGCTCAGGGAGGAGGGGGGGGATGACTGTGGTTGGAGGGCAACTTCAATATGTTAACCCTTCGGTGTGTTGAAAGCTGCTCGTTTCCACCTCCAGTGCCAGCCTTAGGCTCAGTGCTGCTGCTTCCAAACCCAGCCCAGATTCCCCCCACTGGGCATCCTCCAGGCTGGAGTGTGGCATGGGGACAGGAATGGAGGATGCCAGGAGCAGCGTGTGCACAAGCAGTGACACAAATCCCCAAGTGTAGCACAGGGCGGTGCTGCTCACCCTGCTGCTGGATCGATGCACTGTGTTGCTGGACCTGGATGGAAGGCTTTTTTGGGGGGGGTGGTGGGGGGGCAGGAAGCAGCAGTTAAGGGTTACCATGATCTGGGAGCTGCTCTAGCACCCAACTGCTTATCAGCTCTCGGTCACCCTGTCCTTACATGTGGGGGGTTTGTGTCTATTGGGTCCCACTGGGGGGCTTTGCTGCTCAATGGGAGATCAACCCTCGTTGGGAGGGACTTGCTTCAAGCTGAGCTCTGCACTGTGCCTGCTCTGCTTCCATATTCCGACTGGTGGTTTATAAATAAATAAATAGCCCAACAGCTGCCCGTTTATATTCCTCTCACAGCTGTGCTTGCAGCGTGGCCAGGGTGTGAATGGGTGCATTCCTCTATCGCAGTGCAAGCTCTGCTTTCTGAAAGCTGCTGTTCCCAGGGTTGGGGCTGAGATCGGGCAGCACAAACACAGCAGGCTCAGGGCTCTCCATGCATCCCTCCCTACCCACACACAGACACCCCAGCCCAGCAATAAGCACTGCTGCTCGAAAGCCAGCTTTGTTCCATCGAAGCTTGCAGCTTGATTTAATTAATTAATGCAAATTGAGACTTGTGTTAAAGCCTCCTTTTAATTACCGTAACATCTAGTGGAGCGTGATTCTTTTTTCTTCCCTTTTGCTTGTGTTTGTTAAAGGAATAGCAAAGCCTGGATGTGCAGCACCCAGCCCACTTCCCAGCCAGCTCCTCTCTCCTCGCAGCCCTTTAATCGGTGAGTACACGCGGCTCTTCACCTTGCTCTGTTCTTTCCCTTGGCAAATCAAATCTTTACTCCGGGTGAAGTTCAAAGGAAAAATCAACTTCCTTTATGACAGAAGCGAGTTGTTGTCATCGCTTCCAGGCTACCTGGAGGGAAAAACAGGTACTTTTTTTTTTGTCAGTTTTCACTCTGAAGCCCCATTGCAGCTGCAGCGATGCTCTGCTGGCCCTGGATGGGACAAGAGATGCTCCCTGAATAACAGAAAAAAGAAAAAGAGGATGCAGGGAAACCGAGGCACTGGAGGAGGAAAAGGGCTGCGTGAGGTCTCTCTAGTTTCAGGCTGTACAAAACACGGTAGAGGGATCATTTGGGGTCATTTCCCCTGAGTGTAGGAAGCACAGGCTGAGCTCAGACCCTGTGGGATGTGAACCACAGGTGCTCCATCAGCCCCATCCTGGCTGACACGGGGGCCTCAGGATGCCTTTGTCTCCTCAAGTCCATAGCAGCTCTCTAACAACATCCAGCACCCAAGGCCTGGGTTGGGTTTCTGGTTGTATTTAATTAAATGAAGCACTTAGGTTAGCAGTCACAACGTAGGCATGTCTCTCTGGGTATTGATTTTAGAGTACAGCAGCAGTTGGGTTTATTGCATAAAAGACAGCGATGGGTTTTCAGCCGGCAAGGCTGCCTTTGTTTGCCTGCTCTCACAGCTGTAGTGGATGTGCCTGGTCTTTTTCTTTTAATATATGTATTGATTGATTAGGAGTTCAAATTAGTGGGGGGGGGAAAAAGGAATCAGACAGCACTGAGCAAATGTTAAGTGCAGGTATTGTTTCCATACTGAGTGATTCCAGGCAGCACACAGAGCCAGGGGGATGGAGTGGGAATTAACCCGTTTTGAAGCCAAATTATTGATGGAGATGGGAGAGAATTGCTGATTGTCCTGAAGGGAACTTGGGGCTGAAAGCAGCTCATGGCTGGACTGCAGTGTGGAAAGATGCTTTAAAAGTGTGTGTGTGTATATATATTCAAATGCACACGTGTATGTGTATGTATATATATGTATTTGGCTCACAAAACAGACAGAAATGGTTTGTGTCCATGGTGTCTGACACAGATCTCATCCACGTACAGCACTGTGGTTCTGTGTGGGGTGACATTTCCTTACAGTGCCCATTCAGAGGAAGGCACTGTAGGATTTTCCCAGGCAGCAGATTTCTGCAAGAAATCCATCCCTATAGGGCTCTGCATTGATTCTGTAATTGAATCTGCTTTGATAGCAAGCAGCCCGAAGCTCTGCATTGAGTGTTATTGCAGAGTTTGTTCCTAGTGAAAGCAGGCTCACTCTGGGGTTGCTACCAGCTCACCCACCTCATCTATTTGACACAGGGGAAGTCGTGCTCCTTTAAGAGGATTTCCATCCCTGAACTCCTCCCATCACAACACTTCCAAGCTACATTCTGTCGTGAAAGGGTGGGAGTATTTTTAACCATATCTCACCAGGGAAGTATTAATAGCACAATGGGCTTGCTGAGATGCTGAGAGAGCTGAAACCGTCGTTTAAATGCAAGGAACTAATTAGGAACCAGGGAATAATTAGTGCTATCCCCAGCTTTTCTTTCCCTCACTTCATTTGGAAAGAGCGAAAGCAAATGTCTTTACTGGAATCTTCCATCTCTACTGGATTTTTTTAATGACTTCTTATGTACCTCTCTTCCACCTGGTTGTTGAAAACACGTTGTCTCCTTTGCTCTATCCCACCTGCAGTGACTGACTGTCACTTCTGAAATGTAATTAGTGCCTCTCACGTTGGCTCACGCGCACAAAAACCAGCATAAAGCCTGCCAGAGGGCTTCTCAGCAGCCCCTCTCCATGGCTCTCCCTCCCTCAGCACTGGGCTGTGCGCAGGCGTCCTCAAATAGCAAAGTTCTCAGTGCTCCATATGGGAAACACAGATATGTGTGCTGGGAGCAGAAGGAGGAAAGCTGAGATGTAAGGATGAAAGGATGCTGAGAGTAAGGAGAGCGGAGCAAGGAGAGGAGACCCCCGGGACAGCTTTCACTGCACACAGACCCCTTCTATCAGGCAGTTCTCAGCACTGCTGGTGTCATGGAGGAATCCACCAACCCTGGAATGTTACCCAGTGTGAAGTCTCTGCTTTCTATTAACAGCTGGGTCCTTTCCCTCACTTTTGCCTCTCCCCAGCCGCCTCACCTGATTGCCAGAATCTCGAGGAACTCAGCTGTTGTGCTTTTTTTCTTGCCCAGCCCCATCACTCGCTGCGCCCTTCCAAGTGGGAGAGGGGAGGGAATTGAATGAAGCAAGTTCCAGTGAGTTTCCCAAAAAGCAAACCTGCGACAGAATTCAGGTGCCTTGTCTGATTGGAAAAAAAGTCCAATAGTTTCCAGCAGCACATGGGGAAGAGCAAAGGGGCTTGCTGGAGGTTAGTGCAAAGGCTGGGAAACAGGGAAAGGGGAAACCTTGCAGCCTTTCTCTACCCCTGAGCACAAGTTTCTTTTATTGCTGTCTCCTCTCACAGGCTCTGATTGGCTTGGATCAAGCAGAGCATTGGATTTCTAGCTTTAGGACGTGCTTTACTCATGCAGTGACCATTGCTAGTCTCAGAAAGTACTTGCTGCTGATAGCACTTACAAAGGTGCTTTGAAACATTCTCCAACTAACATATAGGATGTCAGCCTGTCCACCACGTGTGCTTAAGCGTGGCACTTCAATGCTCACAAAGCACATTTTCTCACTGGAGATTAAATATTTTTGCAAGTTAAAAGAGCTGCCATGGGCTGAGTTGTCACCTAATTATGTCAGTCTCTTTGTGGAGTATTTTGATAATCACATCAGAGGGGGCTCTTTAATCTTCGTGCTACATCTAATCACGTCACGTCCCACATTTACACGTACAGGGAGCTCTCTGGATGAGCCCTTGGCTTTGCTGTTGCTCTGAGAGCAGAATGCAGTGGTGGAAGGAGTCTGAGTGCTCCGTGCTCTTTTTAAACTGGAATTCTAACAAACAGCTCTTATTGGTGGTGAGGAGCCTGGGAGATGAACAGGACTGCAGCCGCAGAATGCTGAGGCTTTATGGGAGAAGAATCTGCTTAGAATCCCAGTCAAAGCGTTGATAAACACAAATCAAATGTAATAAAAGCTTTTCACATCCTTCGTTCTCGCAGAGATTTGACAAAAATAAATTCCACATAAACAAGCGGGTTCCAAAAATAAAAGCAGTCTTGCAATGAGGCCAAAAATGAGATCGTCTCCGTGCTCCTCCAGCTGCTAAGAGCTGTTACTCCTCTTTGTATTGCAGCAGTGCTTGGAGATTTTGGCTTCAATTGGAATGGGTGGTGGGTGGCAGGTGTCACAAAGAGGTTGCTGAAGTCTGCCTAACTGACCTGGGCTGCAAAATGTCAGGGCTGAGAGCGGATCCCAATTCTGACTCCCACTGTGTTGCCTCTTAGGTATGCAAGTTCTTAGCTGAATTAAATGGTTTTGGCTGCAAAGCTGATCTACAAAGGAAGGTAAGTTACAATCAGGTCTTTTTTCCTTTCTCTTTTGGTTTTTTTGTCCCTGCGAGGAGCCCACGAGATAAGATGGAAAGCTCAGAAAACAGCTCTTGCGTGACATGTGGTTGTATCCCAGCCTGCAGCCCTTCTTCAAAAGCAACAAAGCAGTACTTCATCATCGTCTCTCCAGGGAGGAGCAGTGACTAATGGCAGTAAGGCAGGTACTGAAGGAGAAGCCCAACACCCAGGAAGCTTTACTTCCTTTGGGAAATCCTGAGATCATCCCAGGATAAGCTCGTTAATTGTACTGAAAAGCATTAATATTAAAGCATCCAACACTGATCTGTGTGAATAATAGCAAATGATAAAGCAAAACACAAGCTGATGTCATTATTACTTGGCTTCTTTGTCTTCCAGCAGCATTTGGTGCAATTTAATCCAAGCATTTGAGATATTTCACACAAAACAAGCATGTTGTGTGTGACACTGATGGATGTACAGCTGCTATTGAGCCAGGAACCCTGTGTGTGTACCAGGCATGATCCCAAATGGCCAGGCAGACAAACCATGTGGGACCTGGGATCCCTGCCACCCTCCAAAAGGCCCAACGGTGCTGCTGGAAAATGGCTCTTCCATTCACTCCAGCAGAAACCTCTCCCAGTTCCAGCAGCCAGGCGGCTGGATGTGGTTTCCATGGAAATAGACATCAGATCAGTAAAAAAAAGCAGGGCAAGTGTTTAAAATAATCTCTGTTTTGAAAGCTTTGTACATTTCTGTCACAATATTAACCTTCCTGAAGGTAGGGTGGTTGTTTTTTTGGTGCAAAATCCTCAAGACTATGCACGAGAAGGGCGGATCCCTCAGAAAACTCTTTCTTTTGGTGTTTTGGGTACAAAGACTGCTGTGCTGGGTTGCATTGTAGCAGATTGGTGTTTTTCTCCGGCCATCTGCTTCTTAGTGGCTGCTGGTGTTGGCTGAAGTGACTGCAGCATGGCCAGGCCATAGGAATCGCACACTGGTCATTGTACAGCGTGTACAAAAAGACACATTGGTGAGCAAAGCACTTATCTGATGGTGTTATCCGGGGAATGGATGCTCGTTATGCAGCCAAGGATGGAGGAACGCGTGCAGGCAGTACACGTGTCTTGTCTCCCGAACAGCAGGATGGCTTTTCTGCTGCTGTCACCTCCCAGCAGAGGTGCTGTGCTGGTGGCTGACCCCAGAACAGCTGCCTGCTCCCCTAGGGCTCTAAAAGCAAAGGTGGAGGTATGGGGTGGCTGTGGCCCTGAGGGACCAAAGGTGGGCACTGCAGTGATGCTGAGATGGTGGAGGTCTGTGCCGGCCAACCGAGGGACTGAGCTAAGAGACAACGGCCCCGAGCGACCGCCGCCCCGAGGTGACCGACGGCTCCAAGGGGCCGCTGCACATCAATAGGGGATGAAGGACGGCGCGGTCACGGCCCGCAGCCCAGAAGCCATCCCGGAGTTGTCCGCCCTGTCACCGCAGCCACCCGGGGCTCCCGCTCCTCCCCGCCACCGGGGCGGCAGACAAAGGGAGTCCCGCAGCCTTCCGGGAACGCGACAAGAGCGCGGCGCGGAGCCGCGCAGCCCCCGGGACGGCCCGCGGAGGCGAGGCACGGCGCGCCGCGGCCCCGCATCCTCCACCGGGCCACCGCCGGGCCGCGGGGGTCGCCGCCCCGCATCGCCTCCGCCCGCCCGCCGCGGACTACGGCTCCCGGCATGCAACGGGCGGCGGAGGAGGGGGCGCAGAGCCCCCAGCTTCGCCCTCCCCGCCGGCCGGCACGTGCCGCTCGGCTCGGCCAATAGGGGCGGGGCGGGGCGGGTCACGTGTCTTTGTTTGGCGCTTTTGTGCGCGGCGGGGCGGGCGGGAGCGGAGTGGGACCGGAGCAGCGGAGCGGGCAGGTGGGTGCGCGGCGTCGGGATCAGCCGCGGATGAACGGAGCGGTGGCCGCCGCCGCCCTTCTGCCGTTGTGAAGGGCTCTGAGGAGAAGGGCTCGGGGTGGGGGGCGGCTGTCCTTGCGGGGGTCGCGGTGCCGCAGCGCGGGGTTGCGGGGGGGGGCTGTGGGGGGATTGACAGCGCGACGGGGCGGCTCCGCAGCCGTAGGGGGGGGAGGTTTGCAGGCGCTGCTTTTGTCCCCTCAACACCAGCTGTTGTCCGTTCGATCCGCGGGCGTCGCGGCGACGAAGAGAGCGCCGCGGGAGACAATGGGCTTGGGGGTGGGGGGGATCGCTCCGAGGGAACCGCCCCGATGGCGGCTGGGGAGAGGAGAAAAGGGGCGGCCGCGCCCTCGGCTGACAGCACCCCGCCATTGTCAGCTGGGGAAGGGGCGGCGCCCGGCCGCGCCCCAGCGCCTGCGAAGCCCCTCTCGCGTTGGGGGTCTTTTCCCTGCGGGTTGGGGGACGGGGGGGGGGGCAGACGGAAGGCGGGGGCCGCACCTGCGGCGGTTGGGTTGGGGGGGGGGGGGCGTCGGACGGAGCCCGGATGTTGCCGTTGGCTCCGCCCCCTCGGAGCCCCCCGCGCGCCCGCCCGCCTGCGCGCGCGCCGTCTCGCTCGGCCGTTTGAATTCGGTGCGGTTGGGAGGGGCGGGGCTTCCGCGTCGACGCGCGGCGCTGATTGGCTGGCGGAGGGCGGAGCGGGGCAATGCAACGTGGGGGGGTCGGGGTTGGGGTTGGGGTCGGGTCCGCCCGTTCGGTGCTGCGGGGTGGAGGGGAGGGGAAGGGGAGCGCTGACATTACTGGCTTTGCGTGTTTTAATGGACGTGGATTCAAACAAAGGGGAAAAAAAACACCGTGTTGCGACCCGGCCGTCTGTCTGCTGCTCGGCGAATTGCAGTCAGATCCCAAACGCGTCCAGAAACCGCGAGCGATTCAGACGCGTGTTTCTTTGTTTTCCAGGACTTTATCTGCTTGAAGGTCTCCCGTTGGCTCCTGCAGGCGGATTGCCTCGGTCATGGCTACTTCTGGTACGGGTATGCTCGATGCTCTTTTGCATTGTTCTTGTCTACTTGCTTCCTACTCGCTTTACTACTCTGTAATTGAGCTGCACCAAATTTATATTTAACTGTTTTTTGCCGTGCTTCTCTTCCATCGCTAGGCTTGCTGTGGAGAAGCTGCTAAAGCAGCACCCCGAGCCATCACATGCTGTTAGCAGATAGGATGCAGTTCATCTGTGTGCCATCTGCTCAGCCAGCAGAGCTGTCATGCAGGCAGCTTGGTGATCAAAAAGGAAACTGTGTGGGGCTGAGGTGTCTGCTCAGAGGTCTTCAAAGAGCAGAATGCTGCCTCGTGTGTTTCCGTGGGAGCTGTTGTCAGTTCTTGGCTCTCCTGACTTTTAATGAATAAAAGCAGTGCCTCAGACTTCTCACTGAAAGGAAGGCACTTTCTTTTTTCTCCCCAGTTTGTATTCCTGCCATGCTAGTTTTTGTGACTCTGGATACCTCAGGCTGCAGTAGCATCAGGTGCTTTAGGATGCAGTATCCAGGAAGAACAGCAGACAAAATTGTCCACTGCCTTTTTTCTCTTTTCATAATAGTGGTGCTGTTGCTTAAAGCACAGCTATTGGCTCAGATGCAGCTGTCTCCTTTAAGCCAGCTTGGTGGCATTGAATTACTGAAGGCTTGCTCATGTTAGCCAAGTCAGTTTCCTGGCTTAAAACACCACTGAGGGTTGTTGTTGTTGTTGTGTGTTCCTAGATATCCAAGTGAAAGAACTGGAAAAGCGTGCCTCTGGGCAGGCATTTGAGCTGATCCTTGGTCCCCGCTCAAAAGAGGCAGCCCCAGAATTTCCTCTTTCTCCTCCAAAAAAGAAGGATCTGTCATTGGAAGAAATTCAGAAGAAACTGGAAGCAGCAGAAGAGAGACGCAAGGTACGTTTGAAACGACAGATTGGAGCGAGATCTGCAAGCAGTGGGATTTCCTTAAATACAATTTCTTTCTTAAGATGAGTGGTGAGCAGCTTATTTCTGGTATTACATTGTGAATGTTAATTCGGCTTTGTTAGGAACTCAGGTTTGTTCTTACAAAGCTTTATTCCCAAAATGGTTTTGAATGATCACTTGAAAAGCAGGGAGATATTTAGCTGGGAGGGGAGGCTGTTTCAAGAAAGAAGCTTTTCTTAATAGTACAGACTTAACTGAAGGATTCATTTTCTTCTACAATATCTAGTGATGAACCTGCAACTAGAATCCTTGTGAGTAAAGTACTTGAGGTAAGTTCCTGCTGTTCAGATGTGGTTTGGAGCCCTTAGCAGTGCAGAGGCTTACTAAGTAGGGTGCAGTCTCCTGTGCAACCAGAATCACAGTAACCCACCATATTGAGAAGCAGGAGTGTTGTAGGAGAGTTTATAGGTGTTAGCATCAAATATCCTGCTGTGGTTTAGCCTGGCAGGCAGCTGAGCACCATGCAGTCATTTGCTCATTCCCTCCCTTCCCAGTGGGATAGGAGAGAGAATTGGATTAAAAAAAAAAAAAGAAATAGAGCTCAAGTTGAGGCTAAAAAAATATAATAATAATAATTTAAGATATGAGAAAAGGAAGAGGGAAAAAGGCTTATAGTTCTGATCATTATTTATACGTGTGTATGTAGAAATAGGACAAGTCACATACAAGCAGTTGCTCACCACCCACTGACTGATGAACTTCCCCTTCTTTAAATTTACTTTCTGCTTGATGTCACGCAGTGTGGAGTAGCCATTCTTTGGCCAGTTTAGGTCGACTGGCCTGGTTTTGTCCCCTCCCAGCTCCTTGTGCCTCCCCCAGCCCCCTTGCTGGCAAGGCAGTAGGAGAAGCTGAGAAAACTGAAATGTCCTTGGTTCTCTGTAGCCCTGCTTAGCAACACCTGGAAGCATTGGTATGTTATTGATGCTGCTTTTTGCCTGAAATCAAAGCATAACATCATACCAAACACTACTGAGAAGAACAACTGTGTCTGCTGAAATGAAGACCTACCCGTACTGTTTGCTCTGGGAAGTATCCCACTTGTCAAGGCTTCAGTTATGATAGAAATTTGCTTTCCTGTGTGGTTTGTAATGGTGAAATGTAGGCTATGGGGGTGGAGAAAGTACTAGGGAGCTTTGTATTGCATCAGGAAGTTATTTCGTTGTGGGGAAAACAGCAGAGAAATCTCTTCTTAAGAATTGCAGGCAACAGGATTGTAGTTGTCCTCATTCATCCGTTTCTGTGTTGAAAACGTGCGTGGTCTGTTTGTAGTCTCATGAAGCAGAAGTCTTGAAGCAGCTAGCTGAGAAACGGGAGCATGAAAAAGAAGTGCTTCAGAAAGCAATTGAAGAGAACAACAACTTCAGCAAAATGGCAGAGGAGAAGCTGACCCACAAAATGGAAGCTAACAAAGAGAACCGTGAGGCACAAATGGCTGCCAAACTGGAACGCTTGAGGGAGAAGGTGAGTGTAGAGTCCTGGTTCTGTCTGGGAGGGAATGTATCAATAAAGATAGGAAGAGCCAAGTGAGGGAGCAGACAGATATCCTTCAGTGTTCTGTGGAGCTTCTAAATTTAAAATAAGATTATTAAATGCACAAAAGGGTTTGTAGAAATGCTCCTTGTGGGGTGATGGGGTGAGATTGGGCTGTTTGCTCTCAGGGAGCTTCATTTTGTAGCCTTCTTTAGTAACCCCCATTGGGAACCTGCTGTGAGCTGAGGAGTGGGAAGCAAGCTTGGGTTTGCTCTGCTGTGTGCCCTGCCTCTGGGCCTGGGGGGGCTGATATATCCCTGCTCGTGTCTTTCAGGACAAGCATATTGAAGAGGTTCGAAAGAACAAAGAAGGCAAAGACCCTGGTGAGGCCGAAACCAACTGACTTCATTCTGGAAACTGACATTCTCCCCCTCCTCTAAATATCCAAAGACTGTACTGGCCAGTGGTTTTGCTTTTTGGTTTTGTTCTTTTAAGTTTCTAGAAACTGATGTAGAACTGTAAAGTTAGATCCAAACTGTATGCTTTCTTTGGGGACTAGAGGGGAGACCTTACATGTTTCACTTTTTCTAAAGTTGTCTTTCCAGTGTAGCTATCTTGTTGCATCCTTTTCTACTCCAGAGCGCTTGCTGCTGGATTGATGGCTAGTACTGTATCAGCTCTGTAAGACATTTGTGAAAGGAATATGTAGTATACTGTTCCATGCTGAATACCTGTTACACTTCAAAAATCTGACTGTCCCAGTCTTTTAAAATACTGCTGTAACTGAGTGACTAAATAAAGCTGCACAGTGCTGTTATCATGAGAATGATTTCTGTAAATGACATAAACAGTTGGCTGAGGCCTCCAGCAGGCATCCTTACCCAGCACTGCATAGAAAGCTCTGTAACAGCACTTTTCCTTACATCCATGGGCATGCTGCATAACTGGCTCTTCCCTAGAGCGCTTTCATTGTCTCAGTTTTACAATAAGAGCTTTGTTTTGACACCTCAGCAGTTGTCAGCTGTTGTGTTTTTGTTGAAATGCTTCAGAACCACCTCCCTTCAGATGCTGATGCTTCAACAAACACGTCTTTGTGGCCACATGACTCTGATCTGACCCTTCTGTTTTTTTGGGAAGGGATTCTGGATGGTAACTTGTGCTGTTGAATTGGGACTTGTGTACCACTTCCTGCAGCATCACAGAGCTTTGATGAAAGCCAAACCTGTTCTGTGTTGGCATCATGTGCCTCCCCCAGCAGAGTGCTGTTGGAGATTGTTTTTTATTTGATGCCTGCTGCAGATGTGTTGGAGTAAACTGCTGCAGGGTGAGTCTGAAGATAGCTCCTGCCCACGGGAACACGTGTCGTGTTTGTTTCTCTGGGCAGTGAAGCAGATGCAACTGTACTTGTGCTGTGAGTAAAGATGCTTTTCAGGAGGAGAGTGTCTGCATTGTGCAGGTGCTTTTTTAAAAAACAAAAAACTACTTTAAGGTTACTGTCTGGCACACCCACAAGAACTCATGCTGCTCTCAGTAAAGACAAGATTGCAATTAGGGTGAGTTAATAGCCACCCCCGTTTTCATTATGAACAGTGCCCTGATCTGAATTAGTTGGCTTTTGTGGTTCCTTCCCTCAGAGCAGGGAAGCTCAGTGTTCTGCAGCTTCTGTCAGGCACAGAGAGGCTCTGCTCTGAGGCCTCTCCCATCCTGCCTTCCCTCACCTGTGTCCTTGATTTTGGGGTTTGCTGCTGTGTTTGCTTGGGTTTAATTCATGCCTGGATCATCTGGCACCAACCTGGTGACAGTTTGATATTTGGAGGATGGAAAACGAGGTGAGGATTTCTTTTATTCAGTGGGTATTACTGAGTTCTGGATCGTTTACCTCTGGGGCTTGGTAATGAAGGAATGTTTAGGGAGCTTTCATATTTCACGCTTAGTGCTTTCGATTGTGTTGAACTTGTACTTAAATAGCAAAAATGGAAAGGGGAGGAGGATGTGGGATAAGGCTTCTGTTGAAACGGAAGGAAAAGTTGGCCAATACAGTGACATAAAGCCAACGGTGGTAGGTGGGATGGCTGAGATCCCGTGTGAAGGATTCTTCAGTGCTGGTGTCACATAGATGACAATTTAAAATGGGCTGTGTCTGCCTGTAATCACCCAGCCAGCTGCAGTGGGGTACAGTGTGATTTATGGGGTTAGAGGCATGTGTTACTGCCTGTAAGCAGAGAGTATGGAAATTGGTGTGAGAATCCACCTGCAGAGGTGAAGAGGAGTGAGCAATGTGCTCATTGTGGAGATGGGCTCGAAGCTGTGAGTGTCTTTCTACTGCCTTGTAGAGGCTTAAGTCATCACTGAATCACTTCCTTTATTTAAGATCATACCTCAGTAGCAATGGAAAAAAAATAAATCAGCTCTTCAGTTGAATGGGTTCATCTGCCTGAGCAAAACCCAAGTATCCCTAATGCTGGAAACCCCCCCTTCTTTTTGGGGGAGGAGAGAAGGATGACAGCGCTGCCAGAACCCAACTGGCACTAAGAACACAAAGGCTTTTAAAACACGAGTTTCTGACTTGCCAAAAGCTGTCAGATGCAAACTTGGACCCTTCTGTTCCTTTATCTTAGTTCTTTCCGTGGCTTCTGCTGTGAGCATAAACGGAGCTGAACTCCTCAGAGAGGAGTTGTGAGGTGGGAGTGAAGCTCGGGGAGGTGAGTACTGAGGAAGGAGGAGGAGAACAGCCATTGTGCTCAGGCAGGAAAGTGGAAAAAGCTGCTTAAAAATGACTGCTCGTAGCTGCCTAACTCGCTAGTCTTTGATTCAGTAGCGAGTTACAAAAACGATGAAGCCTTATTTGGGCTGCAAGGGTGATAGGAGTAAGGGAGAGGAATAATGACATAAAAGAGGGAATAATACAAACGAGGCTTTCCGATAGGCGGAGGCCGAGCGCTGCTCTCCCGCTGCCCCCTCCGCACCACGCGGGGCGGCGGCGTTTCCCGACGGGGCGGAGCGGATCTGGCGCCGGGGCGGCCGCTGCGGAGGCTCCGTCGGAATCGGTGATCCGAGAAGAGGTCCGCAGGTGAGGGCGGGGGTCTGGGATGGGGAAGGGACGTTCCGGGGTTGGGATGGAGATCCGAGGGGGGTCGTGAGGAGCTGAGCTGGGCGGGACCGGCAGCGGAGCGTTGTGCTGCGGGATGCTGAGCGCCGTCCGTACGGCGGAGAAGGGCCGAGGCTGAATCCCATCCAGAGGGTGGGCGGGTGCTGCTGGGGAGAAGAAAACTCCGCAGGGAATAACAGGCGTTGAAGGCAGAGTTGCTGACATCTCACGGTTGTGTGGAGGCTGTTATTCGAGCTCAAGCCGGGTTAATGATTGCTGGTACCGTGCAGAGCTTGATCTGCTCATACCGAACGTTGCTTCAGGTTTTGCAGCTAGGAAGAGCTTTGCAGATTAAGTCCTGCTCCGACAAGTTGCGGAGAGCCTATGCCATGCTGCGGTGCCTTTCCTGCCCCGTGCTGGGCTGCTCTGGGCACGCGTTTCCCTTGGCCTCACCCCAGCGTTCCTCCCAGGGACTTTTTGCAGCAGAACCGTCAGGGGCTGAAGCCGGAGCTGAGCCACCTTCCCATGTGCAGGCACAGGGCGAGCTCTGCGTGCGACACCAGGGCTTTGTTTTGGAAAGATTTGGTCAAATCAGCCTCACCCAGGCAGTTCTGTTTTTGTCAGCAGCACAAGCTGCTGCAGCACTGCGACTGTTTGAGATCAGCAGGTCTGTGAATATGGAAGGTTCACTAAGTTGGCTTTCCCTGGGCGCCCTGCCCATGTCACAGGAGGTCGAGCAAGGACAAGGGTCACCCTGTGCCAGTGGCTGCTGTTGGTGCTGTGCCTCAGACACCAGGCAAGGTGGGGAAAGAGCATTTAAGAGGGAAGTCAAGCAGTAAACAGCTGATTTTATCTGCATTTCTGCTCCTCAGCTTCAGGCAGGCTGAATTCTGGACCTATCTGCTCCATTCTGATGAGGAAATTCTAGAGGTGGGTTTGTTGATTCTGTTGTTGCTTGTTTTTAAATCCAGTCCCATTCCCTCCCCCTCCTATTTCCAAACTTTGAAGAGCTTTTCCTGGCTGAGCCGTACTTGAAGTGACTGAACTTGGCAGGAGCTGAGGCTTAAAGCAGCACCAGAGCTGGGCTGGTTTCTTCCCAACTTGTCTGAGCAAGAGCAGGTAAAGAGTGGGGTGGGGGATCACCTCGAGCAAATTCTGTTCAGTTCTTAAGGCTGCTGTGAAAAGGCAAAACAAGCTGGGGAAGCTGCCTTTATCTCAGTAGGGACAGCAGCTGCAAAAATGTAAATATGGAAAGCTTGCTCACTGAGATTACGCTGCTGGACATCAGTGATGCAACCGGACAAACTTACTCAGGCTGCACTGTCTTTGTGTGAAGCCACATGGAAAATGTGGAGCTGGAAAACGATGCTGAGAACTCAGACCTTCTCACTCACGTGTCCTGTTTCTGATGTTGCAGTCATTTGTGGTCTCAGCGGTGTTGCAGGGCAGCTGCCAGCCTGCTTGCAGGATGCTGCTCCTTGCAGCTTGGGAACACAGATGCTGCAGGCAACCAGCAAGGGAAAGTTGAGGCTGTTGCTGGAGGGGGAAGTTGTTAGAAACTAAACTACAGGAAGGGAGTGAGCTGAACTTCACTAGGAGCTGTTGTGCCTTGGAGAGTTAATTACAGTGTTACAGAGCACTGGTATGGGGTTAATTACCTCTCTGCTCTTCCAGATGGTGTCACCTGTATGGAATGGGGCACAGCAGTGGCACTGCTGAAGCATCCCTTCCCATTCCTTCATATTGCTGTTTTTAGTGAATCTGTTATGTCAGCTGTAACGAGGCCACTCTTTAATCATGAAGGATTTTACATATGAGAGGGGAAAAAAAGGCATTCAGGCAGCTTCTTTGGTAAAGTTATTACTAAACCCCACAGCAGAACTGTCTTTTTGTCCCAAGGTGCTTTCGAGCAACGAGAGCTGCAGTGTGGCTGCGCCATGGCAGCGGTGGTGGCAGAGAAGCTCAGCCGCCTCTTCATCAACGTGCGCCAGGTCCCCCAGCTGCTGGCTCCCCCACTGCCCACCACTGTCAGCAGCTCTGAGGTGCCGAGGGTTTTCTGGAAGCCTTACATCCACACCGGCTATCGCCCGGTGCACCAAACCTGGAGCTATTACTTCTCCACGCTCTTCCAGCAACACAACGAAGCCATCAACGTGTGGACTCACCTGGTGGCCACGCTGATCCTGCTGCTGCGCTTCCAGCAGCTCTCCCAGAGGGTGGATTTTGGGCAGGACCCGCACGCCCAGCCGCTCCTCATCATCATCACGGCATCCATCACCTACCTGACGTTCAGCACGCTCGCTCACCTCCTGCAGGCCAAGTCTGAGTTCTGGCACTACAGCTTCTTCTTCATGGACTATGTAGGGGTGGCCATCTACCAGTATGGCAGTGCACTGGTGCATTACTACTATGCCATCGAACCCAGCTGGCACGAGAGGATTCAGGGCTTTTTCATGCCCACGGCTGCACTGCTGGCCTGGCTGTCATGTGCAGGTTCATGCTATGCCAAGTTCCACTTCCATCAGTCAGCATGGCTGCTGAGCCGGCTGTGCCAGGAGGTGCCCTCAGGCCTGGCCTACCTGCTGGACATCAGCCCTGTTGTGCACCGCATCTGCACCGCATCACCTGCGGAGCACACGGACCCGGCCCTGCTGTACCACAAGTGTCAGGTGTTGTTCTTCCTCATCGGTGCCTTTTTTTTCTCCCATCCTTACCCAGAGAAGTTGCTCCCTGGGAAATGCTATTTTTTTGGGCAGAGCCATCAGATTTTTCATGTCTTCCTGGTGCTTTGCACGCTGGCACAGATCGAGGCCGTGGTGCTGGACTATGAGTCCAGGCGGCACATCTACTCCTCGCTGCAGGGTGACCTGGCACACCACTTCTCTGCCCTGTGTGTCTTCACTGTGACGTGCTCTGTGCTCACTGCTGCATACATGGCACGGAAAGTGAAGGATAAGCTGAGCTTCAAAGAAGACTGAGATCCAGGGCATAGTGGGGGATGCCATGGCCAAAGCTGCATGCTCCGAGAGGAAGGAAGTGCTTTGCAAACTGTCACTTGGCACTGCTCTCCCCAGGGAGGGAGAATAAGAGCTGCTCTTCGTGCTTTTTAATTCAGAATTAATCCCATCTTATTCATGAAATAGTGCACTGATTTAATTCCTATATCTGAATAAACAGATAGAACCACGTGGCAGTGTGGTGCAGCCTGGTCACTGCTGAGCCCTGTGTGCTTTGTCCCGGGGGTCCCCACAGCTGTCCCCTCCACTCCATCTCAGCAGCAGTGGGGCTGCATACCTCTCACAAGGGGCAGCTGCAGATGGGACGTCTGCATGGCCTCTCCCAGCCCTGCTCTGCTTGCATCTCTGTGTGTCTCCAGGAAGGCTGTGGGGAGCAGTGTGTTGCAATGCAGGTGAACGATAAGCACTGCTCCCCCACCTTGGCTGAAGATGTTATCTTGCAGGACAGTGTCCACTTGCTCAGATATGAGCTGCCTTTGGTAAATCTGTGCTGCTTTTCCCAATCCCTTGCTTTGTTTGTGTGGTAGTAGTTTCCAGACTCACTCTGTTGCTTTCCTGGGGTCTGAAGGGTGATCTGGTGGGGACTGAGACCTGGGGGATCCGGAGGAGCTCTGCACCCCTGCACAGCAGCAGTGCACAGCCTCGATGGGGCAAAGCACAGAACCCCAGACCAGTGCAGGGCAGCTGCAGAGCCACAACTGCTGCCCTCCGGCTCCAGCACAGCTGCTGCTCTGTGCCAACTGGTTCTGTGCCAACCGCTCTTTGTTTGAAGATGCTGAGACATGTCAGGTTGGTATTTCTTGGCTGTAGGAATGACATCTAAATGTTGCCACCTTTAATCTACAAAATTCCCAAGCTGGGAAGTTGTGAACATTACTGAGCTGTCTCTCAGCTTAGTGTGGAACATTGGGTGCCCTGCTGCCTTGCAAGGAGCTTTTTGCAAGGGAGTGAGGAACTTGTGCAGGAATAAAGAACATCCCCAGTAGAAATGCTGCACGCTGCCTAAGCTTAAAAATAACCAATGACCAAAAACCACCTTAACCCTCAGGTTAAGTAATGCCAGGCCATCCTCAGAAATAGTGCTTAGGAAAGCAGACCCACCAGCCTGCATCTACTGGTTTGCATGGACATCAATACCAATTGATCCCATACACCAGCACTGAGAATGGTGGAATGCCAGCAGTGTGTCTCTATACAGCACTCTGCAATCTGCTTTCTAACACAGTACTGCTGCATTTTGCAGTCATGGACAATGTGAAATAGTATGATTGTCCGAATTTATTGGTATTGCAGTTCATCCTTTGTGACCCTGACGTAACCATGGAAACAGAAGCATCAGAGTGAGTCTGCGCTATGCTGACAGCCCATGGGACATTGCTGATGTCTGTGCTCTGGTTATCCAGTTGGTCGTTGTGGGTCAGACAAATTGAGTAGGAAATAAAAATCAATTCTGCACATGAAGCGCACATTACTGATGAGTAGGAATGAAAAGGTCTTGGGAGAATGTTTCCCTGATCAAAGGAATTTTAGGGAGTTTGACCCTGAGCTTAGAAAACGCCATTTAGTAGTTAGGTGAAACATAGAGTTATTTTAAAGCAAAACCAACTACAGTAAAAGTGAGTGGAACAGGTTGCCCAGGGAGGCTGTGGATGCCCCATCCCTGGAGGCATTCAAGGCCAAGCTGGATGTGGCTCTGTGCAGCCTGGTCTGATGGTTGGCGACCCTGCACACAGCATGGGGTTGGAACTGGATGAGCACTGTGCTCCTTTTGACCTGAAAGAAAGCAGTGCTCTGTCCTGGCACTGCTAAATGCTGAGTATTGGTGTGCCAGTCCATGTAAAGAGTTATAGATGCAAAATACCTGCACTAAAGCACAGAGCAGCACATCACTAGCATGAAGTTGTCACTGGATACTTCCAACGCTTCCTCTAATACCTGAGGTTATCAAACAGAGCTTCAGCGTCATTGCAAAGCTTGGGAGGCATATGTAGACCGCCTGGATGGATGAAGATCCCTCTGTAGCAGCAGCAGGATGATGCCTCAGAGCTGCTGCAAGTGCTTACCAGAGAGCACTGGTGGCACAGCCGGAGCAATCGAGTGCTTCCCTCACTGCCACCGAGCTGTGAAATCGGACGTGACCTATTGACTGATCCTCAGACCGAAATTAAAAGGTATCGATGGGCTCTTCGGGGCTGTTGTAGAGGAAGTGCATTCATCCTATGCAGGACACTTGTAGTGGCGATGCACTTTAGCAGGGCACTGATCAGAGAAACCTAAAGGAGTGCCTAGTGCCACGTCTCGGCCTCGTGTTGGGCTGCTATGACCCGGCCATCCCTGCCTTATCTCTGCCTGTGCTGGGAAGCTCCGACTCAGCAGATGTACCTCTTTCCTTTGGAGGATGAAAGGGAACATGGTTGGTAGGAAGCTCAAGCTGTGGATTTTTCATTTCTAGCCTTTCTTTGAATGTGGTTTCCCCCTCCCCATAAATATTAATTTGGTCACCGTTGAATTGTGCTCGGAGCTGTAGCAGACAGACCAACACATTGATTTTCTCCTCCCTCCATCCCCAGCAAATATAAATCCAAGTGTGCAGAGCCTGCATTCCACCAATTGCTCGGGTGGTGACATGAACTGTTCGTAATGTGAAATCCAACGCACACGGATGGAAGATGTCAGGGGTTGTCACTGGATACCATAGAGCTTAATTTTACACATTTGCTGTAAAGAAAGGTACGTTTTATTTCTAATGTGCTGTTTATTTTCACTTGTTTCTCTTTTATGATGTCTGACACCTATTTGTCTGCCAGTTTGAAAGTGTATTTTCGTGTTTAATAGCTGTCTCAATGTAACATTTCCTCTGCAGTCAGCAATATTGTAGCCACAAGGATTTAACATCCATTTACTTCCTTAATATTCTTGTTTTACAGTGCCAAGATTAATTACATCGGAACCGAAAGCTTTGTGTTAAATGACCTATGTACTAAAAAATCAGATCATGCTGTTTTTAATGTGACCGAATTCCAAACAAAGTAATGTTATATCTACAAACAGAACTGTTTATGAAACCAGCAGATAATTTTTTGCATAAGTCATTCTTTTTTTCATAGGCTCGTGGGCAAAGGTAGCAGCTCTTGGTGCTTGGACACTGTTCTGTACTTCAAACAGGGGTGTCATCAAGCAGAGGGAATTGGACTGGCGATGGGGATTTATTTATTTGCTTAGCACTGTCATCCACAAAGAGAAAGCAGTTATTTGCTCTCAGTTTTATGCTTAAAAATCCTTAAAAATAATCGATTACTGCCTTTTTGTTGTGTTTTAGGATCCTCATGAGATCCTAAGTGTAACCAGATCTCATGGCAAAAAGTTAACAGGACAGAACCATCACTTCAGCTGCAACACATTGCTCACAACACTGAAAATGAGGGTCAGGAAGTATTTCTCTGTTTGACTGCAAATCATAAAAACTCATTGCCTTCTCAGGTATCCTACAGATAAACATCCCACTCTCACAGTGGGATCTATTGGATGATGGAGAAGCAGATCCCTGGATGCCCAGTGCTGCTGTGAGGCAGGCACTGTATTTTCCACTGATTCAGATGCACAGGGGATGCTGCATACCTCATAGTTACATCCTTGTCTTGGGTGTCTTTTAATGATAAATTAGAGACAGGTGGATGCACTTCTTTGTCTTTTAGCTGAGAAATAACAATGCCTACAATGCCAATGAGTCATGCTGCAATTGACACCATGTGATGGTGTCATTTTTTTTGTAATGAATTTAAGAAGGGCTTCAGCTTTTACAATATCTGATGCTTGCTCTCTCATATGTTCTAGTCTTAAAATGGCACAATAACCATGGGAGACTGGAATTTCCTTGGAGGCATTCTGGAGGAGGTCCACATTCACTCCACTATTATTGGCAAGATTTGGCTAACCATCCTCTTCGTGTTCCGAATGCTTGTCCTTGGAGTGGCCACCGAGGACGTCTGGAATGATGAACAGTCAGAATTTATTTGCAACACTGAGCAACCTGGCTGTAGGAACGTGTGCTATGATGAGGCCTTTCCCATCTCTCTCATAAGATACTGGGTCTTGCAAGTTATCTTTGTGTCTTCTCCTTCTTTGGTGTATATGGGTCATGCCTTATACAGACTAAGAGCCTTAGAGAAAGAGAGACAGAAGAAGAAAGCTCAGGTGAGAGTGGAACTTGAAAGCACTGAACTAGAAATGACAGAATATCGGAAAAGGCTGGAGAGGGAACTCCGGCAGCTGGACCAAAGAAAGCTGAACAAAGCACCCCTGCGAGGTTCGTTGCTCTGCACTTACGTGATACACATTTTCACTAGGTCTGCAGTGGAAGTTGGTTTCATGATTGGGCAATATCTGCTTTACGGGTTTCGCCTGGATCCCCTTTACAAATGTCAAAGAGATCCATGTCCAAACGTAGTCGACTGCTTTGTATCACGGCCAACAGAAAAGACAGTGTTCATCCTATTCATGCAGTCAATAGCGACCGTATCATTGCTTTTAAATGTCTTAGAAATTATCCACCTCGGATTCCGAAAAATTAAAATAGGTCTTTGTGGGAAGGAGGAAAACAAGGATTACCGTGGCAATTTCTACACAAACAAATCCAAGAAATACTCTGTGATACCCCGCTCTTCTCTGGGTATATCTGCAACTCCCCCCAAAACTCTCCCTTCTGTACTTAGCGGTTATGCCTTTTTAATGGAAAAGCAAACCGACGCTGCCATCTACCCGGTCTTAAATTCTGCTCCCATGTTCCAGTCTATTCAAAATAACCACACAGAAAATAGAGGCAATTACACCCACCACAATCAGGACAACAAACTGCCGAAGAAAAAGCCAGCTACAGATGCTTTAGCTGGTCAGACTCAGAATGCTAGCACAAACTGCACTGAAGGCTTGCTGGGCAGGCCTGGGACTGAAAGGAGGAATTCCCAGAAAGAAGCTGATCAGAAACACTTCCTTGCTGGTACTCAGAATGCAGATACCGCTTCAAGAAGCTTTGCTGAGATGCTGTCGCAGCCCCCTCTGCAGCCTTTTCCCGTTGCCAGCCTGAGAAGACAGCACGGAATCATCTCCTCCTGGAACTGCTCCGCAGCAGCTGAAAGCGTCGGATCCTCCACCAATTCCCTCACAAAGAGCAGCAGCAGGAGACGGAGCAGCCCCAGCGTGAGCCAAGGCCAACTGCTTCCCAAAGCCGACACCAGGCACCCCAGCCGCCCCGACACCCCCGACTCGGCAGGGGAGGCCAGCACGGGCTCCAAGCACAGCCAGGGCTGCGGCAGCCCCCAGCCACTGCCCTTATCTGGGCGTCCATCGCTGTCGAGCAGCGCGAGCAGCCGGCGGGCCCCCACCGACCTGCAGATATAGCATGGCTGCCCAAGCACTGTGCTTGGCTAGCTGCCGGGCTTTGTGATAGGAGCAAGAGCAGCCACGAGCAGCTTTCTCGTTCAGCTTTAGCCTTCCGCAGAGGTTAAGGTAGAAGTTGTGCAGCCCTTTTGCTTTTAGCTAAATAACATCTGAACCATCTGCTTGCTTCGCTGGCGATGGAGGGATGGCTTAAACCTCCGTGCCAAGCTTCTGCATTAACCTTCCAGCTGCAAAGGAAAATGTACATCATATAAATCCACATACAAATCCACACATGAAAAGTCAGGATTAAAATTATAGCTGGCGATATGTAAGCCGGCTAAAAGTAGAAGACAAAATTCCAGTCTATAAATGTATTTTATGAAAACTAGTAAATGAAATTAGGTGAAAAAAAAAGGCACTGGGACACCTGAGAGAAAATAATTAACAATAAATAACATTCTTAGAACCAGGAAACCAGCACAAGAACCAGGAAACCAGCACAGTGCTTTCGCTTGCAGCCATTTGACCGCATCCACATCAAGTGTTGGAGTCATTAAAATCATTCTCTGTAGGTGTTTCTCCAGCAACTGTTGTTTTTATCTCTGTTCTCATTCTGTGTGTATTCAGTTACAGCTCTGGGTAACCGTGGGCGCTTTGGGGTTTGACACCACGGACACACACCAGTGCCATTTTGCTCATTCTGACATTTAACCCCTGCACTCTCTGCAGGGTCTGCGAGCCACATTTTGCCATTGGACACCTCAATAGTAAAACACGCGTTCGCTGCACAGGCTAAAGAGCAGAAAGACGGTGCCGAGGGGCTCGCATGTGGCACACAGTGCGCTTCTGTCCGCTCGAGGTTAGAAAGGACCCCGAATGGCAGCCGCGGGGCTCTGAGGTGGGTGGTTCTTGACGGCCGCATCAACTACGCTGCCCACGCCGACACTTGAAGGCATTGCGCAGGCGCAGACCTCCAGCGACCGGAAAACTCCACGAGGTTCGGCCAATCAGCGGCCGAGCCGGGAGCGAGGCAGAGGGCGGGATTTCCGGTTGCGTCGCCATGGCAACGGTAGGAAGCCGGGGCGCCATAAAGGAGGCGGGCGCGGGCGGTGCGAGCGCTGCGGGGTAGATGGCGCACCACAAGGTAGGGGCTGCGGGCCCGCGAGGGGCGGCGGGGCATTTCGGTGCTCTCCTCGGCGCTGGGGAGGGGCCGCTCCGCCCCGCCGAGCCGCCTCCGTAGGCAGGGGTGCGTCGGCGCTCTGACCGTGTGGGCGTCCTCCTTCAGGCCGCGGACTCGAAGCGGGAGCAGTTTCGGCGCTACCTGGAGAAGTCGGGGGTGCTGGATACGCTCACCAAGGGTAAGGCGAACTGAGGGCCGGGCCGTGGTGCTGCCGGAGTTGGGCGTTGGGACAGAACAACGGGACGGCGCTGCTGGGAGCGGGGCTGCTAACGCTGGGGAGCTCGTGGGTCTTTGTGGAAGCGGCTGTGTTTATCCGAATAGGGAATAAAAGCACGCTGCGAGTTCAGCACGCTTATTTTCTTATGGCTGAGGTCCTTTAAATTATCTGTATGTGTTCTCGAGAGCTTTTCAGCAGGATGTTGGTATTCCTGCTTGAGAAATTGTATTGTTGGTGGGGTGTAGCAGCTGTATGGCTCTGTGCTGAGCCTTTCCTGGTGTGTTGGGGCCCTTTGGTTTCCTGTAGGTGTTGCTGTGTAAAGTGTGACAGCGAAATAAATCTTCCAAGCCCTGTGGCAACCGAGTTTTGCTTCTAACTTAAGTGCTTAGCTTAAAACCAGCTTGCCTGTGCAATTCATGTGGCTGAAAGTGGGAGGAAGGCGCTTAAGCTCTCTGCAAGTAGTGCTTGAGCAGCATTTATGAAAGCAAACGTATGGAAGTGTGTGCCTCTGGTGTGTGTGTGTTACATCACTTATTTTGTCATCCGTATTCAAAGCCTGTGGTTAGGTCAAAAAAATCCCTTCTGCTCAACTGTTGAAGTGTGGGGTGCTCTATTTCCTCCTGTACAGCTCTGTCCTTATGAAGGATGTGGTGAGCATCTTCTTAAACAGGAGAACATGCTGTAAGCATGGCACGGGACTTTTATGCATTCTGACTGTTGCTTTCAACTACTAGAGTTGCATGGATGTCTTGTAATTGAATATTTTATATTTGCAGTGTTAGTAGCCTTATATGAAGAGCCAGAGAAACCAAGTAGTGCACTGGAGTATCCTTTTTTGTCCTCTATCCTATGGATTGTTTCTTGCTGTTATAAGCAGCCTGCTCTGCTTGGTTATTCTTTCACTGTTTGGAACACAAACTGATAATTTTTAACCAAAAAAGATGTTGGTGTGGCAAAATGTGAGTAGCTGTCTTGTATGTACTGATGTCTTTCTGTAGAATATAGCAATAAATTTGGGAAGCTTTCTTATTTTTCCAGCTTCTTTCTGTAGGATGAGAAGCATGGCAGTAATTTGAGTGATTTAAATGCTGCGCCAGTCATGTTTATTGCAGCACTAATTTATGGTTAAATGCTAAAACCAAGTGTCTTTCTGTCTATCTGAGGAAATACTTAACATGTAAATATCAGCTTTCTGAAGCATCACTTGGGAGCTTCAGCTCCCGAGAGTCCAGAAGTGGAGGCACTTCGCTTGGAAGTAGCAGAGATGAAGGAAAAATATGAAGCTGTGTTGGAAGAAAATAAAAAACTGAAAACCAAAGTAAAAGTCTATTTAATATTCCTAAGTACTTCCGTGTGTGACAAGAAGAGAACTTTGACACTTAGAATACAGCTAACTTTCACTGGAATAAATGATGATGATGTTAAATTGTTCGGCCTTGTGGCTGAGGAATGCATTTCATTCCTTGCCTACCTGCATGTAGCTTCTGGTGAGGGACTCGTATTCTGGAATGCAGTTCTTGCTAACTACAGACTTTTCTTTTTACAAAATAAGTAAAATAAGGCATCTTGGGAAACTGAATGATGAGATGAAGTTTCCCATTTGTTTTGATCTGATACTGTATAGCTTGTGGGTTCCATAAGAGCTTTGAGAAGAAGGGCTGGGGGAAAGCTAATGCATTACTATGAAGGCTTTCCAGAGGCCGAATGCAGGAGGGGAACTTGGGTACATGTCTGTAGCAGGGTTTTACCAGGGGAGGTCACCCTTACCCCTATGGGACATTAACTTGTGCTGCAGCCAATACAACTTTGGAACTCCTGTTTCTCTTAAGATGTGACATCTAACTGAATTCCTCTCTTTAAATCCACAGCTGGCTCAATATGAACCACCTCAAGAAGAGAAGCGTGATGAATAACAGTAGTTTCTCCTTTCATACCTTGACTTAATAAAGGGCTTCCTGAGAACTGCAGTCCTGTCTCTTCTGTGTGAGCACTGCGTTGTCTTTGTGGTGCCTCATCTTAAAGGGAAATAGTGAGTGTGCAGCTGCTTTTGTGGTTGTTTGTTTTACTTCTGTGTCTGTGGTTGAGCCAAAGAGAACTAAAGGGACCTGAAAGAGGAAATAACACTGTAAGTGTTTCAAAAGCAAAACAACCCCCACTGGACTTTTGTTTCTATTAAAGGAGGTAAATGAGAATGTACAGCATTAACTGTAGGTGTGTGTAGGCAGGGAAGGGGCTGCTGTGCAGAATGCATGAGGCAGATGAATCGGTGCTGTAAGAGAGGGGGGAGCAGTGCAGTTTGGAGCCCCTGTTGATAGGGAAGCAGCAGGGGGTGGCGTTGGGCCAAGGGAAGCATGGGGCTGCAGGCAGGCCTTGGGTCTGCTGAGCCTTAAGTCTTGTGTGGAATGGATTAATCATGGAAGGACCAGGGTTGGAAGGGATCTCAAGGATGATGTAGCTCCAACCCCCTGCCGCGCACAGAGCCACCAACCTCCACACTCACTACCTGCCCAGGGCCCCATCCAACCCGGCCTTGAACGCCTCCCGGGATGGACAGGGCATCACAGCCTCTCTGGGCAGCTGTTCCAGCACCTCACTGCTCTCACAGCAAAGAACTTCCCCCTGACATCCAACCTCAATCTGCCCTCCCTCAATTTAAAACCATTTCCCTCAACTCCAAACCATTTCCAATTGCTGCCGATAGGGAAACGAATGACCGGCGGACGGGCGGGCCGATCCGCCCGTGTCCGTCTGTCCGTTCCGCCGTACCGCCCCGCTGTTCCGCAGCCGCCGCTTCCCGCCCCGCAGCACCGCCCCCGCCGCTCACGTGCTCCAGTGCCGTCACGTGACCAGCACCGCCTGACCGGAGCTCCGCACCGCGCCGACTCCTTCAGCCAATCGGCGTCGTTCTTTTCGCTGCCAACCAATAGGGATCGGGAGGGGCGGGGCTCTGCGGCGCAGGCAGAGGGCCGGGCCGGGCCGACATGGCGCTGCAGTTCGGCGGTGCGGGCGCGGCGGGCGCGGCGGAGGAGCCGGCGCTGGTGGGGGGCAGCTTCGGGGCGGCCGACTCGTTCCCTAAAGACTTCGGCTACGGGGAGGAGGAGGAAGAGGCTGAGCTGGAAGGCGGCCCTGGGTCCGGAGGGCCAGGAGGCGGTGCGGGAGGGCCCGGGGGCGGCGCGGGCGGGGCGGACTCGAAGCCGCGGATCCTTCTGATGGGGCTGCGGCGCAGCGGAAAGTCCTCCATCCAGAAGGTGAGGGGCGGCTGAACCCCCCGGCACGGCCGCTATCGAGGGGCGTTGGGCGGCTGCGTCCTCCGAACGGGGGGTCCGACATCCGCCCCGTGCTGCAGAGCCGTCCGTCCCTTCCTTTGCAAAACGCGCGCCGGGTGTTAGCGAGCAAACTTTGCCTTTGGATCGCTCCGCCGTTGCTTTCCAGTTATTTGTTGTTATTTGGGCCTGATGCTCCCGCTCCGTGTGCAAATGCAGCGTTTGGACTGATGTATTTTCTAAGTCTCTAAGCGATGTGAATGACAGCCAGCAGACAGATTGATTGCGTTGTTTGCAGTCAAAATTTGTGAAACTTAAAAGTCGGGGGGAAGCTGCAACCTCAGGCATCTGGTGGGAAGTTGCTGAAACCATTGGATTGTGAAAGTGCAAAAGGAACACTTGGAAAGGCAAAGCCATGCTGAAGAAGATCAGCTCTTTGTAGCACTTTCCAGGCCTGTCTGCTCTGCTTGTGTTTGCCTGGTGTCACTTGCCTGTGTTAGAGCCAACTCTGTGCTTCCAGTTGGATTCTACCACGACTTTTTCCTTTGCTTTATCCAAATTGTTTAAATCTAGAAAGAATGGGGGTAGACGCTAGGCAGCAGAAGTGGGATTTGATCCAGGCTGTGTCCTGATCAGTCTGAAGGGAGGGAGGATGAGCTCACTGCTTCTCAGAGACTCGTCTGCTTTAACCTTTGCTCCCAGTTTCTGCCCCATTCTTTGTGAAAGATGCTGAGCTCCAAAGGAGTGCTGATTTCCAAATTGCTTTACAACTGAGTTCTTCAAACCCTGCTGAGCTTTTAGTCCTTACAGTAAGGCTGGAACCTATCTAGAACTGTTCTCTCTTTTCCATACAAATGTCTTGCTGTTTAAAACCTCTTTAAAGTCCTGGCTTTCTCATGCTTCTGCCTTGAGGAAGTGCGTTTCTTTCCCCTTATCCTTTAAAGTTGAGTCTGATGGAGCTTTGGAGCTCACTGAGTGCTGTGCTGCCCAGCTGTGTGTCGTGCAGGTAGGCAGAGATTGTGGCACGTGGTTTCTTTGGGGGCTGAATTCTGTAACTGAAATGTTTCGATATCCTGTTTGCTCAGGAAAGGGCTGAAGTCCCAGTGGGGTTTTCTGAGCACAGCAAGAAGAATATTTTTCATCACTGCTAAGTGGGTTACCGGCCAGTGTGGGAGCTGCCAGCATTCCTGTAGGATACCTAAAGGGAGAAGGTCAACCAAGATACATCAGCTGCTTGGGGAAGGCAACGACTTAGTTATTCCAGACACTGAAAGAGAGATGTTATTTTTATACTTGTATTGCACTTTTGGAGTGCTCTGACTCTGTTGGGCCATAATGCTGAGTGCCAGGCTACAGCAGTGTGCACAGGAGTTTCTAAGATTGGAAATAGACCGTTCTTAAAGGCTTGCTTAATTAACACAGGCTTGATACCTGATGTGATCTGGGTAATGGAGCAAAATTTGAAGAAACTGTTAGAAAATAGCCAGAATGTCTCTGTCTTTAGGTTGCATCATTACTTACACTTGTGAAAGTGATGGGCTGTGTGTTAGTGCTTGGTTCTGGTTGGCTGTTATGTGCTTGGCTGATGTAGGAAGCTGTCTATGCACCAAAAGGGAACTGAAGTAACTGTAGGAAAAGCTGTATGCTTTAGAATATAGGATAAAACCTATTTGTTAGAAGTTCTGTGACTTGAATCTTGCAATCTCTTTCACTGAGACAAAGTCAAGACTGTGATTTGTGTTCTTTTTAACAGGTGGTGTTTCACAAAATGTCTCCAAATGAGACTCTGTTCTTGGAAAGCACCAACAAGATCTACAAGGATGATATTTCCAACAGTTCATTTGTGAATTTCCAAATATGGGATTTTCCAGGGCAGATGGACTTTTTTGATCCCACTTTTGATTACGAGATGATCTTCAGAGGAACAGGTGCTCTTATATATGTTATTGACGCTCAGGTAAATACAAATCCCTCAGAATTATGAAGAAGTTTCCTTTTACTTTGTGAGAAGAATGATCGGGAGTGTATTTTAAGATAAGTTTGTGAAAGATTCGTTATGTATGAAAGGATGTGTTGGCAATTGCTTTTAGTTTCACGAATTGATTATGTGGAATGTGTATCCCCAGTGGAAAGTGGCAAGTACTCTGAGCTGGAGCAGTGAGAATCTGATCTGCTAGATGATCTGAATTACCCAGTTATCTCTTCCCTCTGCTTTTGCTTGCTGTGGAGTTCATGTAGTGCCAGCACGCTTCTGACCTCGATGTCAAGGGAATGGCCCTGTTAGGTTTCTGGTAGCTTCTAGTGAACTTAGGAATTGCACCGATGGAGAGTTCCTGGTTGTTGGGACCGCCTTGGAGATCACTGCTGCGCTGTGCTGGAGTTGAAGCATAACCACCTTTTGCTATGAAGCCTAGTTTTGTGTAACATAGCTAATGAAACAGAATCTAAGCTGCGTGGATTTCTGATTCTCCAAGGTATTCTCTCCTACCAAACTTCTGTTTCGTTACAGAAGTGAAATGAAGTTTTTTGTACTGAATGGAATAGATATTGAAGATAAAGCCTTTTCATTTATTCCTGCCAAAACTTGTTCACAGGATGACTATATGGAAGCTTTAACAAGACTCCACATCACAGTTTCAAAGGCCTACAAGGTCAACCCAGAAATGAACTTTGAAGTTTTTATTCATAAAGTGGATGGTTTATCAGATGACCATAAAATAGAAACTCAGAGGGATATTCATCAGAGAGCTAATGATGACCTCACAGACGCTGGGCTTGAAAAACTTCACCTTAGGTGAGTTTTATATTCTTGCAAATGTGATTTTGCTGTTGCTTGTATGTGTACAGACTACTGGCTTTGACACGAAGTAGTGGACTGGAATAAGGTCTTGTTAATTTCTCAAAACTACAGAATGCTCTGCTGCATCTGGCCCTCTCTGCCTTACCTCAGTCAGGTAGCTAGCCATCAGATGCCCCTCAGACTTCTTCATAAGCTCACATTCATAATTTCAGATCCTCTTGCCCAGCTTTCATTCTGTGTGTGAAGCCAAATTCATGCAGGTGGCCTGGAGGGGTGGGCAGGGAGCATGGCTGCTGGCACTGCCTGCTGCTGGCTTTACAGCACAGCTGGCTGCCAAAGCTGAGGCTCATCCCTGACTTTTGGCCTGCTTTGTAGGGCGTCTTCTTCTGACCCCTGTGCAATGAAATGTCATTTTTTCTCTTTTTACTGCTGTTTTGATTCTTGTGGAGCCTGTAAACATGGCCTGCATCTCGATATTAGTGTGACAAAATAGAAGGCTGGGAAGAGGACTCACTGAAACCTAGTTAAGCATTTATTTCCTTTGCCTTAAGTATTCTGGTAGGCCAAGTGTATTGTGAAAACATTTGCATGATTTTCTCTCGCTGTCCTCACATCTCCTGCAGATGAGGAGAGTGTGTAACATTCATTGCAGCCTCTCAGAAGTTACAGATATTTGTGATATCTTGGCTGACTCATCAGGCTTGAGTGTTAGAAAACAAAGCTTCACCATCTCTACTGCTATTGTGATGGACTCATGGATCTCTTCTCTTTTTTCCTCCCCCCTGCCTTGCCCTGTCTCAGCTTTTATTTGACCAGCATCTACGACCACTCAATATTTGAAGCCTTCAGTAAAGTGGTACAGAAGCTCATTCCACAACTGCCAACACTGGAAAATCTACTAAATATCTTTATATCAGTAAGTGGTGATCTTACAGAATTCTGAGTGAAGTATGTGGAACAGTAAAGCAATTCCTTCTGCTCAGATGTAAAGTGTGTGCTCTGAATATTGATTGTGTTTTGAGCCTCTGAATTGATTGTTTAAAAGACTTCTCACTGTTAAGAACGTGCAAATATATGAATTGCACTTGAAATGTAAACATTCATCCAAATTCTTTCTCTTCCCGAAGAATTCAGGCATTGAAAAAGCTTTTCTCTTCGATGTAGTCAGCAAAATCTACATTGCAACAGACAGTTCCCCTGTGGACATGCAGTCGTATGAGTTGTGCTGTGACATGATCGATGTGGTGATAGATGTTTCCTGTATATATGGGTAAGTGACGAATGCTCTTAGGGAAAAAGTCCTCACAAGCTGTAGGGCAGGCTGCAGACTGCAGGTGCTGTTTGCTGCAGCATCTTGCAGTGTGCTGTCAGTTGCTCTGTGGAGCACATTTGTTCTGTGAGCAACTGGAGTAAAGCCAAACGATTTGGCAGCTGGGTTCAGTTTTGTGATCAGTTTTTCCCCTCTGCTCACGTTTGTGGGAATCCATTTTTGACATTAGAGGCAAGTGTTCCGTGTACAGTGTGAGTATTGCTGTGTCTCGTTTGGCCTGGTCACCCCAGCCTTGCTGACTGTAAAGTTTGTCTTACTGCTCTGTGATTTGTTATATGGCTTCAGTTCTAAACAGTCCGTGGTAGGAGCTTACTGGCTGACTGCTCCCATTAAAGTGGCTGCTGTGAGTCCTCCTGAAGCTTCTGTCCTTACATCTGCTCTTTATGCTCCTATGAGACTTGCCTTCAGTAGTTATGAGGATGACTGTAGAAATATGTAGACTACAGCACTTTATATTTAACCTTTTTATGAGCTGCTTCAAGTGACTAAACAGGCCGGGTGACTGAACAGACCAGTCCTTGGATCAGAATATATGTTATCAGTATCTCATACAGCACAAGGATGCGGACTGAGAAAGCCTTTGTATTCACTTATTAAAAGTGACTCTGCTGACATGTTACTTTATTGAAGTTTTTACCAGTTTTGCCTTAGAATCTTCAGTCACTGGTTGCCATAATGCGTGGCACTGGGTGCTACCAGATAGTGTGTAGCACTGAGTGTTTGGTTTGAGGTAAACTGTGTTACAGCCCATGTGCTGTGCTGTATCCACTATATAGAATGCTGGGAACAGTATCCACTAAACTGCCACAGTTGTAGCTTGTGTCAAAGGGATGCGAGCTGGGAGCTTGCAGGCAGCTATTCAGATAATGTAGGTTGTGTGCAGGGAGACTTTTCTTCTGTTCATGTCTGGCTTTCGTGTAGCATGGGGAAACTTAAGTAGTGGTAATGCTCTTATAATAGCACTTAAGTCCTGTGCTGAAAGTCCTTCACCTGCTTTGTTCTTAATATGAGCTTTATTCTTTTCACTACGTTTCACAGGCATTGAGTGTTTGCTGTGAAGTTACTGAAGCGTATCTTACTAACCTGCACCTTGGGTGAACTCGTTCTTTCTTAGGTTAAAAGAAGATGGCACTGGAAGTGCTTATGATAAAGAGTCAATGGCAATTATCAAGCTCAATAACACAACAGTCCTGTACTTAAAGGAAGTAACAAAGTTTTTGGCCTTAGTTTGCATTCTTAGAGAAGAAAGTTTTGAGCGCAAAGGTAAGAGCTTCCCCCATTTGCATGGCTTTTATCTACTGATTTCTATCAACTGTAAGGTATTAATAAGGCTTTACAGCTCACCTTAATTTCGTATAATTAAATTTGTGTAATTTCTTCTGGGAGGAATTTTCTCCCTTCTTAGAGATGAACAGATCTTATTTTTGTTCTTGTGAATCAGTGCCTTAATTGACGTCCTCCTGTTGAAATTACTTGTGTAGCTAATGAGGCCTTGTCATTACCATCTGCTGTAGTGCTCTCACTTATTATGTTCTGCTTGACAAGCTGCTGTGTTGTGATAACCACGTTGTCCATTACCTTTATTACACTCCTGTAACCTTTTTAACATATGGCTGAGGAAATGGACAGCGGTGGGCTGGCAAAATACACGGTAGGAATGTAGGGCAGCATTCAATGTGTTGCAGGCTTAACCCACTATATGGTTGCATGGACCTGTAGAAGACAATTGGTATGAATGGTCTTGCATATGTTATGGGATAGAAATGAAATCCTAACCCTTGATTTTAAGGTATTGGGCTTAAATGATGGTGATGTTTACCTTGGTGTTGGTGGACTGTTCAAAAGGTGGAAGGCAGATGTGTTCTAACTGCACTGTATTTGGTCTAAAGTTCCACTCAGCACACTTAGGATATACATCAACAACACCAGCAAAGTGGAAGCTAACATTAAAGCCATGGTCAAGCTGTACTATCATGTTTAACTGTTCTGTGTGTTAGAACATTTTTGGGGTGGCTAGAGTCTTGTGTTGTCCCCTTATCTGCTCTTTAATTAAAAATACAAACCCTGCGTTCCAAACGAGCACCTTGTTTCTATGAAAAGAGACAATCTAAACAAAGTCTGGCATTAGTAAAACCAATAGCCCTTAGATCTCAAATTCATACTACAGGAAGCAACAAAATAGCTGTGTGTTAAATGAAACGTACGTTGATTTTGAAGCTCTGTTGACTACATAAATGTGCCAAGCTGAGCAGCTTTTCCTTTCCCCCTCTCCTCCTTCTTGACAGGTCTGATAGACTACAATTTCCACTGCTTCCGCAAAGCCATTCACGAGGTCTTTGAGGTAGGTGTTGCCTCCCACAGAATCTGCAACCATCAAGCCAGCGCCTCCAGTCTGAAGGCAGTGACGCACAACGGCACACCCAGGAATGCAGTCTAGAGGAAAACTAAAGACATTGGACAGACTTGTCAGCTCTTCAATCCAAAGCTTTGTGGAACAAGAGAAAAATAGTCTGAAAGCCTGCAGTGCGTTTCACAAGGAGAAGAGCAGCCTTAAGTGTGGCACCGCAGCTTGTAACTCATGTCGGACAGCTGAAACTACTGTAAAAATACTTTGAGGCCAGTGGTGTTAGAAATGTCAGTTTGAAACCACCTCTATCACAAGTGCAGTGGTATTTCAGTTTGGAGTCCTGTTCTAGCAGTCTGTTTATGACTGATTGCCCCGGTCAAAACTTCAGAATGGTTGAGTTGATTTTAATGTGAAACACCAAATTGTCACTTGCTCAACCTTTTTTTTTGTTTGAGTCGTTCAGTAAGATATCCAGTTTGGCTTAAGTTTAACCTTTTGTCATGCAGAACGTTGTCAGTGTTAATAGTGAGGCTTGTGAAACCCATGCTTTTAGTTGTGGCTCACAAGTCATTCCATGAAGCTTTCACTCTCCATGGTTTGCTCAGAGTATCATTAGAAATCTGTACCTGTGCAGTGGATGCAAGGCAGAGCTGTGTTCTCACTTGGAGAACTGAGCTGCAGTTTCATTTGAAGAGGTGGTGATACTTTGCCTTGGACAACCTCTCAGCGAGCCCCCTTTGATGGAAGGGCAGTGCTAAAACCAGAAATAAATCCACCTGTTCTCTTTTGCAAAACCATGGGTGTCATAAACCTGATTAATCCTATTCAAACAAATGCGAACGAAACTGAAATGTCTGCCATCTGCTGGAGCAAAGCAACAAGGCTCAGCCCTTTCCCAGTGAAGAAGTGACTGCATTCCTGGCTTCTGATGGTGGGATCTCTCTTTATTTTCTGACTGATAATCACAACACGTTTTAGGAAAATATCTGGAGGTGTTCTCCTTGCATAGCGACTGAATATCAGGGTGCCACAACCTACTGATAATAGCTGACACTCAAGGGGTTGATGCTGCGCTGTGGCAAACAGCTTCTTGTTTGTCGCCGTGCAACCTGAATGGAATTGCATATTTTCTGTTTTTATGAATGCTGGCCGTTATATTATGGGATGCGTATCAGAGCAGTCTTCATCTAATTTATTGGTAATATTGCTGCAGATGTCATGTTGTACATCAGCCTTGTTATGCAGTAAGCTTGGCTATTGGCCTACAAAGATCTCGCCACTTTCTGCCTATCCCTGTGTGTGTATAGGTGTTCCAAAGCCACTGGACCAACTGACTACAAGTGCCACTATGAAGATTTCCACAAGAAGGTCTGTAACTGTAAGCGATCTCTGTGACTGTTTGTATTTATGTGGTCAGACATAACCACAAAATTGCTTCTGTGCTTATAGAATGGATTTTCATTGAACTATGTACAGTTGAATATACATACATTTACATTAGGGTGTATGCACATACCATGTAAATGTTTTTTCCTTTCTTTTAAAGCTGTTATGTGATACTCAGTACCTAAAGGATTTGCTCCAAATTTACTCAAGTCTGTGTGAGACTTGGCAATTCACATGCTCTAGTCCAGGTCTCTGGGTGCAGTTGTTCTGAACCTGGGCCCCTTTTTGGTAATGGAACTGCAGGGTTTTATAAAGGTGTGCCACAGGCTTGCAAGTGTGGTTTTTGTGGCTTGCAAAGTCCGTGGCAGCGTTCAGGTACTCGAGGTGAGAGAAATAAGAGGCAGGATGACAGGAGGTCACGAGTCATTCCCATTTTTGTAGTTTTTCCATGTTCTGGGTACATGCGTTCCTCTCTTTGTCTTCACTGTACACGAGTCTGTGCTAATAAAATGAGAAAAGGTCAAACCATGGCACTGTTTTTTCTGTTGGAGGATGAGATGCCCAACAAGCCCAGTCCAATGGGGCCACATTAACAAGCAAATAAAACGGCCATATTATTTTCTTCTTTTAAACAATCTTTAATAATTCTCTCCAACCTTTGCTTTCCTTTCAACTCCAAGCCAACGTGATACTCAGCATTCAGAAGATGGCTCTAGATGTGAAAGGCACATCTGTGATAAAGAGCCTCGCTCTCATCATTTTGGTTAATGCTGAGCCTTGGGCTGCATTACGAAGCTCTGCCTTCTGCTGCGTGTCATCCTTATTACCTAAAATCTTTTACTGTGATTATTTTTTATTAGAAAGAAGCCCCCCAGGTGGGCTGTGTCAGCTTTGAGCCCCCATGGGCAGCAGATGGCACCCTCGTATCGCAGCTACAACAAGTTCTTCAGAAATGTTTCCTAAAGAGCAACGTTCCCATTCCCTACCTGCTGAGCTTCGCATCACATGTTGCTATCCTGCTTGGCCTTAATTAACAGCTGTGTTAATGAATCAGACCCAGCTTGTTGCAGGCTCACCAGACGTCCCAATGGATTGGGCTGCTGCTCCAACACTGCCAGCAAAGGTGGGGCAGATGGAGCAGATGCAGTCACTGAGCAGTGCTGGGTGTTTCCTTGTGACACAGCGAGGTTCCTTGATGAGGTTTATGAGGTCCTGCTTTCTTTTGGTAGCAGGGAATACAGCCATGCTTGCTGCCCTGCAGATGTGATGGAGATGAAAGCTTGTCCTGGCTGCTTGCTTCATTTCTGTCCTTGATCCACATTTCTGTGTTATAACATTCAAGTTTTCTTTTTTTTACTTCAGATAACACAACTTCTTTTCCTTCCCCCCCCCACCCCCATCACTCAGCTTGATAAATCAAACCTTGTTATTCTGATTTAGCTCTGGGACACCTGGTCAGGCAGGGGGAGAAAAGCAGCCAGGTATGCTCAGAAGGAAAGGAAGCAGTTGACATTGCTCAGGCCTGAAGCAGGAGGTCTGAACGATGCTGGGGGCTGCAGCTGGGCGTTAGGAGAGCAGGGTGTGAGGCCTAAACTGGAGAACCTGAGCTGTGACTTTTCTGGAGATCGTTTTCAAGGAAAATTAGTCGTGATTCTGAAATGCAGGAATAAAGCTTGGCTTCAGGAAACAATGGAGAAAAATAATTAACTAAACTAGCAAGCCTTTCTAATAGGCTCTTCAAATTTATTAGTAGCGGCTGCAAGTGTCTGAAGTGAAAAACTTTGCTTCTGTAGGCTTTCTCCATGCTGAGTGCAGGGTGTGATGAGCAGCCCTTCCCTCACCCCCTCTTCCCAAAGGATAAATCCATTCCTCTGCTCCCTGTTGAAGAAATGGGAAGAGAGGTGGGGGAGTTCGGTGTTTGTCCTCCTGCGGTGGGCAGTGATCCAGGTGTCTGTAATGGGCTTAAAACAGGCTTAAAAGGCCCTGCATCATTGGGTCTGTAATGCCATGGGCAGTTATGTCTCTGGTACGGGAGAAAACAGGACTGGAAATACCTACAAAAATAGGACAGCTGGACAGAGAGAAAGAGCTGCAATGCTGGTTATTTGTTTCTCTTGATCTGAATCAAACCTTTAGACATCGTGTTGAGAGACAAGGCTCAGTGAAAGCTACTGGTGGCAGGCAGATGGTTGGACTGGGTGATGTTGTAGGTCGTTTCCAACCTTGGTGACTCTGTGATTCTATGAAACTCTAGGAAGGTTTCCCTCCTCTTTCTTCAAGTAATCATCCTGTTCTCTCAATCTTTTCACCTACAATGCCTGCTCCACGTCAGCTGTGCTAACAGAAGTGCATGAAACCTTCCCACTGCTGGGAATGGAGCTGAGTGAGCAGCAAGGAATCCTTTTTCAGGGGACTGTAATCTCCAAATGTATAAACTTATTATTTTTTAAACATACACCAGCAAATAGCTCAACTCGGAACTCTCTGCTCCTATGACTGAATGTGATGTTCTACACAATTTGTCAGCAACGGGTGCTTAGGACATTGCAGCTGTGTTATGACCATGCAGCACAAAAGCTCACTGCTGCTTACCTGCCTTGCTGTGCTGTGTTCTGCCCTGGAGCCAACACAGGGAGAAGAAATGCTGAATACAGCAGAAGTGACTTCAGATCCACAATTAGGGATGATGTTGTGCATACTAACGAGCATCCTGCTTTCAAGAAAACGTGTGTTTTCTTTATGAACGATCATTGCATATTGCCACATTTTGATTTCTGGATTATTATGGGAGTTATGATGGGATGCCCACTGGGAATAATGATGGAGTGGTTTTCTCAGCTCTCAGTGGCTTTGGATGTTTGGTCTGCCCATGACCCAAAACCAATTGGCTCTGCCCTCTAGATGGCTGTCTTGTTCTCTCTTGGAGAACGTGTGTGACCCAAGGAGTGTCTGCAGGAGAAACTTTTGGAACAGTCACAGCTTTTACACGTTTCCATATTCACAACGCATTTATGGGACGTGGGGGCCCTTCAATAAGGAAAGCCAACAACTCTGAGGAAGGCATTTCATTTTGATGGTGTCCCTTCTTTTTTTCTAGCAATCTTTATATACTTTTTTCTCCTTCTCATACTCAAAGCGGAGTCCTCCTTCTGCCTTTGACAGCACTGATCTGATGGTGTTTAGAAACAACTGTGTAGTTAATTGCTTTTAAAGACAGTTGTTAAGAGATGATGACTTCTATGATTTAGCATTGATTAAAATAATTGCTTTCTGGAAAAGAATCTCTTGTCTAATAAGTTAATGCTTCTGAAGGGGAGATGCTGAGATTATTAAGCGTTCTTCCACTGTCATAAGGAAAGATGCCAGTCTCCATAAGTGATGGTAATTAGCACGTTCTGATGGCAACTTCGGCTGGGAGGTGATGGGCTTAATCTGCTTCTCCTGCATGCAGCGGGTCCTGATGCCATAGATAAGCAGTTAGGCTTACTCTGTGATTAAGGATGAATCCTGTTTGAAAATCATGATGTAAAGCATTCAGTGATCTGATCAGTCATTCCTAATAACTCCTATGTCATGCGGAGTTCTTATGGAAAAGAGCAAAGTAATTGCTCTCCGTCACATGCACTTGTGTGAAGATCACCATTTCCATGACAGTACGGTGCTTTAATAGAGTCTGTCAGCTTAGCTTAGCCTGGAATGGCTCTCAGCACATCAGTCCTAGGGAACACAGGAATTGATTATTGACAAAGTTAACGCTAATTTTAGGGTTGTGTCACAGAACTCTCTTAGGGATGGAAGGGTGAATACAGAAGGAACTGAGCACCATCAGGCACGTGGCTTCTGACATCATGGGCTGAGGATGACAGGTCACTGAAACAAAAACAGAGCAACCCTCAGCCCAGCCAGCACTAAGAGGAATGGCACGTGAGGCTCATGTTTGATTTCACTGCATTACATGCATCTGTTTCAATGAAGCAGAATGGCAATTTCTGCATGTTTCCAATCGGCTCAGTGGCCAGGTGATGCTTTCAGAAAGCTCCAAAGCCTGCAGCTGTCTGATCACAGATTGCTGGGAAACTCGGGGAGTGAGAGAAGGACTTGGGTTTGTTTGCTGAGCATCTGTGTGAGCACTCATCACCAGAAGCCGTCCCTGTAAAAGCAGTCATCTTCGAAGAGGAAGGAGAATCCCCAAATGGGTCAAAAGTAATCGAGCAGAAAATTTCCAACACAAAGGTGATTATCATTTAAGTGGCTGCAGGAGAGTCCTTCAGTCAGAATTTCTTGTTTTCCTTTCTCTGTGTTGCAGTCTGTTTTCCTGCTAACACTTGCTCAAAATGCCAAACAAGAGCATAACCTTGACTCAAACATAACTGAGAATATTACAGTGTGAATCTGAATGCAGCTGTTGAGCTGGACCAAACTCAAGGATCAGCTCTGGACACTCCGTTCTGCTGTGTGGAGCCTTTAGCCTGTCACCACGAAGATGAAAAGGGAAATATCACGGCTGCAGGTACATCTACAGGTTAACAGTGCTTCTGTGGCTGCAGGAATATAGGCGAGCTGCCTTTAAAATAGTTCCTTTGGACACTGCTGACGTTGTGAGAGCAGAACAGAGCTGTGGTCCATGCTGTGGAACTGGAGGAAACATTCAGGTGTTTGTAACGCACAAAGATCTGCCCAAACTCAGCAGTTAGAAGTCAGCTTAAGTAAGCCTGATTGATTTGAAGGTAGCAGTATCCCACGGAAAGATGCGTGATTGGAACACTTGAGGTTTCCAATCATGTAAAATTAGAGGAGATGTGAGGCTGTGCTGTCATATTCAGTGTTTCTCCGATTACATGGAAATGCTGCTCTTTGGAGATCATTGCTATCTTCAGCGTTTTTATTTTTAACGCTTTCCTTTCTCGTGTTTTGTGCTTTCCACTGTCAGTGCTGATAGGGTCTGCATGTGAAACGATGCAAATTCTGCTGTGTGCCCTTCTTTAATTTTCTGCTTAGCTTGCAAGTCAATGGCAATGTGAACTGAAGACCTGGATCATTTGCCATTATTATAAAGGAGCTAAGTATATTTTTTGGCATTAAAAAAAAACAAAACTACCCCCCCTCCCTCCCCAGAAGAGAGAATGATCAGTGTGTGTGAGATGGAAGTGATGTGACTGCATTTTGGCTTCAGTAGCATTCATCAGCTTCCCAGTGTTCACAACAGTATATATATATATATATATGGGAAATAAAAAGCTCTCAGATATTGGGGTGGGGGGGAGGGGGGAAGAAATAAAAAGTGAGTCATCATTTTTTCCTTTTTTTCCCCCCCACTTATTAATTCTGCATAGGATCGTCAATGAAAGAGTATGAAGTGCGTTCTCTTTGGAACCAGTGTAGTTGGTTGGCATGAGGATGACTACACCTATTTATTAGGGTTTGATACCAGCCTGATATCTGGTTCTTCTACACAATACTGTTTTATCATCAATTTTATCACTGCCTCACACCATAAGGTTATTAAACGTGAGCATATGGATCTGCCCTGGCGGCAGCGCTCAGCGCAGACTGAAGCGCACCGAGCGTTGGGAAGAAGGAAAAGGAATAATAAGAGAAAAAGAGAAAGGGGAAAAAAAAAACCCATAAAATGATAACGAGCGAGCATGCAGTCCCTCTCAGCAAGCAGCTCAGCAGAGCAGAAGTGTGGCCTCAGTCACGGCACTGCGCCTCATTATGAGAATCCTTCGCCTAAAGGCTCGGAGCAGCGGTGCGGCGCAGCCCCACGCTGGGATGCTGATGGCTCTGAGGCTAATCAGGCGGCGGCTGCTGAAGGCTGGCGCTTGTTTCGTGACAGACGTAGTCAGAGTCAAACGTTGAGGCTATCAGGTCTTGTGATTACCGTGAGGGGCACAAAACATCTCGGCTTATTCGCTATGAAATGGTTTTTTGTTGTTGTTGTTGTAGGATAATAAAGGTTATGATCATTATTACCAAGCTCGTCTCTCGGGAGCCAGGCGGTGTCCTTCTGGGACTGCTGTGGCTCTGATGTCCTGTTGGGTAAAATGCTTCTCAGGTCTGGATGGAGCTGAGCATTCCTGCACTGGGAGAATTCCATCCTATCGGCCCAGGAAAGTCTGAGTGAACTTTCCTGTTCTTCTCCCAGTGCTGTCCATCATTATAGTGGCAGCACAGGGACCATAATGTTAGCGTGGCACCAAGAACTTGGTCCCTTCTGCTCATTTTCCACTCCTGGTTGGTTCAGCATCTCTGCTTAACGCAGCTTCCATGTAACTTCTATCGTGACAAAGGTGTTTTGTTGTCTCATAACATCACAGACTCTTTATCATAGCACCTAAAAGCTTCTTGAACTGCACAGTGTTCAAATTTCTGAACTGCACTGCGCGTCCTTAGCTCTATACCTGTGTGTGTATAATTCTTCATAAACAGAGCTAAATTTGAGGCTAAATGGAATCATGAGAAGCCTATGGAGAATAGAACACCAAAGCCTGTAGAAAGCAAAAAAAAACCCAACCCAAACAAATAAAAAAAAGCCACCCACTAGGTTACACAGTAAGCTTCTTTTTAGCATCTTAGCACCCATCTTTTATGTCTGGTTGCACAATAGTGTGCTGCTGCCAGCTCAAAGCAGTTCTCTGATGCTTCTTTAGCTGAGTGTGAGGATTCCTGTCTGAAGCATCTCGCTGCACCACGGAGAGAAAATGCCTGGCACCTAAAATTGGGATCTGCGAAAGCCTGCTCACCAGGTTGTTTCAACTAGCAAATAGAAAATGCCAAAATAAGGGCTGAAGACTTCCTTTTTGTTAAGGATTCTGATACCTGACCTCTGGAAATCATTGAGGCAGATTAGTCTTTTTTTTTCTTACAGAATGCAGCAAGGAGGAGGTTCATTTCTATGCATCCCACCGGGGTTTCAAACAGAATCCGAGTTCACCAAGACCTGAGTGGAAAGCTCTGCTCCTAGCGAGGCAGCGTTTGTATCTGAGAGCACTGCATTGCCTTTCCTGCTGGTGTTCCCATTGCTCAGCTTTTTAAGGGTACTCTTAAAATACAGCCAGCTTTGCCTCTTGATCTTCCCCAGCCATGAGAATGCAGCTTGGTAATTGCTCCAACTGCTCTCCAAACCTTTCTCATATGAATTATACGTGTGCTAAAATACGATGTCCATAATAAAACGTGGGCAAAATTAGAAATTTTGGATGAAAGAGAGTTTTTTGAAATGCTATTTTCTGTGGTAATGGTGCTGTCCTGTGAGCCCACCTCGGAGGGCAGTGCTGCACTGAACACCTCCGGGTGCAGCTGTGGGTCTGCTGCTGTTGAGCAGCTGAAGGGCAATGTGAGATGGCTCCGGGTCCAGAGACACAAATTGAAGTGCCTCAGAAGTTTGCCCTATGGGAACTTCAATACGTAGAGACCTCAGATGCCCCTTGGATGAGCTTGTGGCAGAACAGAGCGTTGGGGATTTGGGCTCGTAGGTCCTGCTTGTCAACTGAGTGCTGAATGTTTCCTCTGAGTTTTGCAGCTCCTTTTCTGAAAGCCTAAGAACAGAACGCAGGGTTCTTTATGCCTACTGACCTAACTGATAAAACGAGCTCATGCTCACAGTGATGGTAGGAATAACAGCTCTGGGTTCCTGGGATTTGTATTTGTCTTGCTTGGAAACATGCAATGTCAACATTCAGAAAGCTGTTTTCTAAGCCAAGCGGTCGTGACGCATGGTTTTGTCATCGCATTTCTCCCGTTGATGATATCTGAAATGTAACGAATCTAGGAATGGTTTGAAGAAAAACAGTGTAGGTTGAGATGTGATTAAAGCAGAGATTGTGCAGGGGGGTGCGTGTGTCTGATATTTAGGTTGCTCTCTTTTACTTGAAATGAATTTGAAATGTAGGATAACTGTACACCCTCATATGTTCCCATGACAATATTCTCGACATAAACAGCTGCTACACTTAACTATGGATTTGACCTTCTTGTGGCTGGGTTTAAATATAGTTGAAGATCTGAGCAAAACGAAAGCCCAGATTCGGGTGTGCTTTGAGATTCTGTGTCATTACACCGTAACGATGGAAGCAAACAGACTGCGTGTGCTATTCCAGATGTGCACAAGCCTGAACCTCAGACATGTAAAGTAGCACCAGGTAATAGTTCTATTGGTCTGGAGGTTTGAAATATTATGCATAGTATTTTTGTGTTTTGGCAGCACCAGGCAAAACTCTGCTGGAGCATTTTGTTCAGCACACAGATATTTGCAAAGAGTGCTCTGTGTAAAGTTAACCAAGGAATGTAAATACAAATTAAAACTTGAGCTTAATGGGAATGCAAAGAGAGTATGTGATTCTGTGCAATTTGGGAATACAGTATTTATCAAGCATTGTAGTTTCCAGGTAAATGATCTGCGGATCACCCAATTTTGTTTATGGATGTTTGGCTGTAGGTCTGATGCTGCCGACCAAAACAAAGAATGCATTACAAATGCTGTTCCTTCTTATCTGCACGCATTTCCAAGGTGCACCATGATTTATTTCGCTTTCTATCACGATGTGAACAGCATAGGAGTGCTTCATGACCAACTATTGTGATGTGGAATATGTGGACAAAGACGATATTTTAGTTTTGTTTCCTTGCCATCTTCCCTCCTAAATTTGTTGAGTTTCTCTGGCCTGTTGGTTCCCAAGTTTCCTCTTCAATGCTGTTTGTTACCAGGGAATACATGGGATGCTTGCAGGACTTACAACATACACTGTTTTCTGCCTTCTTTCTCTATATCCCCTCATTCAATTTTCCACTCAGCAGTCTCTTCTTAAAGAATTCTTTGTTTCATTTCTTAAAAATAAACTTCAGGAAGGGTGATTAAAAGTCCACCTTCAAAAACACGATGTGGCTGAAGGCGTATTTGGAACCTTCTGACTTCCCATTTGCTTCTTGCTTTGGGCAAATAATTTGATTGAAAGTCTGAACATTTTAGTGAAGCGAGAGAACATTACCTCTCAATTTTAAATATTTTCTAAATGCAGGTAGAATGTGGGAGTTGTTTAGCTGCAATGTTCCAGCTTAGTTACCGTGTGATGGAATAAGAAATCCCAGAGGGGTTTTGTTAGCAAGGTAAGATAGAGTCGCACACGTCCCTTATTATTGCAGAAGTTTCTTTAATCATATTGTTCAAACTTTTCAATACACTGTAATGCTGATTAGTGGGTTTTCATTCTCAGCTGTCAGGTAATTCCTTTTGCTAACTCTGGATAAAAAGGACTCCCAACACTTTTGGTTTTAGTTACGGGTGATGCAGATATGACCAGACAGATGATATAATAAAGAAGTATTGTGTTTTCCACTGCGTTGAACTTAGGGGTTCAAATGTGTTAATGCAATTGATTTGATTGTAATATTTTATAAAAGTTTCTTGCACTAAAATGCTGTTAGTGATTCTTGTTGTCACTGGTTATGGAAGGAAATGGAATGTACTTTGTGCTGCAATGACAACAGATGCTCACGATCTCAAACAGAGAGAATAGAAATGGTCTCGTGGCTTCCTTTCCTTCCCATTTTCCATTAAAGGCACAAAAATCCTTATAATGAGAGGCACTGAAAAATATTTTCTTCAAAAATTGCACGTGTAAGATGTGAGGAAATAAATAAAAATTTTCCAAGATTTGAAGTATCAGTTTGTTATGCGGTTTCCAGCAGCTGCTTCCCCTTGGGGCAATGTTTTCCTCCTATTTCTTTTGTTTGTCAGTTTGAAATTTGATTTGGTTCTGAGTCAGAAGTATTCTAAGAGAGAAGTGACTAAGGACCTTGAACAGGCTTAGGCAAAATTGCTGCAATTTTATTTTATTTCTTTAAATCTTATTAGCTCTTTTTTGGTGAGAGGGAAGTACTGAGCTTGATCTCCGTCCTTTGATATCAAAAAGTCTTATGATATTCATAGGGGAAAATAATAAACGAAGAGTGTGCTGTTCAAACCTGTAAGTGCACGATGACATATTTCATCAGGAATCTTCAAGTGCAGCACGAGTTCTTAAGATTTGAACTGTATTGATCACTCTTTTTCTTGGAAATGAAGCAAAGGAGATGGAAGGCATTAGCTAGCTATTGAGGTGTCGTGGTCAGGCTGAGCGGTATTGGATGCAGGTTAATAGAATTTAAGGTCAGAACAGAGCCTACTAAAAACTTAAGTTCTAATTACACATTAGGAGACTTAAAAATGGAGAATAATGGAAATGAACATCTTAGTACTGTATTTCAGCTGTTAATTCTTTCTTGAATCCATTAGTGTTTCTAAAAGCACAAAGCACTTGGCCTTGTTTCTCTGGAGACACAAACCATTGAGGGTGTCAAGAGACCACGGGCAACCCACTGTTGGAACAGGATCACCTCTGCTGTGCAAAAGTGCTGTTGCAGAGCGTTGGGCTGCTTTTTTCAAGTAATATTTGACATTTTCTTTTCATGAAGATCCATATACCTGTGGACAATCCCTCTATGATCTTCTGTTGCTGTGTCTTGAGTCCCTTTTCCACATCCACCTTTTTTTTTTCTTTTCCATCTGGTTGTATTAGAGTAGAATATAATCTGTTGGAACACAATAGAAGGGATTAAAAATCCATAGCATGAGCAAATCTCATTGTTAGTAAGTTTACCAGACAGAAGAAAGGATAGAGAGAGGATTGAAGCTAGCTTAGGGTTATTTGTGTCTAAATAGCTCTGTGCACAAGACTTTTGCAAAAGTAGAGGCTCCTGATGAAAAACTGAAAATGTCTGGTTTTATATAAAGTGTTTTTGTCCTCTTGGTTTTAGCCAATTGAAAGTACTGAAGGCATTGTGGCTGTTTTAATTAAATATTACAGGTGATATAATAAATGTTCTTCATCAGTTGGGGATGCTGCTCTGGGTTTGGCCATGCAGGATTCCATAGGGGCAGAGAACAGATATGGCTTTCCTGCAGCAGTACGCTTTGTTAATTGATTCTTCTCATTAGCAAGCATGGCCAATGGTGGTGCATGGAATTACGAGTACCTGTATGAAAATTCCAAGACAGAAAACCCAGGCAAGCAGAAATCAGAAATCACTGATGGTCATTTTCTGGCCTATGCAAAAGGGCACTGCTGATCCCTTGCGCAGGTTTTGCTGCCTTAACCTCACTAAACGTCACAAAAAACAGCCGCTAAAAGAAACTGCCTCTCTTCAGAATTGGATTTACGAGGTAATTCACGTAGTGAACGCACGCGGGGCAGCCGAACGCGTGCTGGTTACTCCGCGTGCATTCGGAGTCCATCACTGCTCCTCGCTGGAAGTCAGCAGCCGTACCTCCACGCTGCTCTGCCTGCACAGTGGGCACGGTGAGCAGAGCGTGCCCTCCTCAGCATCCTCCATGTGCACGGAGCTCCCGGCACGGCGCACCGACCCGCCGGAGCTCCGCGTGCCGTGAGATGGAAGGTTGGCCTGCCCGTCTCTGAGGTGGCGGCGCGGATCAAATCGCAGAGGATCAGGCAGTGAGATGTTGCCTTGCTCTGAGTGACAGAAGTTAATAATTAGTGACAATGATTGACAGATACACTCCATCTGCCGCTCTGACGCCTAGGAGCGCTTCTCCCGCCGCTGTCTGCCGGCACAATGAACTCCTTGGGGAGTGCTGTGCCATGACTGACAGCTGCCGTGCAGAGAGACGGGCGCTGACAGGAGAGGCCCTGTCAGCAGAGTGCTGACGTCCCCCCGCTCCCTGGAAGCCTCACTAGCTGTATACATTTATTCTCTTTCATTTATCGTGTCAGGTGTGGTTTTAAATACATTACTTCCCAGCCATATTCTTAACTATGGGGTTTTTTTTCTCCCCCCCCCCCCCCCCCCCCCACCTCCCCGCTGGTGGAGATGTGCAGTGAGATGCTCCACCCGCTCAGACCAAGCAAAGCAGTGTCTCATTAGTCCGTCTGTCTGTCAGCGCAGAGCTCTCACATTGCATTCTCTCTGTATTGAGTGTTTTGAGTGCTACCCTAGTAAATTTCAAATATTTTCAAGCGTGGAGCAAATATTGGGAATGGGTTTGTAATATAACATAAGTCGTGTGGTGTCATCCCTTCATATCTGCAATGTTATAGTAGAAATAAGGGCGTTTTCTTAAGTGGGATTGTAAACTGTAGCTCCTAGGTCTCAGTAATGCACATGGTAAATGGATAACTGTGATTTGTAATGTAAAATTGAGCTTAAACGATAGTCAAGCCGAAGTAATTCTAAATTCCATAAGATAGAAACACATAAGAAAAAGTACCAGAGGATGTTTAGCTGATGGCTCATTGCTTTACCTCATTATAGGTCACTTTTCTATGGAAATAAGTGCTAACAGCACAACATGTCAGTGGGTCCCATCCCCAAGCACCGTGCTACTTGCAGTCCACAACTGAGGAGATCTGGGAGTGTAATTTTGCAGAGTGACAGAGATGTATTCAGTTACATCAGCAGAAAAGGTTTTACCAACCCATGGATAGAATGGCAGTCGTTGAGCATTAGAATCCAACCATTATTGTTCTGTAGGAAGCGTTGCTCTGCCTCCCATTTAAAAAGAAATCCTGTGATCCATTCACAATTGCCTGCATTTCCCTCCTGGTCAGTGAGACCACAGAGAAGAACAGAGTTCCTTCTGCAGATTCCCACACGTCCTACAAAGGTGTTCTGTTCTTTACTCTCTCTATTTCTCGTACTTGAGGATGTCATTTTTGCACTGCCAAATATCCTGCACTGACTCGAGGAGATCCACACTGCACCTCGTTTCTATTTTCTTTCTTGCTTTGGACCTTCTCCACAGTTTTTGTATTATACATTTTGGATTGACTAACTGGACAAACAGTTACCCAATGCAAAAAGTCCTCCCGTGTCACTCAACCCTGCTCCCAGTTGCAATATGCTTTCTTAGATAAGCTGTGCTGGCTTTCTTACCATAAACCTGAAGAAAGGGTTAAATCTGCAGCCTACACTTGTAGACAACTTCCATGATTCCATTTGCTTTGCTACGTGCTGCTTTGTTTAAGTGGTGGTAGGTAGAAGTGTGCAGTCACTGTTATCCTCCCAGATCTGGGAAGAAGTCCTTTACTGTTGCTTGCCTTCCAGGTCATCAATTAGATAGATTAACTAGGAAGCTTCTTGTTCCTGCAAAGGAAACAAGTTTGACACATGCTTTCACTTACGCATTTATTCCAATTTCACTTATTCCAGTGTCCACATGACAAAGATTTTGCACGATATAACGGTACGATGTCGAAAATCTGCAGCAAGTCAGCTGTCCTCATCTTAAGGGGGAATCAAATTAGCTTTCTGTTAAGCAGGGAACTATACTGGTTTTCTAGAACGTTATGTTTTTGACTGTCAACATTCAAGTCTTGTCTTTTTCTATTTAGAGTCTTTTCTTGATTCACAATTTGAATTAAAGATCTGGAAAGAACAAGGCCAACTGAGAGAGCTGCTTCGATCAAGCTAAGAGGCAGAGACTGCAACTTGGAGTCTGAAGCTTTGGGCTTTTTGGACACATTCTTTCAGTCTGAGGCTTCATTTGCAAAGTTCAATGTCCATGCCTGTTAGCAGTGAAAGTCAAGTCTTGTTGAGTGTCTGTTTGCTAGCACAGCAGGAGGTACATCATCTGTCTTTGAATAGGGCTGCTGTCGTTTCAGCTGACATGTACAAGAAGCAGCATGCCTTGCAGAAATGAGTGTGTGATAACTATACAGTGAACAAAATATTCTTAAGGCATTAGGAAACCGAACAGATCTCACTGTGTTGTACTTCATCTTTGCAATTCAAAATGACACATTTTTTATAGGTTCAGCAGTCGTAACTGAACGCATGTTTCTGGCCCTGTGAACATGACCCTTTTAAAAAGCCTTAAGTTTTGTGGACTGCTTTGGAACACAGATTTCTGTAGAGGCAGTCTTTAAGGGAAGAAAAAAGCCCTCATCTGTTGAAGTGTGATTAGAAAGAAGTAATGCTTCTGTATAGTTGGCTCACGGAACTTAAAATAATTAGAAGAATGAACAAGAATTGAATGAGAACACGTTTTGTTTATTAGTTTATTAACCCACCCTCTTCATTTTCTTCTCCTTGGTACACATCATCCATTCTAACGTGCTCTACCTCAGCACTATTACTGCTCAGCTGATGGGCTTGCCAGCAAGACATGCCTTGCTGTAATCTTTGTCTCATCATTAGCAGCCTGCTGTGAATCTGTTCTTCAGTTGCTGGCCATTGATTCAGTAATATACATTTCCTCAGTGACATTTTCCCCTTCAGTGTTCTTTTCTTTTTTCCTACTTACCACTGTATAATAATTAACCCTTTTGACCAGTATACCGAGATCACTTCAAGTGCTACATGTAAGCCCCGCAGGGATGTGAGGAAACAGATGCTACCAGCACTTTATTGTTTAATTACGATTACAGATATTTTTGTACTCAGGAGACCTGTCTGTCTTGGTGGTGCCATGCATTTCTGGGTTGCTTTTGAAGCGCAATACCTCCTTACCTCCTAGCAGAACAAGTAAGGTGAAAGAAGAAATTCTATTGGTATTTGCAATGCCAAAATGTGTTGCTCAAATTTTTGGAATGGATATGCATTTTTAATACGATGAATAAAGCTCACCAATAGTGCTTCATGGAGGATCCAACTGCAGAATTTATTATGTGGGAATGTTGTACTTGCTTGCAGTTCTGCAGGTACTTGGGTTGCTAGTAGGGAATTTGGGTACATGGATAATTCCTAAACAAATTCCTAGGAAATTCTGAATATTTAGGAGAGCTAAACCATGACCCCAAGCATCACATCCAGATGGTTTTTAAGCACATTTAGTGACTGTGACTCAATCACCTCCCTGAGGAGCCCATTCTAGTGCTTCACAGCCCTTTCTGTAAAGAAGTTTTTCCTGATATCCAACCCAAACCTCTCCTGGTGCAACTTGAGAGGTGACAGGACAAGGGGAAATGGCCTCAGCTATTTAAGCAGGGGAAATAAAGGCCACTTTCAGAATGATGTGTTTTATTTGATCAGTGCATAGGAACTGCTGAATCACGGCCTGAACCTCTGATTGACCACCTGAGGCGAGCAATGAGTCAGTCCTGGGAGCACAGGTGAAGACAATTCTGGCTCCACCTCTCCTAGACCCCCATGTAAGAGCTGACTACCAGGGGGGAAGGTTCTCTTTTTGGAGATCCTTCCTTTGGAGTTTTTCAGCCAGCCCAGGATGAGGGTAAGTACTCTATCTATTCTTGTTTCAGTGCAATAACTTGCTTAGCTAAACTCTCTTGTATGTTTGATAATTATAACATCTGCATATTCATTGATTATACAACCAGGATGACTAAAAGCAGAACCTTTGTTTATTGAGGTTGGTGAATAAGCAATGCAGAGTAAAGTCCCACACTTGCAGGTATGTGAGCTGGATGTCCTCACAGATGGAAGTGCTGGGGCCTGGAATGGAGCTGCTCCAGCTGCAAATAGTGCTTCCCGTGAATCACATCAAAGACAATTCTATTGTTAGCTGCTCCCATGCAGGGGAAAACTATCTCATTAAAGGCAGGAAGAGTGCCCTGTTGCCTGAGCTGGGGCTGATTTACAGAGTGTGCTGCTGCCATGTTTCTACTGCTGTGAGCTTATCCACCCTTGGGCTTTCACCGTGTGTCCTTTGTGTTCCTTGGAAAAGGATGCCTGCATTTGCCTTGCTCAGGTCCTGCTGTTTTCTTTGCTAATTAGGTTGTTGCACGTAGAGCAGTATCTACTAAGTTGAGATGTAAAACAACACAACTCTGTCTGCAAAATTAGCTTAGCAGTGACGCTGATTAAGCTGTTCTGTGCTGGAAGCATTGCTGTGCCACGCTATGAAATCCTTGTTCTTGTGGGATCTTGGTACTCTTGGTCGTTAGGCCAATGTTTTTGGAATATCTTTACAGAAACCATGCCAAAATGACTAAGGTACAATTATTACAGAGCACAGCCGTTACTGTGAGGTTTCCTGAAACGGCAGGATGTTAATATGTGACAGATACTCCTGGTCTGGGAAATACAAATCTAAATTACATCTGATGCTGTGTGGTTTGTTGTCTTTTTCCTGATGACTGTTGTTGTGTTTCTGGTTGGTTGGTTTTGTCCCTTAAACTCTTCTGGGTGCAGCTGTCAAAGGGAAGTGCACAGCTCTGTTGCTCTTCATTAGTGTGTCAGTGCTGGCTAGGAATTTGGAGCTCGACAGCCAAACTGCTTCTGCATGTTTCTCATGAGAAGTTATCAGAACTGAAGCTCAAGTACTACAGCCATAGTTATGAGTACTTGCTACTGTATAAGTTCATTAGTATGATGGTTGTGTATTGAATACGTTGAGTACATGAGAAATAACTGAGCTCAGATGGATTGCTTCCTGCACAGAGAGGATCTCCAGTTCTTCTGCTGCTGTTCATGTACTTCTGTGCAGTCATTTTGGTGTGCTTCATGAGGGGATGAAATCTGACTTACCTGGAATTAATTTCTGCTGTGCTGATAATCATACCGTTAACAGCAATGTTCCCAATTAGAATTGTTTAGCTATGGGAGCTAACCAGTTAACGAGCTCACAACCCTCCTGAAGACACAGCTGTCACCACTCTGATATTTGCAACACGTGCCCTGTGGTCTTTGGCAGAAAAGATTTCAAGTTTAAGATAAGATTTCATATTGGATTTAGGAAATAAACCTATCAACCTTTTTTCTCTTGGGGGAATTTTCTAAAGATACTGGTCCTTCAGAAAGATTGTGGCTGTGTAAGTTTAACAAACCTGATGTTTTCAAACAGTCCGTGCTGCAGTTCTACTCTCTTAACAATTTTCTTCCTCGTGCCTTGTGGTCCTCCTCCTTAATGTGTGTGGTGTGGCTGTGTTTATTGGTGCAGTGCAAACCCAACCCACATCTCCGGCTGGTGAGGGGCTCAAGCTGCAGCTCTGCTATGCTTCCAGCCAGCCAGATAACGGATCCCACTGCCAGACTCTCATTTTTGAGGCACTTGTCTCTATTTCAAACTTCTTAAGAAAGAACTAAAATGTTCTATGCCTATACTTTGGTGTTCCTCCTCTTACTTCAGGAAGTTTTAGTTCTGTTTAAGCAACTTAAACCCACAAAAGTAGGCTTTACAACTGAAAAGATTACTTTTTTCCCCCCTTGCTTTTCTAATAATGAAGAGCCATCTGAATTGGTGAGTGATGGATTCTATTTAACTTGCAGATTGTTGGTCCAGCTTCAGTCAGTATAAACTATAATGCAAAGGTCACGGAGATTAAATAACGTATTTAAAAATGATAATGATGCAGATAAATGGGTAGGGTTATTTCACATTCTTACAATCTAAAATTTTTGACTAATGCAATGAATCAAGAGCTGTTTGTTGGATGATAGAGGTCTCTGACCTTCCTTTGACTTGATTAGCTGTAAGCGGGATGGTAATATTAAAAATGATGGGACTGGTATTTAATTTCTTCTTCTAATATTTTATTTATAATCAAACAGTAACATTTTTAATGGCTGCTTAGTCAGCCCAATCAAAAATCTCTTACAGTATTTCTTTAACTTTCAATTTCAGCATTTCAAATCTCATAAGAAAATGGATAGTTTGCCTTACCGTCTCTGCTAAAGTTTTATGTTGAATCAACTCAGGTTCTGTCTAAGACCTTTCAGTGCTCCAGAAAATGGAGATGCAAGGAAGAAGGTTTGAAGTCTGCTTAGAAGGGCTTCTTTTTGGCAGAATATTCTAAGGCAGCATTTGCTGAAGCGCTGCTGCAGGGTTGGCTGCCTTGTAATCACAGCAAACTTCTTAGAATCCTGCAATGCATTACTGCAGGTGGTTGGAATGCATCTGTATCATGCAAGTTGTATTTATAGCTCCAGTGCTGCAGCCAGTGACCTAACAGCCTCCAGCAGCCCCAGGAGGACCAGTTCTCTGTATTGTATTTGGGGATGATGGGCAGCTACCTGGGGAGTCCGAGGAGTTTGGAGCTTAGACTGTGTGGCACAAGAAGCCCATTACTTCTGAACGGCCATCTTATATCTTATGCTGTTGGCTGCCAAATCTGTTGTACCACGGTGCTGAGTCTCGATGAAGGCATGATTTTCTATTTTTTTGGAGGTGCCTAAGGGGCCTGCTGCACTTTATGTTTGTAATGGAGCACTGTGACAGCCTGGTGTTGGGGACAGCCTTGCGTTGCACTGGGATTGACGTGGTCCCAACGCCTTGGTTGCAGCTCTCACAGACTGAGGGCCCGGTTTAGTGGCTTGGGTACGTGATGCTGAAGGGCTGTAACTTGGGAAAGGGTCTCTGCATGCAGCCAGGCAGGCTCCTTCCATTCTAGGACTCGCTGCCTTGCTCATAAGCATGCAGACTGAGGGCAGGCTGCTCTGTGCTCCTGAGCACCAGCCTCACCTCTGCCCCTGCCTGCTCATCTGCCTGGCTGGGGGGAAAGTCTGGGTAAAAAGAACACTTCTCCCTCTGCTGTAGCAATCAGCTGAGTGACACAAGAAATGTCACTCAGGATGATTAACATTTTAAAGCAGTAAATCTTGAAGGTCAGTGTGAAGCAGAGGACAGGGAACGCTCGTGGCTCTCTTTCCCCTCTGCCTCCCGTGAGGGAACACGATGCGTGTGAGCAGGATTGGCAGAGCAATAACAGCCCACTGCTCTCCAGTAATGCGAAGGATAGAAATTATTTTATAAATGTAAAAATATAAGCAGTTATATTCATGCTTTGGAAACTGCACCACTTTGTCTCGCTCCTGTATTCTTCCAGCTGCTGCTTAACCCGATGCACCTCAACGCAGTGCCACGCTGCTGTGTAGGACTCTAATATTGCTGGAATTGCAGGAGGTGCACAGAAACCTTCCAAAATGAGCAGCGAGGTCAACAGCAAAAAGCAAAGGCCCCACCAAACTCAGCACCATAGGAATTTCCGTGGTAGCGAGGCCCCCTCTAAACCCAGGAGCCCCTTCCTCAAACACTCTGCTCCCCCTCCCCGTTTCTTGTTAAGTGCATCGTGATGCCACGCTGAAACATAAAATAGGTAGAATCAAGCAGCTACCGCCGGCTATTTATATGCTAATATCCATCCCCAAGCTGAAGTAGGCACCTAAAGCCTATTGCTGCTACTAATGATGGCTATGCTTTAACCTCTATGGAAGAAAGAAAAGTATTTTTCCTTAAGAAAACAACTCAGTTTCTTTAAGATGAAATGTAATTATCTATTATCAGATGTCCTTTAAAAATGCAAGGCCTATTTAAGCTGCTAAAAATATTGAAGCCCTAATTCCACCATAATAGCATTTTAATTTCAGCAAATCACAGTTCCATTGTTATAGGACATTTCGCTGTAGGAATGTGGTAAGAGGTCCATCTTAGCTTTTTAAAGAAACATTTCCCTTTCTTTTAGACATTCAATTAAATCTTGGCAATCATCTAACCTTCCATGACACAATTTTACTTACCAAGTGAGAAAACAATGGCCATTAGCATTTAAAAGAATTTGTTTTAAAAGTAGTTAAAGTTTAATTGCTTTACATATTCTCACTAGAATATTTTCAGCTGTTGGCTTACCGTTTGCCTCAGCTAGCTTGTGTTTAATTCATTACTGCATGGCATTTAAAAGACTTATTTTAATATTGGGACGAAGTTGGTGTAAAAACTGCTGTATCTGGGTCTGTGAATCGATGCTGAAGATTATTTGAAGAACAACGTAAGTGGCAGCTGAATGCAGAGGTCATCCTTTCCTGTTGTCATTAAATAAATTTACTTTTCTACTTGAAATTGCTTATTTATCAACATTTCTACTGTTACAGCCCACGTATGTAGGTGATATAATTACAGAAATCCCATTCATGTTGATGATTTGTGCTGTCGTAGCAATAGGTGGAACGCACTGCCGACAGGTAATTCAGGCATCGTCTTAAAAAGTTCCTTGAATATCTAATTTTGGAAGGGGACGAGGTAAACTTGCTGGTTGTTTGTTAGTTTTCCTCCTTACCTTCACACGCTCAGAGAGTCAGCCATAGAGAGCACAGCATTTTGAGTTAGAACTTCTGATTGATGGCGTGAATGCCATTCCTGCCTCCATGGCTGTATCTGGCCCAGCAGAGTAATGCTATGCAGGTAATGCTGCCTGCAATTCTCTCTCTGCATTATGCAGGAAAATCCAAACTACAGGCCGCCAACCAACCAAAAAAACCCAAAGCCAAAACCAGGAGAGGAATAAAATTAAAAACCTGTGTTAGGTTTAGGAAACAAACTCAGCTACCTGTGGTGGGAAAACAGCGCTGAGAACTGGCCTGACTTTCAACCCATGGCTGTTGCTGGAGTGTTTCAGCCTCATGCATGTTAGGAGCATAATGTAAAATGGGCTTGACTAGTTGGTTCCTTTTTCAGGGGAGAATTTTCCTTCGGAGCGTTAATTATTTTTCGCCTTCCATTCACTCTTTATGAAGTTGTGTAATACATCTTCTGTATATTAAACTGGATGCTTTCGGAAAGTGAACAGCCTTGGTTGCATTTGGGCTGTCGATAGGCTTCACCACCTGCTGTACTGATGCAAGCTGAAGTAAGGTGGTGTAATATATGCTCTCAATTAGTGTGCTTACAAAAACCCAGCAGTGGGAAAGACAAGGGCAAAGCTCTATGAGGAGTTCAGTCTGCTCTGTCAAATTCACCTGCCCTCCTATATCCAGACAGTGCTGTGCAGCAGTTGGGCACTGCTATTAGTGTGCCTTGGGATACCTGGGTGAAGGATGTGGGCTTTACTTGCAGAAGCAGCAGATTGGTGCCACTTGCAGATGGTCCTCTATAGAGTCGTCTCTCGAGAGCGATGATCTTTTTAATCACTTGAAAATTGAAGGAATAAAAGAAAGTATCTAAACAGAATAAAAAGATTCTTGCTCTGCAACGTGTGGAATTAATCAGCGCTGTCATGTTTTACAAGATATAATGAAGAGGATGCAGTGTAATACATGCACAAAACAGTTATAATTCAATTAAATCCTAGTTATTCCAGAGCTGAAACGAATAGCAGTGGCAGGCCCCTATAGCTGGGGCATATAGCTATATGAAACAACCTATTTAAGCTAAATCAACTCCTACTTAAATGACTGTAATAAGCATTCGTAGAGCAGCTCTACCCCTGGGGGTGTCATTTATCACAGCATAATAGAAAATTGTAATGAATAATAACACCTAGCTATTCAGCAGGAGCTTGCATGTATTAAGGGAAATGCAAATAATGCCACCAAGTGAAAAGATGAGAGTTGTAATGTTGTTTTTTCTTTTTTCCCCCTTCCCCTACCTCTCCCTGCCCCTCTCAAGACTATAGCTGCTGTGTGCAGAATGAGTTCTCCTTGTGTGGAGGGTTTGCATTTGAGAGGCAAAGAGTGTCACTCTATCATTCTAATCTATGCCTCTGTTCTCTGCAATGTGCTGTACAATTCTGGCTTATGTCATATTTGCTAAACAGGAAAGTGAAGCAGAGAGAAGGCTGTTATTCTGTTGGAGGTGTGGGCTTTGGCCTGAATTGTAGCAAATGTGTGTGAATGCAGAATTACACCATGCTTGCTGGAGCTCCAGCCAAGATTGCCCAGTTGCTATTTGCCTTTGAGTCGATGGCTGATTTCCAGCTTTCTTGACCAGAATTCTTTCCTGTCCCAGCACTGCTGGGGCACGATTCTCTCTGCCTCTGGTTTGTGTGCCAGCTTCACTGAATTAGCATTTAAGACAGTGAGTTTGCCCATGTACTCCTATGACCACCACGTCTATAGAAGCGTAAATGTGGGCAAAAAACCAGCAGCTACAAATTCTCAGCAGGTGCAAAGACATTCATTTGCACGGACTTTTCTTGTGGCAGGTGTGTAAAGACCTGTCTTAGGTTTCATTCATATCAGCAGCAACATAGCAAAGTATGGAGCATATATCTCAAAGAATAGCTTAAAAAGCATGGCATAGATGATCTTTCAAAAGCTCTGAATTGTAGTAGAATAATTCCTCCCCCCCTTTTCTGAACTACTTTTGTGCAGGAATCCATTCTGGACTTGTCTTTTTTTTTTCTTAGTTTTTTTTCCCATTACTTCAGTGGTGGGGAAGGATGAGAAAAGGAGGGAGGATGGTGCTGGTTTATGCTAGTTGAGTTGGGCCTCCTGGATGCAGCAGTAAAACAACGTGTAATAATGGTCTTAATTAAGGTGTAATCCTGGGCAGTTCAAATGTACGAGCTGTTGGGAGTTTGTAAGCAGGGCCCTGTTCTGTGTGATTAAAAGCACGGGATGTTTTAGCGGGAGGGTTTCCGAGTGGTTCTTCTAGATTCTGTTTTGCTGCATTCAGGATGAAATAAGGCACCTGCCTGTAGGTTTTCTTTTTAAGAATTCACATCCTCATGACAGGACATCCCATAGTATGTTGGATGAACTTTCAGCTTTGTGATGAGCGTAATGGACATCTCATCATCTAAGCAGTGCTCATAATGTTCACACAGTTATAATTCCATTAATAGGACCATTACAACCACCGAAGAGCAGAAATTTATTTTAAGGAGCAAATATCACTTGCAAGCGAGCTCTTACAGCTGAACAAGCATATTTCTTAAGTTCATAAAACACATTTATTAGTAATACTTTAATTTTGATGATGGCTGAAAAGAGTAAGCCATTAACAAACCATTTAAAAGCTACTGAGTACAGTAATACCTTCTGTAAATGGGAACAGCACTTTTTAATCAAGTATTTAAGGTTATATACTCACTAGTAAGTGCTGCTTTGTCCATTAATAGTGAATCTAACTCTGTGCTATGACAAAAGATAAAAGCAAGAAGATAACTTCAAGTGGCAAATTGAGCTGTTTGGCAGGCCAAGTTATTAAATTTAAATCAATGTGAAGGTACAGGTTTGTTTTTTTTTTTAATTGATTTTGATCAAAAATGGGGGTCACTGTAATTAAAGGCTCCCTAATGCGATGTTACGAGAAGGAATAAAATGGTGAGGAAGTGTTTTGCTGTCTTGCTCACAGGAGCTGGGCACTGGGAGAAGTTCTGGGGGTGGGAAGGACAGGGTAGTGAAAGTGAGTGTCTGGGTGCTGGAAAGTTGCTCCTGTTCCGATATGTCTAGTGCAAATTGATAAAAAATCACCTAATAAAACAGACTTGAGATTAAGTATGTGAAATTATGCAGTCAAATGATTTATTTGTAGAGAAAGTTGAGAGGATGGGGGGGAAACGCTGGCAAACTGCAGTCTGTTACAGCAAGTGGCAAAACCATCAGCCCTCCCCCCCCGAAACCTGCACTGGAAGGGCTGGTGTTGTGTTTGTAACTTTATTTTTATTGTATTTAAATTGTTGCTTTGAGTTTATTTTCAGCATGATCATTTAAACAGGTCTCTGAGCAATGCTTCTATTCCAGTATTAAAATCCAAAAGCTTTGCATCCACGGGGCTGTTGGGTTTTGAGTCCTGCTCTTTGTGTGAGTTTAAGTTGGATCTCCCCTGATAGTGTACCATAGAAGATTTCTTTCTTCTTCATACACAAGCATCATCAACGGCCAACTGAAGCCAGAGAAGCTCAGGTTAATGACTGGAGACTTAAATGTTACTGTTAAGAGATGAGGTTGATCGCTGTGCGATGCTGCAGCATTCAAGCAGCACAGTTTTGTGTAACAGGCATGGTGTAGAGCCACAGAAGGAGTAAAACAAGAAGGTTTTTGTTTGTTCTGTTAAGTGACATCTTGCACTAATGATGCACTGGCACACACAGCTCAGGGGACTTTCCTGAGTAACAGCAGGCAGTTAGCTCTGCAGCTTTGAAAAGATGCCCTCTCTGGTGTTGATATCAAGCAGAGCCTTTCTGTGGTGATCTGTTCCTTAGCCTGCATTTGCTGAAAGAAGTGTATGCACGTGAACACTTTGGGAAGCTTTCTTGTATTCCTGTCACTCATATTCAACTTTTTCCCTATTTTATTTTCTCTGAAGAGGAGGGAATGCTATTTCAGTTTGCAGCAGCTGCAGCCGTATGAGAATGAACAAGAGTTAAAAGCATGAAATTAATGACACAAACTTCTACAAAGCCAGCCCTACTGAACCTGCAGGGTTGTGAGCGGAGGGAAAGACGTGGAGGCAGGCAGAGTAAATATTTAGGCGTAAATGAGTTAAATACAACAGGAGATTGGAACAGACAGAGTTAGAAGTGCCAAAATGATATGTCATTATCACAGCGTGGTGATAATGACAACTCAGAAGTCATATTATCTTTGTGATCAGGGCCATTTGTTCCCAGAAGTTCAGAAAAGAAATGGCCTTGTTTGATGCTGTTGCTAATAGTAAATAATTGACTTTTGAGAATTAGACTAATCTGGAAGTGAGGCAGGTGACTTACAGCTGTAGTTCTCTGTATCTCTCAGATGTAGTGGGATGCAGTTTATTACAAAGATGTTTTAAGAAAGAAAATAATATTTTTCAGCATTTCCAGGAAGCCAAAATCTGCCTGTAGAACTGTTTCTCTTGTTCTGGTTCCTAACTTGTACTCTGTGATGGAGGCCAATTTATAATGGTGGCAGAAGTTTGTCTGCCATATCTGCAAAGTGTGAAACACTGAGGAGCATTTGTCCTGTTTAAAAGAGTTGGAAAGGGAAAAGTAGATGAACCCATGGCCACTGACAAGATGCTACCAGGACATGAGATTCCAGACAAATTACATTCAGCTTTTCTCAACCAGGCATCATATGGTACCCAGTGATGTAAAGGTTTGCTTGACACATGAGGTTGGCTTGATATTCTGATACAACAATCCTGAAAACTAGATTTTTTTTTAATCAATTTCTCCACATAAAACTGCTGATTACGTAGTTATGAATTTCTTCAATGTAATGGTGCTTCCTCTGATAATTCAGCATACAGTTCAGCTGTTTTCATGATGAGGATATGGAAATGTGTCACCCAAAACACTGTCTGTAGTTTTAATAGAAAATAAGCATTATATTAAAGTAATAATAAATAATGAAGTTTTGCTATACGTAACATTCTATTTTAAAATAAATGTTATCACAAAATGCCTGTAATTATAGGAACTGTAGCTCGAATGATGCAAACCAGTTTCAATTCGACATCTGAATTGTGGAACAAATGGGATTCAAAGCAAACAGGCTGGGGGGGGGAGGTATGATGACACCAGTAGTTAAATTTAACAAATTTGGACAAATGGTGAGTCATGTTCTCTGTGACATTAATCAAACTTCTGTTTCATAGGAAGTAGTTTTCAAATGGCAGAAGTGTGTTTGAGCCACGACGACGTTGTTGAATAACCCAAGAGATAGGAGAGTTTCTTGGGTGTTTTCCCTCTTTTACACAAGATGAGAGACAAACTTCTCACGTGTTTCTTTTGATAGAGGTTAGCATGAAGCGTGGCCAGGAGCTCTGCAGCAGAGGTGGTTGCAATCCTTGACCTGGCCCAATGCTTGGTCATCGTTTGATGTGAATGGAAGGGTAGAAGATGGACCTTGTCCAGCCACTGCAGATGAATGTCCTGTCTTTGCATTAGCAGACCATAAAGATTTGTTATCAGACTAGTAAGTCTAACGAACAGTTATCTCGTATTTCTAAACAATAAAGTGCAGGTTTGATAGATTATTGCCTACATTCAAGTGCCCCTCCAAACTTAAACCTTTTCCTTTCTTTCTCCCTACCAGATGCACAAGCTCTTGGGCCCATATATTATTCATTACAATCAAATAAGACACAGTGGTGGCTCAGTAAACTTGCTTTTCATATCAGAATTGCTTTTATTGAGTAACACACACTGCAGACCCTAGCTTCCAGCAGCCGGGGCTGAAATGAGCAATTCTCTCATTGTAATAATGTGCCTCTGTCATCTCCTTATTATCAGCATGATAAAAGATGAAATATTCACAGATGCTGCCCTCCTAACCTGATCACAGCTTGATATTTGAGCTTTGGAAATGAGTTTTATAAGCTTTAATATACTCCTTGGCGGAGTGACCCCTGAAATTAAACATTATTACAGAGCGGATATTTAAAAAGCTGGGGCCGTAAATTACATCAAAATGAAAATATTAAGGAGTATTACGACTACACCAAGTGGGAACTCGCTGCTTTTGAAACTGTGAATGCCATAAAATTCAGCACGTTGGTGTCAAAAACATCAGAAAAAATAATAACAGCGCAGGCACCTTGACTTCAGTTATTTTATACTTAGGGATAAACTGAATTACTGGAATGTTGTTTTTTTTTCCTATGGGTTGGTTCTCCGGGAAGCAGAGGCGCATTATTCCCAACTTTGTCTATAGAGGCCTTCGCAGCTCTTTCAAAATGCACATTGCTTCCTTTCTGTGCAAACACCAATAGAAAATACTTCAGGATAACGAAGCCAAAGATTGCGCTTAGAGAAAATAATAAGGCGACGTCTCCAGATGAAACATCTTGGTTCAATTTCCATCGCTCTCGCTGCTGTGACAGGCAGGTCTGCACAAAAGCCTGGGGTGTGAAGGCGCCTATAGGAGCAAGGGGATGTTCCTGGCTGTGTAAAAAGGGGGATGTACAGCACACACTGCACGTCTTTCAGCCCCAGTGGTTTTCTTCAAGCTGGTCAATAGCAAATTCTCCAATTTAACGCCCTGTAATGTGCACGGAAACGGAAACTTTCTGTGCGAGGTCAGTCAACGTTCCCTCATGTAGGATATATACAAATGATTTACAAACAAGTTTCTCTTTTCCTGTAGCTTATTATTTCCAAATTCCTTCACATTGGTTTATGGAATGTAGCAGTCTTTTTTTTTTTTTTTTTTTTTTTTCAGGAAGTTGATGTAACGCATTTTAAGAGGGGAAATGCACCTTTTGATGCCTCCAGCACTAACCTTTGCTAATGAGCGTATTCATACACTGGCAACTGCTCAGGTTTAAATCTACGCTAACAGTATTTTGCAGCACCTTCCTTTTACTGAGTTTCCCTTTTCTCCACTTTCTGCCCTCACTGTTTCTCTGTAGATATTGACAGAACTATCAGTCCTTCTACACTGTCACACCCATTTCAAGCATTAGTTCATGCAAAGGCATTCAGAGATGTCTTTCATTCACCATCCTCAGTCCTGCGGTTCTGCCCTGTGCTCCCCTGGGTTCAGGCACTCTTCACATTGCTAATGCTGCATGAAAATAAGCTGTAGTGGCTAATGCTTGTCAGGGGAGTATTCCATCCACAGAGCTGCCCTGCTAGCAGCTGCCCTGTTTATTTGGAGTTTATTTGGTGTGCAGCCTCTGTCCTTAGGATACATCATAGAAATAGTTTGGATTGCTGGGCTCTCAAGAAGGAGCTTGGACCATGTTTTACAGATTGCTGCTCTTGTAAGGATGCAATACCTCAGTGCGTGCTTTGGGTGTTTAATTCAAGTTCTGAAAACTGTACAAGATAACAAATCACTTGTCAGTGTGGAGACTGACTCTGTGGTACAGTGAGGGATTGCATCCAATCTGAATTCTTACGTGGAATATTATTGTAATTATTTTATGCTGTATGGAAGTGGAGAAGGAGATGTGTTTTCATGACTTCCCGTGCCTAGCAGCTGAGCTGTCACTTCCCCATGTAACACAAAGCTTGTCAGCTGGGAGAGACCTGCAAGCGTGCTGCAATCCGCATGAAATAGAAGACTGATGGGAGAGAGGAAGCATTCCTCCTCTATTTGTTCTGGGAGTAAAATGTGCTGTGGGAAAGCTGCCTTGTTTTCCAAGGAGCTGGACAGGTAGAAAAATACTTTTTGCTGCAGACTGCAAGTCAGAGAGCAGAGTGAGATGCAGTTTCAGGAGTTTCTTTCCTATTGAGGCTCCATTTCTGCATGATGATTCAAACTTCCTGAAGCTATTTGGGTTCTGTGGTTTACACTCATCAATGGGAGAACAACAAGTAGGAAGAGCGGTGGCAAGCTGCTCAGAGATTGCTGAATCGCCACCTGTAGAGGTTTCTCAAAGGGTGACAGGCAGAGCCCTGTGTTTATGCATAGAATTTTCACTCTGCATGTCATCCTGTGTGTTTTAACATTTTCTTTTGGATCCACTGGGTGTGCATTTATATCGTTCTGCCCTCACAGTTAAAACTGTGGAGTGCAACTCCGATCTGAATAAATCTTACTATTTGAGCTATTATCTTACCACTATTGAGGAATTAAGAAAAGAAAAACAGAAGTAGAATGCTGACATCTATCAATTACAAGTTAAGCATGAAGATTAAGATAGCTGAAATGTTTTTATGTACTTCATCCCTTTTCTGGTTTTGATAGTCTCCAAAATAGCTTGTGCAAGTCTGATTGCTGTGGACTTCCCTGAAGACCATTTGCAAATCTAAACTTTGTGCTGGTTAAGAAGCGTATTCTTAATCTCAGATTACACTGTAGATTTCTTCTAATATTATGGAGCAAGATCCAGTGCTGTAAAGCACCTGAAACTAGCTTTCCTTGTTGGCATGGCTGCTCCTCTTAGCTCCTTATGCCTACCTTAGTGCATGAGAGAGATCTGTTTTATTCTTGGCTTAGAATTAATGATGGCTTTAAGCCTGTAATTAATTTTGTATGGTGCTGCTCCAAGTCTTGTTTAAAACCAAGAACATCCACATTTACGTCTTAGGTTATAGAATCTGACTGTCTGCTGATTTGCCTCTAGCATTCAGCCTATGGATGTTCTTGAGTTCCGTATCTGTGGCAGTTTGGCCATCACCAAGTCAATGTGATTGCAATATTCTCTGTACTGATCTAGCCAAAGCTCTTGCTAAATTGAGCTCAGCAGGAGCAAGTCCAGTGACCTCATAAATAGTGGAAATGATTGCAAATCGGAATTCATGTATGTTCCTGTCTCAGTGGGTAACCGTATCCCCCACAAAGGAAGCAATCATCTCTTTCAAATCTCTGTTTGCCCTTTCACTCAGATGTGTTTGAAGATAATATGGAGAGGGAGATCTTGCAGCCTCTGCCTGACGGGGCTGTTTCCTGAAATCTGAAATAAATGTCTCGTATCTGACGCCCCTACTTAGAGATGTGTGTTTCAAATATTATCCCTCGTGCCAAGAATCTGGGGCACGGCGTGTTGCAGTTCTGTACCTGCTCTGGCAGATTTGTCCATTATATTTAATTTCTGATATAACTTTTTTTTTTCCTCTCATATTCTGTGATCTGAACTCCTGTTAGCTTTTATACTTTGGTATCAAACCTGCAGAGATTCACCTGCAGTTTTCTTCCAGTAATATTCTGTAGTTCTCATCACGCAAATGGGTGCTAAATCTTAGTTTGTTCGTATTTCAAAATATATATATATTTTTTTCTTTGCTGTCATGGCCACAAATGGCTGATTTTCTGCTTTGCTTTTCTTTTGTTGTCAGTACAATGTGCTTCAGATTCCCATTGGGGTGGAGATGGAAGATGTGTAACTCGTTATGCGATGCCCCAAGATGTTTAGCAGTAGGAAACTTTCTTGCTTTTTACGTTCCTTTAGAAATGATCAGAATGAAAGAAGTTTGTGTCTGTCATCCCTGTGCTGCATTTTCATGTAGTGAACTGGGATCTTTTTAGACAAGAAAAGTAAGGATTGATTAATTTAGAGGTTTCCAGCTCTCGAGTTTTAATTGGGAATATTTGTGGTCATTTAACCTAAATCTATGCATAAGGAACACTTTGGCTTTTGTATTGGTAATTTTCAAGGTGTAGGGTGGGAGGATGGGAATGGTGTGTGTTAAGTGTTCAGCAGTGGGTTTAAAACTATTAGAGTCATTTTCCCAAAGCCTAAATGCTCAGAAGCCAACATTGGCTACAGCAACCAGCCTGTGCTTGGGTATACAGCAGCTCCTGTTGCTTGAACTACTGCTTATCTATTGGCCAGAACTCTGGGGGATGCCTGATGCAGTTAAGAAATGATTTGTTTGGGGCTGAGGTGTACGTTGGACCTTTCTCTTGCTCCAGAAGATGGTGACATCCAATGGTAGTGGTTCCTTAACGTACAACTTTCTGATTTCAAACTCTGTACAAGAAGGCATCCTATGGATGTTTTTCTTTTGCTCAAGCACAGCTTTTTACTATAATAGAAAAATGTGGAATAATGAATGAAATACGGCTGCAAATAAGTGTAAGCTACAGTGCAAACTTGCAGTATTGTTTGAAGCATATGATCAGATTTGCAGTTCGTTCCTTTACAGAAATAAAGCTTCACAGTACTCTACTGTCTCTCCTCTGTCTTTTCTCCTCTGTTTAGTTTTGCTCAGACATGTGTTTGGCCAACAGCATTTATTTTATGGTTCTTTTTTTGTATTTCAGGTAAGTGGTCTGCCTCCACATTTGCAAAGTGACTTGTAAATGGCATGTTTAATTGGGATTTATTTTACATTGCCTCTAAATTTATTTAATTGCTTCTGTACAAAGGTTGAAAAAAAAAAATTTACAACCATGTAATGGAAATAGTAAGAAAGATTTAATTAGGTTCTGAATTTGTTTGCATTTCTAATCACAAGGTAGTCAATTAATGGCGTATTTCCAAGGTGTCCTTATCTGTCAGTTCTTCTCTTTTGCTCATCCAAGTCTGCTTCTTTCTTCCCTGCTGCCAAAGAAGTTAGTGCCTGGCTGAATCCATTTGTACCTTGGGGCTCTGAGGTCCGTGCTGCAGACCCTATGACATCCAGCACAATGTGGCACTATGATGTGTTTTATGATAGCCTGCAAAGTGCTGTGATGGCTCTTAAGGAGAGAGAGATCCATAATCTGGTGGGGATGACTGATCCATTGGGCAGTACATTTATTAGAATATATGTACTATTCTGTACTGTGAGGCCAGGACAGAGAAGTCTTCTGCTTAAATCATTTCGTTTGCTTTCTGGTTATAAATATTGACACAGTAGAACCAAGAAACTGTGTTTGAGGTCGTGGGATGACAGATGAAATCTCACTCTCTCATCTTCTCCTCTGTGTTGGTTTATAGTTCTTCACTTCTGAGGAAGTCTTGCAGCACCTAATCTGTTTAGGACTTGGAGGATTCAGGTAACCTTACCTGGCCTGGATCCATAGCTGTGACCACCAAAAAATCCCTGCTCTCAGCTCTCCTTTTCTTATTTCAGAGCCTGGGTGCACCCAGGAGAGACATAAAAGCAATTCAGAGATCTGCTGGTTCCTCACCTCTTGGCTTCGTTTCCAAGAGATTCACATTTATTTCACTCAGAGGTCAATGCTTTCCTCAAACTCTTTAGTGATGAGGACTCGCCTCAGCCTCTCTCCTCTGCTCTTGAGCAAAGGCAAAGCTCGGGGATGCTGAGCAGTTCCTCCCAGCAGAGCAGCAGTATTGCTATAATGAGGGGTTTTAAACTGGCTGATGACACAGGGACCTCTGATATGGGAGTGAGTTGCAGCCACTCAGATGAACGGATTAAGATCTCCTGTCCTGCTATAGCATGCAATTATGTCATCTACTTCCTGCACCTGTTGCTCCAGAAATGCTTTCAGAAATCTTATTGGACTTTTACTTAAAAAACAGCATTGGTTTTTTAGTGAAGACCAATTTATCCTGGAATAAATTCTTCCCCTTTTTGCCCACGTATTTACAAGGAGAGGCACTTTCCCTCCCAGCCTTCACGCAGTCATTTGGTTGCAAGGCCAGCTTCCTTCCATCCCTTTCTCACGGCAGAACATTGGTGTATTTCTTTCCCTTGGGAGCACCTTCTGTATCCATCTGTAGTTCAAACACAGCTAAACTTCAGCTATCTTTCATGGTGAGATGAAGTTAGCCTGACAACATGCATCTACTTGCAGATAGTTTTTAAACGTTCACATAAATCGCTTTCAAAAAAGCAAAGGTAGGCAGATAGAATAAGGATTTTAATATGACTGATAGAAGTGGGCTACTTATTTTCTACCCGCCTGTCTTCATCTCTTTTGTTGGACCTGACAACTAACCAGTGACTCTGGAGTGACGGACTTCTACACAAAGCAGCCTCTGATCAAATTGAGTTTAAATAGTTGCACAGAGCAATCTCTCTGGCTCTTGTGTTTGATATCCTGGTCTTTCTTTAATGTTGCTCACAGAAAGCGTGGTTTAAATTCATAAGTGCACTGTGTTCCTGAATTAGTTCCTAAAGTAAAAGAAACGTAAATGTGCTTTTACCCAACAGATTTTAGTCATCTAATTGGCTTAGAGCAGTGTGCTGACATGTGATGCTGACAAAGCCAGGCTTAAATAAGAGAGCTCAGTGGAACTTAATTTCCCCCCTGTGGCAATGGGGAATATTCTCTCATTTTTCTTAATTTCTTTCTGAGGCTGTTTTTCAAGGTACTTCACTGGATGTTTGCTCACTGCCTCTGTATGGGTAACTTCCACTAGCAGTTTCTGTTATTATTGCTAATAATTATTACAGGTGTTTGTTGGGGGTTATATTATTGGACAGGGTTGTGGTTTTATCTTAGTGTTCCTCGATATTTCCATTCTTTGGTGTTTGTAAGCTGTTGTAGGAGTAGGCAGAGTTCCAGCTCTGGAATGTCACAGCGATGCCTTATTTGCAGTGTTACCTGCAGGCTGTGGCTGTGTGCAGATGTATCCCCGTCACAGTACTCTGCTCCTTCCAGTTGGAAGTGAAGCCTCGAAATCAAATCCCTACTGAGAAGCAGAAATGGTTTAATTGAAAGCAATACACATGTATTAATCGCTAAAGCAGCTCGAGGATGTTTTACTCAGAGACAGCTTACCAGCTCCTGAAATACCACACAAGTAGCTGAGAATGCTTTGTTCAAAAAAAACCCAAAAACTTACTGAAGCATGGCATTTCAAATGATGGGATCAGATTATTGACAGCTCACACTAGAGGGAGCCAGGCTGCAGATCACCGTGCGGTGATGAAATGTGGGTACATGGGAGCAGAAACAGGCATCCAGGTGCATAGGATGTTTCTTTCTGGCTCGCTGCCTTCCTGCAAGCAGTCGTGGAGCAAGCAGTGTGTGATGAGATGCCCTGGCAGCAGAATGACTCCTACTGTGGCTGCAAGCACCTGTCAGCATGGGGAACCAGCTGTTCTGCATCCACCTGAAAGAGCTTGTGGGTAGCAAGGAGCATCAGCACCATGCAAGGGGTGGTCACAGCAACGTGGTCTGGTCCTGCGGCTCACATTACAGAGAAACACAGGGCAGGATAGAGAGCAAAACTTGGAATCGCGTGCTTCTGAGCAGACCAAAAGCAAAAAAAAAACCTGACCATAGAGGAATCTCTCAACTTAAGAAACTGAGACCACTCAGAAACCTGCTTTGTATTAAAGTCATTTTTCTTGAGTTCTAAGGTGAAAGGTTAATGTGCTTGCATTTATAAAGCACGTCCATTCTTACAGTGCTGCGAGCTAGATCACCACAGCTCAGGATTGTAATTGGCATATTTGGTCCTTTGGCTGGTGGAGACTTACTGCAGAAGTGACAGTGACAGCTCTCAGGGAGGACGGAGCTATGGGATGCACACAGCTGTCAGCACAGGGTCGGGCAGGAGCTTTACTCTGGAGGCAATCCTTGCCCATCTTTACAGCTAACGGGGAAATAACCAAGGGCAGGAGCAAGCTCCGTGCTGCAGGGGTGGTGTTACGAATTCAGGCCTTCCAGTGATGCAGAATCATCAGAGGAAAAGGGAAGAATGCAAAATGTTTGTGTGCAACTTTTTCTTGTGTGTGTGTATGTATGTGTGCAGAGATGCATGGGAAGTGGTTTTTATCCACAGACTGAATTAATTACCTGGAAAATTCAGATTGATTCTGTACCCTCTATTGTTGCGTGTGGCTGTACAGCAGAGTGCACCAACATGCACAGACATGAGGTTGGCTTCTAAAACCTTGCAGCTGTGAAGCTGGGGATGTGGCAGTCAGCTTGTGTTGAGGAGCTGACCTGGTGGGAGACAAGGTCACTCGATCATCTGTATTGGTGATAAGGTTAATGGGCTGACTAAGACAGCTTATGAAAATAGGGAAATACAGTCATAGGTGTCCCGAAAAAGAAATGGGAACAGGGGGAGAAGTGGCAGGATGAAGGATGTCTGGTGAAATGGGATTGGGTGCGAAGCTGCTGCTGGTGCACTGCCTGGAATGTCTGCACTGGGGGAGCAAGGGAAAAGAAAAAGGAATAGAATTGCAGTTTGTACACTAGTAATGGTTTTAAAGCCTGTAATGCAATGAGCATGTCAGAAGTGTGCGGAAAATATTTTGTTTTGGTCAAAATAATGTTGTTAAAATGAAAAATCGCATACTCATGCATAATTGTATTTCAGTGAAAATGAAAAAGCTTTTCTGTCCTTTCCTTTTTGGCTTGTCTTTGAGCCTTGCCTCTTAGCCTTCACCAAGGCAGGTAGAAAAGGGGAAAAGAAAACTCTAGCACGTCTTCTGTCTTCTGAGTGAAAAACAAACAGACAAAGACTTGCAAGGACATTTGAATGAATAAAAGAATGATTTGTAAATGCAGCGAGAGTCAGTGCTATAATTAAAACAGAGGTCCTGCTGACCTGGTCTCCTCTGACATTCAATGCAGTGCTGCCGTGAGTTTTGGCTGAGCTTTGTATAGAAAGGGACACTTCTTCAGCAGGCTCCCGCAGCTTCCTGCAATAGGAACTTGGAGGAGAACGGAGGGTTAACAGCCATTTGGGTGCTGTTTCATTACAGATGCACTGTGTGTCCTTGCAGGGTCTGCCTGGAGCAGCTCTAGCCCTGCCAGCCATCGTTCGCATCCCGCGTCAGGCTCCTGATTTATAGGTCTGCTTAAGCGAAGGCCGTGCTTTCTCCCAGCACAGCCATTTGTTTCCTCACTTTTTTTTAACCACTTTGGAAGGATGTGGCTCTGGAGGAGCAGAGAAGCTTGCTGCTGCTGAGGGTTGTGTGTTTCCCTTTGTAAATGAGCACTGCTTTCTCACTCATCAGATCCAGAGAAGTATTTGATACACCAAACAGCGGTATACATTCAAACGGTGATCATGTCTTCATTTCTCTAATCATTTCTCTACCTGCTGCATTCCCTTCTTGTTGAGCAAAAAGTATTGAACACCTTTACTTTCTTTGAGAAGCTGGCCACGAGTTCCTTGGTTCCTTGGAAGCAAATAGGGAGGGCTAATAGTGATGCTATGGGTGGCTGTGTATGTGTGCTTGTAGCTTCTGTGCTGGCATCTTGATCTGACTTTGCCTTTTAGCTATAGTCCAGGTTTCTACGTGGGCTTTGTCCACATGGAGAACTGAATTTATTATGCTACTTGTTCCCTGTTCTCCTCCCTACCTGTGGGGACCTCTCTATCCTCCATGTCAGGTGGGTGATTTCTTTAAGGTCTTTTCTCACTGTCTGTGGACTTCAAGATATTTGGAGGTTTCTGTACTTCTTTGCTATTGAAAAGCAGAAAATGCTTATCTGGCTGCAGAGGGAACTGGAAAGTGTACGGATTGCTTGCACCTTGGCAAGTGACTGACCTAACATAGAAGTTTTCATGTTGCCAGGCAGGCTGGCCTGGAGGTGTGCCTCTGCACCACCTTGTTTCAGCATCCTGAGAGCTCTTGGCAGTCATAAAATGGGCTCTTACATAAATAAATGATGTATGATCAGCACTGTGATCAGTACTTTCAAAGACTGTAAGTCAGAAGTTGTATGACTGCAGTGTCTGTGCTTTGGATTTCTGCCTTCAATTAAGTGCCATGGAAGACAAACCATTGCAAAGGGTGCTGCTAATCCACATCAGCTCTGAGCACCAGGCACAAGGCTTCTGAGTACTGAGTCATAGAATGACTGAAATTGCTGCAATCTAACTGCAAAATGTTTATTGAACGTATCAAACATATTTTGGGGGCTCGAGTTTGAACAGCAGATGTTTGACAGAGGCTGAGATGAGAACTAAAAATCTGCAGAGACAGCAGGGCTAGGGGTTATGGAAGCAGGGCTGCCCTGTGTGTGTGCAACTGCCCTGTGCACAGTTCCTGCTGTTACTTGTTGCTTTCACACCATCAAGACCGGAGGCGTTCAGAACACACACGTGGTGACAGGCTGGGGGATTTCTGTGTGAATGTCTGGCTTGAAGATGATCTTTGATGTAGGCTGACGGGGGGTTATGAAATAGCCTTCACCGGAGGTTGTTGCCAAGTCTCTGCAGTGCTGGAAACAACAGGCTTGACGTAATGATGCTTTTGTAGGTGATGGAAACAGCATAACTAAAGTCCTGCGTGCATGGGGACAAGACAGGATGTGTGAGCATTGGGACTGAGAGATTTGGGACCTTGTCTTAGTGCTTGTGTGTAACTCACAGGGATCTGTCTTGTAGGAGGAGATCTGATTGTGACACGTGGCTCTGAGCTGTGCCCTTTTCTTGGGACTGGTTGCAGGACAGTGCTGGGAAACAGGGTTAGAAGATACTTGCTCTGTAAATAAATAGCGTTGAACATTTCTATTGGAGATAAAGTAGCTTTTCTCCATTTCAGAAAGATCCATTCCCACAAGCAGAGTGATGCACAATACAGTCTGAATTAAGCTTGGGGCAAATGTCTGGCACTTCTGCAGCTCACAAGAGCACTTGGAAAATGAAGAATGTCAAGTGCTGAAGAATGCAAGAAAGGGGCTGTGTTAACATCTCAGAGCATTATGAAAGAATAAATAAGCAAACTAATTAGGCATTTGGAAGTTTTATCTACAATTATCTTATGTCACCGTTAGTCATTTCAATGCAATCCGTTGAAGACTGCAGTGGAATATATTAATCAGACATTAAGGTCTACATTTAAAACATCACAAAGCAAACTCTCTTGTGTTCTAATAATGGTAGTGTTCTTTTTCCAACTTCAGGCTGCCAGAGCTGTTGCCTGCCTGTCTGCTGCCATCTTCACCATCCTCTGTCACCTGCCAAGTCCATTGTTTCATGGTCTCCACACCTGCATGATGTGACCCCCAGAATTGTACCTTCTGTCTGTTTCTGTGCATGGACAGAATCCTTTCTGACATCATTAAAAGAGAAAGTTGCAGTTGGCAAAGCTGAAATTGGGAAGTTAGAAAAGCAGGCACATAATGATTGGACTTCTCATGTATTGACAGTGATAGGAAATTATTATTTTCTATCACAAAGAGTAAAATGTTCCAGCCTTTGTCTCTACTGTAAAGAGTCTTGTGCAAGTCTTGTGTGGTCTGTTACCCCAGAAGTTCAATTACACAGGAATTTGCTTAACAGCAAGCAGGACAGCGGTTTTGAGCTTTAAGCAGGGTGCTCAGGACTCCAAACGTGCCATCCATATCCAGTTGGGTATTTCATGGCCACAGCTTTAATTTCTTCCAGAAGCCCATGCTTGCTTTTGATGCCTTGTCTAAGGATGAGGCAGTCAATTGCTTGGCCATGTGCACAGCTGTCAGTGCTTGGTCTGGTCTTCTCCCATATGCTGCTTCTTTCTGCCCTTGGTTTATATTCAGCATTGAATTCCCACATTTCTCTGCACTGTATTTACTGACCTTTTGCCCTCGCTTTTTCTGCTGTGAAGTATCATAAGCCATCTCGAAGTCCAAATACATCACATCTGTTGGTCTGTTCCATCAGTTCTTATTGCGACTTTTTTCATGGAACTTAATCAGATTTGTTCAGCATGACCTACTATCTCGTGATTTCCCAATGTACCTCTCCCTTTGTATGTGTCTCTTTATCATTTGTGTCACTTATTTCCCTGTTGTAATGACTGCATTCAGTGTACAAACCCAGTCTTTGCTTCCCTTCTGTTTTCCATAGCACTGCCAGTGCTCTTCACTCTCTTTCACTAATTTTTGTATTCACCAATGCTCCATCTGCAGATCCTGGTCCAAGCCCAGCATATGCAAAATGAATTGGACATGAACACCTCTTAATGCCCCATTTCTTTCTAAAGGAGGAGGAATTCAATCCTGAAAGATTGAATCAGATGAATGTTACAGAAGTGTGTAACACGCATCTGATCTATCTGTATATTTCACCCATCCAGCAGTCAGTTACTCTACAGAAACCCAAATCCTGCTATTAACCTAAACATAGACAATTTCCTAAGGGGCTTTTATGGATCCATTTCTTCTGTGTTGTCCTCTGGCAGCAAATCGGTTCTTTCCTCTTCCCATTGGGAACTCAGTTCTCATCACTGGGCCATAGATGTTGCTGCTGAGGTTAGTAGTGGAAGGAATGGATTCCTTCCAGCAGTTCATTGCTGGTTTGAACTTGTGATAGTTACACTGGCACAAGTCAAGCTGCTGCTGCACAAACATTTTAAATAGGTGGTTGTATGTAACTCATCAAATGCCCATAAGCAGACAGTTTCTTCTGAGGCTTATTGGTCTGATTTCCTCAACTTAATCAGTCTTACTGCCTCAATTTTAAGTCTGAAGTTTAAATGTGAGCTTGTGTTACTTCACTGTCATAAAAGGGCATCACTTGGAATTGTCTGCTCCCTCTGTATAAATGCAGGTTGCTCAATTTGATATTAACCTGCTTAACTAAATTTCATTTTGTGCAGTCATTAATTATCACTTACTTGCTGATATACTAAAGGTACAATGAAGAGTTGAACACAGCTCAAGCAACCATGCTTCGAATGAGTGTTTGTGGTATTGCTTTTCCTTTGTCTTTATCCTGCTGTGCTTGAGTACTTAGGAAATATTTTGGTGAATCGTTAAAAATGAAGGAACAGGTTTGTTGAAGTCTAGGAGCTCTTCAGGAAATAAAAACTCCAGAAAACTGGGTAGGAAACTTATTTCTCTGCAGTCATTTTCCCCAAAATTTGCTGCTTATCTATCTATCTATATAACTGCTCATGCAATTTTCTGTATGCTCCCTTCCTGGCAAACGGCAAATAAGAAATAAGCCAAAATGTGCAGCCCTGGTAGTGACCGTTACAGAGGAAGTCTTCATCATTTCTTCCACTACCTGCACCAATGCTTGCTAGTCAATGTAATTGGGAATTGAAAAGCTGCTATTTTTGGCTACTGAGTGCAAAATGCAGATATGACTTGACAGCAATTGCCTATTCCTTTCTGCCATCAGTTGTGATGCTCTGTTGCTCATTTATAATGATTTGGCTTGTAAGAAGATGCATTTAACAAAATATTCATCCCCGTTGCTCTTAGAGCTTATTTACAGTATGTTTGTCAACAATTGCTGTTGAGGGGAGAGATTACAGAGAGATGAGAAACAGAGTACAAATCAAAGATAACTTGTTGTCATTCAAAGCATCTGGTACCATTCCTACACATGTAGCATTGTTGTTCCTTTCAGTTTAGAGTGCTGTGGCTTTGGGGAGTGGCAAACATCCAGTGAGGATTGGGAATCCTGTTATCTCACCTGGGCATGACAGCATCTTGCTGAGATCTGTAATCAGCCCACCTTCCTACATAGGGTTTAATGCATCATTTGCTCTGGGTTATTGGCAAATTATTCTGAGAGCTCAAGTTGTCTTTTGAGTATTCTTATTTTTGGTCTACTTATACATGCAATTATCTCCATTTAGAAATTCTTCTAGCAAGATCTTTGCAAACAGCTCATACAGTCTCACTTATGGGCTCATAGACTTCCTATTTATTTTTTTCATGCTTTACATGTTAAGCTAGCAAGGCACTTCTCTAGCTTTCTCAGTCAATCTGATTTGGAATACATTTTTCCTCCTAAAGAAGCCCCAAGAGGAATGGAGATAGGACAGTTCCATTCAGAAGAATTCAATTCATTTAGTTTTTCCAACTACAAGGTAATTTAACAATAAACACTGAAAAATAAATGATGACACCACTGACTCTTATTAAAACTGACCATCCTCCAGTTGATCAGTGAAGTCTGCTAATAGAGATCTGCATATTCGTTTCTTCCCCCTCTGTTTGTTAGAGGGAGCATCCTCACAGTGAAAAAAATACTCTCCCTGTGTTTCTGTACCACAGCTGCTGGTGGAGCAGAGGCAAATGATGGAAATATTTGAAGCACAGCAGTCTAGAATGTGCTGTAGTGCTTCCCGTGGTTGGAACAGTTTGGACTTCCAAGCCAGCAGAATAAATACAGTCTGTGGACTGAGGTTATAAAAGTAGGAGGATAAGTTGAGTTGTTTGTTTGTTATCCTCTCAATACAGGATGAGCAGTGCTACAGGAAAAGCCCAATTGAAGTTGACAGATCAGAGGAGGTGATGGGAAATGGTTTAGAGGAGGTTCCTTTGGCCACGGATTCTATAGGAATACGTGCAGAACTGGAGAGAGAACTGCAAAAGATTTTGCCTCAAAAAACATGTCTAAATTCATTTTTAAAACCCTTCTAGTGGAGGTGAAACTGTCTTGTATCTGTGTATTATTTAACCCCAGGAGGCTTTCATAACAGACATCAAAACAGATGAGTTGTGACAGACACTTCCTGAAGTCTACAGCAGCAGTTGGCGCTCAGTGATCCAGCTCTGACTGCAGAGAGCTCTGCAACGGCTCCAGGTGTCCACTCGGGAGATGCCCTGTGCTGGTGCTAAGGCTGCATCATGATGCAAACTTCTTGCTTTTAAAATAACCTGTTTATAAGCTCACATCAAGTCACCTTTCCCCTTAAATTTCCCTTAAACTGGAATCTATTGCAAGTAAGGGCGATGTTTTTGCAGGATGCTAGGGGCGGTCTGTCCCTGCGTCACTTGGAGCTCCGTCTCCTGCAGTAACAGCACATATCCTGCCATGCTGTCGGTAGTTTCTTTACTCCTTGCATATTCTTCTCCCTTATTTTCTGCTCTTCCTTTTCCTCCCACCTTTCTTTCAGTGCCAGCTTTCAGCCTCTTGAGTACTGGCTCTTCTAAGAATCACAGAATGGCCAGGGTTGGAAGGGACCTCAAGGATTACGAATCTCCAACCCTTCTGCCACACGCAGGGCCACCAACCTCCACGTTTAATACCATCCCAGGCTGCCCAGGGCCCCATCAACCTGGCCTTAAACACCTCCAGGGATGGACGGGGCATCACAGCCTCTCTGGGCAGCTGTTCCAGCACCTCACCACTCTCATAGCAAAGAACTTCCCCCTGACATCCAACCTCAATCTTCCCTCCCCCAACTTCAAACCGTTTCCCCTTTTCATGCTGTTATCCACCCTTTCCAAGAGTTGATTCCCCTCCTGTTTGTAGGCTCCCTTTAGGTACTGAAAGGCTGCAGTCAGTGGGTTCTGTAGATACAAAGGAGTTGTGCCTGTGATGTCTTTCAGATCTTTTTCAGTTTGTGACAACAAGGCACTTTGCCTATCAGCTACATTTCAGTGTGTTTTTAGGGTCAGGCTTCGCAGAAGATTTCCCAGTGTGCCACCATTGGCACACAGTACTCAGACTGCACAGTGGTTGGTGGGAAGCTGATAAATTGATTGTTTCCTTCTCCTTTTAGTGAGAACTGTTGGTGATTGGTGGATGGTTGAACGGAATGATCCTGTAGGTCTTTTCCAACCTTGGTGATTCTATGATTCCATAACCTGAAGAAAAATGGGGATGTGCCCCAAATTATCCCACCAAACAGGGCCTTGGTTCCATAGGGGGCACCTTCTGGATCAGTGGCAAGTTTTTCCCCTCTTGCAGAGTTAAAGCATCATGTGATGAGGTCCATTTAATATGCAGAGGAGGAACAGAACTACAAAGAGTACGAGATAAGGTGGGAATGTTGAATATTCATTTCTCATGGTTGGAGGGTATTTTTCCTGCGATTCAGTTATTCAGATTAACTTTGAGTGGTAGCTCCTATTTAGACAACAAAGTCTTAAAGGAAAACAACAAATTGTGCCAGTCCTGTGAACTTTCCAAGGGGAAAAATGAGTTCTTAGGTCTCTGAGAACTGTGTTTAGCAAAGATGCTTAAGAATATTTACAGGTTGTTCTTTTTTTTATCGAATGATACACAATGATATACTATTGACTTTTTTTTTAATTACACAAAGGGAAAGTTTGATTAAATTAACAAGCCCCCTATTTTCAGAAGATCAGCACATAACTTTGCATTTCCTCCAGGCTTTCATTTGTCACAGCTCTCCAATGCATTCAAACTCTCACAGAACGCACATCAATGCATCTTCACTTGAAATTTTGGGATCCTTGGATTAAAATCTTCTTTTCTCATGGTTCCAATTATCTGCTTCAACATCTCCAGGCCCAAGCTGTATTTTCCTGAGGATTTTTATGCTGAATTCACCACCTGCTGAGAGATGCCTGTCACAGTGAGACCTCCTCAGACTTAATTCCCATTTCCCAAATTATCCATCCCCCCATTGATTATTTTTCTGTGTGGGAATATGCTGCTACAAGCTGCTGATATGACTGATATTGCTCAGTGTAGGGGAATCCTAAAGGCTTTACAGGTAGGTTTTCTTGGTTCTTTTCATATGTAGCTATGCAGTCTTACCACTTCTACCCACAGGACTCAAAACCCCCAACATGTAGTATTTACAAAACACCATCCTTGAGGTCAAACTGTGCTTTTGGTTTTATAATGTTTCCAGAGGATGTTTTTGCACCTCTTTTCAACAAGCATTCAATTTTCCTCTTTCATTTCATGTTTTCTGCTGTGTAGGAACACGGTGACTCCCTTGGCTCAGATATGGTGAATTCTTTGTGCTGATGGTGATGCAAGTTTGATTTGTGCAACTTCTAACTCCCCCTTCTTTTACTAGAATGAGAAATTCCCTGAAAACCGTAGTAAGCAAACAGCTCCCCATGCATCTGGTAACCAAAGACCTTGCTGTCTTGTAGAGAAAGGTTTTTCATGACTGTTTTCACATCCGTGCGTGCTTTTCCACCCCGGATTCCTCGCTGCCTGCTCTGCTCCCAGTGCTCAGTATGCTGTGACAGAACCCTTTTCTCTGGTTCAGCACGAGATTGATGACTCTGCATGTTCCTGGGACTGCTCGTGTCTCCAGGCATCCATCCTGCCCTGCGTTTCCTCGTGCTGTGGCTCTGGCACTGCAGTGCAGCATTAACAGTGCAGGGCAGGACTCGGCGTATCACGCATGCTGCCGTATGTCACAACAAATGGCTTTACAGAAACCACTGAGATGATCCACAAGGAAGAATTTTTGCTTTCTGGGCTGTCTTCCTTGGAAGGAAATCTGGCCCTTGTGTCTGGGCTGGAAAAGGGGGCGTAAGGCTACCGGTGGCTGTCATATCTCCTATGGAGTTAGTGGAAAGGGAAGTCGAGCCTCAGTCTCTCTTTAGAACAAAATAAGTGTCTATTGTTAATGCAATTGTTTATGGTGATTAACTGTAAGGAAGCAAGGTACAGTAATCAGGGCAAAAAATAGAGGAAAAAGCTTTAAAAATGTTGTTATCAAAGCTTATGAGGCAGTTGCTTTATGTAAGTTTGGGTGTTCCAGGTGTTTTTTTTTATCTGGGGCTCATTAGTACGTCTTTGTCTCTGTAAGAGGCTCCAGATTGGATTCAGTATAGGGAAAGTGTGTGCAGCACAAAGAGCTTGGTGCAATGGCATGGAAAGGGAGTAATTCCAGCATTTGGGACCTTTGGCTTTTCTCTCAAAGAGTTGCAGTTGGGATGACAGTCCCACACAGTTCTGGCATGAGGTGAACTCTTTGCTGATCACATCCCGGTTTCAGATGTTTTCCTTAATTCTGCCTTGGGAAGAGTTGTTCTGCTGCAAGGTGCTACTGATATTTCAGACTCTTAAGACACGTTTTCAACCTGTTTTGCTGCCAGCTTGATGGCTCTAAGGCTTCTTTCCATTAAAAGAGTGCCTGCCTGCTTTGCCTGTTTGCAGCAGAAGTCTGAGGTGGTCAGACGAGAAAGTCAGGGAACTGTGATCTCTTTGGTGCCTGTGCATTCACTTTAATGTGCTTAAACATAGAGGAAAGCCTGCTGTTGGCAGGGAACTGAGCTGGGACACCAGGCCACTATGAAAACAACGTGTGTGACAGCATGTGGTGTGAATACCAAGTCTGCTTCTTTGTCCATGCTGAAACGCATCAAGTGAAAGAGAAAAAAATAAAAGAAATCTTTTTTTTCCTGTTGGTTTTTTTTTTTTCCTTTTTTCCTATCTTTTCCTTTTGGTCTGCTTATAGGCTCAGTTGGACTCCACTACAGTAAGGGTGCATTTCAGACTCAAAAGCTGCTGTTTTCTTTCAGAAACCTTCCCAATCACATTTATTTCCTCCTCATCAAAGGGGTTTTTTTCACCGTCTGATTGGGTTTGAAGTTTCTGTGAAGATTGCTTGGGAAGAGACAGAACACTATAAATTGTTGCTAAAAATACAATTTTTCTGCAACTGTCATAACAACATTTGGGCTAATTGATTCTCAGTAGAATAATGACATCCAGTATGTAGTGAGAAATATTCATGAAGGAATATGTGAAAACCTCCCCCAATATCTTAGGAAAATTCATTAGAGTCCTCTATTTAAGAAGAATTAAAAATAAGCCATCATTAGAGATTCTTTTCAGTCTGATTTGAGGACGGTTGGAGTTCCTTCAAGTGTCAGGGAATTTAGGTTTGACAGAGCTCCCGTTCCAACAGGTTTTTTGCTGCATATGCTCTGGGAAAAGGCCAGAGAAGCATAGGGAATGGAGATGAAAGGGAGACGTGCAGTAGGAGGGGAAGGAGAAAAAGGGAAGCCTGTGGGATGTGCGGGTATAATCACTGCCCGAGATGTTATCTGTGTAGGAGATGGGATGAGTGAGATAAAGGTAGGTCAGCTTCCAAAATGTGGACTTAAGACTTAAGACATGAGTAAGTGCCACACGGTGATGTGTATGGAGATGTCAGTACGTCTGTAGACTCAGCAAATGGATGGTGGTTTGGCAGCTGTGATGAGCTGGAGAAAAAGTCATCCACCACATGAAGGTGAAACACAGGGAGCTTGCTGGGGGGGTTTCAGCTTCAGACAGAGCACTGCAGTGTTTTGTCTGAGCCACGGCAGGCAGGGTGTCCCTTCCTGCAAAAAGGGAGCTTCTGTGTTAGGCAGTAGGGAAGCTTTCTGGTATCACAGATAGTCAAGAGCTGGAAAAGACGACCTGTGGAGTTTGAACCCTTGCAGTTCTTTATAGCGTGAGAGGCAAACATGCATTATGAATGTCACAACAATAGCTTATTCTGCCCTGAGCCACAAAAATGGACTTTGCATTCTTTAAAGTGGCGTTTCAACTCTGTTTAGTCAGGAGATAGGCAATGTCTGCATTGCCTGTGTTCATTCCAGCAGTGCTGTGAGCTCCACTGTTTGGCAAGATGCTGTCCAGGGCTCAGTGTTCCTGCCCACTGTCTCCTAATGCTCACCAGCATGCTGTGGCACACTAGGAATACTTTACAGATGGTAAGAGGGGAGGTGTTATGAATAGATGTCACAAATCCAATCTCATTTTGTTGCCTTGCCTGCTGAGCTGGTGCCATCATCTCCCTCTGTGCATCCTAAACCTGGCCTAGATCGAAGCAGTGCTGCCTCGGAGCTGACCCTTCCTGCCAACCAGTGGCTTTGTATGGCATTTACATTATTCTGAATGGAAGTAGCTGAATTTATTGATGCTGTAGCCATCAAAATATATGTGGACAGCAAGCCCTGCTGCTGCTTTGTAATTACGAGGGACATGAATACGAATTGGAGCTGAACACAGGCAGCAAGTGCACCCACAAGCCAGGGGACTGGGCTGTCCCACTGCTGGCCATCTGTGCACCCGCTGTTTGTATTCTGTGTGTATGCTGAGAGCAGGTATTAGGGAGGCAAAGGCTGTTCCTGAAGACTGATTTGCTGCTATTGAGACTCATTTATCACAGTTTTCCACCAGAAAATCTCACGCAGGCGCTTGCAGGTCGTTGTGGGAGGGATGGTGAGCGTGTAGCCAGCCATCAGAGCAAAGGAAAACATGGCCATAAGTCTTCCTGGTGGCAGGAATCTGCATGTCCCTGCTGTGGCTGGCATTATTCAGGAGTATAACATTAAAGCTGAGCTTAGCTCAGCATCACGACTCCAGCAGAGGCCAACTGTGGAAGCTTTCACTCTTTTGCAGACTATCAGAATCTTGAACAACACAAACACCAATTCAAATCCTTTAGAACTCAGTAGTGACCGTTCTGTGAGACAACTGGTTAATTTGTTTGAGAGCTTGCTGAAATGCATTTTGAAGTTTGTCTGGATTTCTCTTCTCTGTATGCTTTTTGGCTTCCTGAAAAACCATATAAATTTTTCTATTAGAATGTATTCTATAGATTTCTTCCTTGGTCTGTGCAGGAAGGACTCTGGCAGAGTAGAGAAGAGCAGTAAGCAAAGTGATTTTCTTATATCACATGGGAGCGTGGAGCTATTGAATTTGGTGAAAGTCTGTCAGGTCCTCCTTTGGTTTACTGAGAACTTTCTTTGGATCCCAGTTCCATTCAACTTGGTTTCCAAGTACGGGAAATGCATTGGAGTAACCTCCTCATTACCATGTTTTTCTTTCATCTTAGTGCTTGAGAAGGAAAACTTGAATTACCACTTGGTCATGAATGTAGAGCAATGTGTCATAAATGATCCTCTCCCAGCAAAGCTAGATCTCTTAAAACAAACCAAAAAAACCCATCTCTAGGTGGAAGAAGGAGATAATACTGAAGTTGGATTGCTGTTGAGTCTTTAATTAACGTCTGTGGAAAAACTTTGAACTTACACAAGGCCTTTTATGTAAAGTTGTTTTATCATTATTTATTGTCTCTGCTCGCACAGGTGAAATAAACTCTTGATCATAATACCCATCTAATTTGAAGGCATAATAAACTATTGTATCTCACTATTTTAGCATTTTTAGCCCAGAGAAAGCAGATCAAGGATAAAGGTCTTCATAGGATTCCAATTAATCCATTCTTTGTGGATAGCTATGAAGGGTCAGAGCTATTACACTTTCAAAGTGCATTCCCTGCTCCTACCAGGCAGGTCCTGGTTGCTTGTGGATGATCAAACCATCCCTCAGTTGTGATATTTAAGGAGTTCTACCCAACAGGACAGACAAAGCAAAGGCACAGCTCTTTGTGGACTATTTAGCATCAATTTGTCCGAGTGCCTGTGATCTTTCCTCACTTTGATGCCTGTGATAGCAGTGAGACAATTAGCTTTGAGCAGAAATAATGTCACGCTTGCAGTGCAATGTGTCAGCAGGTGTGCGCTCTTGTCTTTGCCATCCCACTCTGTTGTAAACAGGTAAAGACACGATCATCAACAATTTGGAGAAGGCACAGGGCATGGTTTGGTCTTTCGTGCCTCCGATACTGAATTAAGTCTTCTGAAACTTATCGGGCAGATGGCCTGATTGCGGCTGGGTCTTTAGAATTAGTGTATTAATTACCATTCAAACAGAACTCTAGAAGGGCTTCCAGCATTTTCTTCATTCACAGTGTATTCTGTCTTCATTTTAACAGCGTGGCTGGGATGTTTGTACATCAGACCCGACTCTGGTTTGGGGCATATGTTAGATGTACCTATGCAGCGTTCTACCTCTGTCAGGGGACTGGTGTCTCGATTAGAGTGGAATGTTAGCTGTTAAGTGGGAACATTGGTTGGAAAGTTAGGCATGTGTGGTGCTGAATAATGTGCTACAGCCACGCACCTTGCTCAAAGCAATGCGGAGGTGTTAATCGCATTCAAGAGTTCCCACCCCACCCACCAAAATGAAAGAATTAGATATACTGTCAAAGAAAAACGCAAAATGAGTGATGAGTTGTTTGTGCCAGAGCTTTTAATTATGTATTACAGTGTTTTTATACAGTTAAAATTACTCTCAGAGGTAGTTTTTCAGTTTACTAAGGGGCAAAGGCAATTTCACAATAGCTCCTCCATTAAGGGACTCGCGTGGCTCACCAAGTTCTGGGTTTAATTTCGTGATCCTATTGCTTTCAGGCGATGGCACTTTGATCCATCTATTGAGTTAAAGATGGCAAATGAATTGAGCACCATTATTCTGAATCACGTAGTGCAAACTTTGGGGCAGGTTTATCACCTCGGGGCAGCTGCCCCCATACAGAATATCAAAACGAAAGTGGTGAACCTGCCTTTACCTGCAACCTCCTTCATCTGAAGTGCAATCAGCCCTTGGTTTGGAGAGCTGCTCCTCTGGGCTGTGGGTGCTACTGCTCCCAAGGGGCTTCGTTAAAGCCCAGGGAAAAGGCTGGCAGCAGCATCAGCAGATGTTACACTCTTGATTGTTGGCTAATATTAATAACAGTTCTGAGAGGATGGCTTGAGCATCATCAGCTCTCTTTAGTGAGAGAACGGTGGCAGCTCATGTGGTGAGCTGATGTGAGAGGCGTGGGGTTCATCCACCTGCAGCCAGTTCTAAATGGATGAACCACTGCAAATATTTTTCTTCATCTCCACGTTTGAGTGAGAGTGCATAAAAAGATATCCTAAAGAAAGAGCTAAATGAACTGATTAGAGGTGACAAGCTCCTTCATTAGTCTTCAATACGTAGCACAAACTTCTGCAGTCTGCCTGGAGGTGGACTTTTGCTGGAGTGCTCCTATAGCACGCTGCTTGTGGATTCTAGAATGCAAGCTGAACTCCTTTCCATAGCACCATACATCCCAGTTTAGCAGACTTCCTAAGTTGCTAAAAATTATTGAAGAATAAAGTAAGCCTGTCTTCAAAATGGAAGCCACAGCCTGATATTTAATGTGAAGTCTAGGCAGGTTTGCAGTAGAGTATTTTCTGTTTTAACCATGCAGTGATCTGGGCACCGAGAAGCTGCCACTCTGATTCAAGGCTGAAACAGAATTTATGTCTTTTATTAAAATTCTTGATCTTCTGGAAGGGAACTTTACTGCGACTCCAGTGCATATGTCTGGGGGGATTTATGATTTTATTTAATACACATAAAGAGAAAAGAGGGAGGGAGAATTTATAATGGGCTTCCTGCAGATTAGTAGTTGCAGCCCAGGCGAAAGGACGGTCTGTGCCTGCGTTCCACATCCATTCCAGAATCTCATGCGGGCGACTGTTGTGACAGTGATTAAAGAATTAAAGCCAATGGACATTCTCAGCTTGTGTTGACCAGATAATTGTAAAAGCCTAATCTGGAATAGAAATCTCATTGAATGCAGTGCTAGTGGGCAGTGCTCCACCTGAACTCCTCCAATGTGGACCACGACTGCTTTGGTGCCCTGGAGCTGCCAGCATCACCATGCCATGCACCATGCCAGGGCTCAGGCTCAACAGCTTCCACATCACTGCCTCTGGATATGTGCTTGGCCCAAGGGGCAGTGAAGGCTTCATGCATTGACCAGAGTTCTGAAACACATAAGGATGTGTCCTTCTTGTTGCATTAGTAGGAATGCAATGTTTTTGGCACCACGGCATGCGGGAGGGCAGCCTGCATGGTTCTTGGCAAGGTGCACAGAGCTGGGAGTCGTCCTTGTTGTGGTAGGCTCTTTATCCCTGGAGGTGTTCTAGAAACGTGTAGATGTTGTACTAAGGGGCATAGTTTAGTGGGGAAATGGTGGTGGCAGGTGGACGGTTGGACTGGATGATCTCGAAGGTCTTTTCCAACATCGGTGATTCCGTGTCAACCCTGGTGAGCTAGCAGTCATTTTAATTATGTTGCATCAGGGTGCTTATTATGAGTAAACAGCAAACATCTCCAGTAACTATAATTAGCTTTTGCACTATTATGAGTAAAGGAGGCCTTTAATTTCCAAAGCATGTAATAATTTTATTTTATGCATGCAAATCACGCTTTCTGGAGCCGACTCAATGTGCTTGATTTGCCTTGTGACTGCTTCCTTCACCCGCTGTGGACATGGTTACACACCCAGTGCTGTACCTGCTCCCTTTGGAGGGCAGTGCTGCGGGCTTCAGTTCAAGTTGCATTCCCATTGGCAAGTGGAAGCACCGTGGGAACACAGAGTGCTGCTGCTCTGGGAATGCAGCACCAAATCCAGATTTAGACAGGTCTGAATGCTCCTCCATGTATGTGTGCTCAGGGCCTGCTGCATGGCCATCAGCTTATGCTGAGTGCAGAGCTGTATTTACTCCATCTCTTTATAAAACTGCTTCCAAGCCTTGCTTCACTTATCTGTGTAAAATATATTGACTTTTCATGGGATGGATAATACATGTGCCCTATATTTGCATTAATTCTTGCCAGTTACCAGAGTGCAGTCAGCAAAAAGCAGTAGTGCTGTGGGAGGGGTTGGCTGGAGAGCTTCCCTGGATGCAGAATTTAAGCAAAAAGAGCAGCAGAGAGTTTGCTTTCCTGGCTCGTTCCTACCCAGGCTTCCCAGGAAGCACAAGGAGGAAATGGGTAACTGATGGGCAAATCACTTTTGCCTCTTACCTCAGAATGGGAGTGCTTGCAGGAGGCTGCTGTACAACTGGTCACTGGGTGTCAGTGTTACCCTGCGGGAGCTGGGGGGTGAAAGGGTTTCTGGGGCCTGGGATTATAGGGGTATGGGATATGCCAGGCAGGTGGTGCTGAGAGCCAGGGCAGCAGCACTTGGTGCTGGGATGCCAGTAGAACCTATTGTATGAAAAAAGTACAGCAAAAGGTATTTGCTAACAGCGTAAGTGAATTCGGCTGTGTTTCCTGAGCAGCCCATGGTGGAGCTCTGGGAATGACCAGAAGTGGGATTTTCCTCTGCAGAGCAGTTGAGGTGGTGAAGAGCTGCTCCTCTGTGTTGTATGCAGGATGGGCACCGTGCTCCGGTTGCACACAGTGAGATTGGGAAGCATTCTTAGAGGACGTTTCATCAATTCATTTAGGACAATTATGCCTTAAGCTACTCCTGATGAATGGGTTTTTGAAAACAGCACTGATTTTCTGTGTTCCTGGTGATCTCCTCCAGTACTTAACTCGTGGATTTCTCTTCACGTCAAACCTTGAGACTTTTCTCCTTTGAGCGAGTTGTTGTGTCTTGTTCCACCTAGCAGGAACCAAGATCCAAACCTTCCCTTCCTCTTTGCTACAGACTTGTCAGGGCTTGATTTTGAGTATTTTTTTTTTTTCTTTTTAAATGGAAAAAAAACAAAGGAATATGCACAGTAATAATGTATGGGAGTTCACCAGACTAGCCCCTTACAGTCTGAACTGATTTGCAAATGACTGAAGTTGCAGTCTGTTCCTTTTCTGAAGTTATTCATGGAATATAGAAAACAGCAGATTGCCAATGGCTCTCTATACCACATCACTCATTTTTGTTCCACCCTGTGCAAAGTTTGGTCGTAGATGGTGCTCAGAAGTTCCTTGTCATTTCTCACTTTGCCTTCTGTCAGGAAAATGTTTTGCCATCCAAATATCTGTTGGAGAGCTTCTCTAACCCTGCAGGTTATTTTTTATATTATCCCTTGATGCTCACATTGGGCACCCATAGGTTCCATGTGCCCAAATCTGGCCCCTGGGGTATGTGGGCTTGGCACAGGTTTGTCAGTAGCCTCCACTTGAGCTCACAGAGACAAATTAGACCAATATTTAGTTCTTTCCGAATTCATATGGCGCTTCATCTCTGGCCTTTGATCATTTCAGAGCCCTTTTCTGAAGTGCTCCCTGTTTGGCTTCGTTCCCCTCAAAATAAATTGTACCTTTTTAGTGTCAATCAATTCACATCTTTGTCATGCTGACCGGCCAGATCCCCAGTTCCTACCTCACAGGTGAGTTCCCAAACTTTGCTTTCACAGCCCTCCAGATCCCAGCAGCTGGCACACCAGCTTCAGCCTGGAGCCCAGCAGCCATCGTGTGACCACTTGCTGTAACCTGCTAGGAGAAGATCGGGTCATCCAAGTCACCCGAGCATACAAGGTTAAATGCAAGCTTCCAACTGACTGCCGAGCAGTAATTTCACAAAAGTGTTTATTGCCCGAGGAGAGGATCCAGATTTACAACTCTTTTTGTTGAGGGAATTGGGGCAGATAAACAGCAGCAGGCAGATTTCTCTTGCGAGAGGGCAGAAGAGCTGTAAAACTTAAACTTCCGAAGGATGGCGACAAATACCCCCCACACAGGGCATGGTGAACTGCGAAGGGCTGGCAGGCTGTTTTCTGCCTTGCTGCCCAAAGCTCCGACTGGAACTGGGAGGAGGATGGAAACGGGTCCATTCTGCCTTATTCCTGCCCTGTAAGAAAATGTTCAGCTCTATTGTGGAGGTTTCAGTGTACTCTCTATGTAATGACTGCAAACAAAGATCTAAAGGAATGTTTACAAGACCTACAATTTTTTATTATTATTATTTTCTGTGTGTCTTACGTAGAAGCAAACTTTTCTTTCTGCAAGAAAGGACAGGAATGGTGATTTGAGACGACTGATGGCTGGGGGGATTTTACCCGTTAGAAAAGAAACCTATAAACCCTTAAACATTCAGCAGCTTCTTGTTAATGACTTGTGCTGAGGTCAAACCTTCTTAGCTTAATTGCTGGTTTCATAATCAATTTAGTTACATTTTACCTTTTTCTTAAGGTTAGTGGATGTTTGCAGGTCACCTGCTGGCACTGCGTTTCGGATAGGATGGATGAGGCTGGTGCTGTGATAGTAAGCTAATTGCCCATAACACTTGTTGAAAACCTTCTAGTTAATTAAATGCCATGTTTATTGCGTTGCTGTAATCGGACACAAGCTTTTATTTCTTCCTTATTAATCATCTCACATTTATCAAAGCTTGACTCCGTGCTCTTGTGATTTCCTAGTTTATCAAGGAGAATTTTGCTGTACGTATATCTGCTTTTTAAATTATTCTCTGGGAAAAGAGGCTTAGTATAGGCATCCTCGTCAGCTGCATTGACAGCTGATGCTTCCTTCACAAGCATATTAACTTGACCTCATTAGTTTCTGCATCCAACTCCCTTAAACACAGAAGATTGTATTTCAGTAGGAGCCAATCATGTTAATTACATCTGATCAGTTTGCATATTCATAAGCCACCGCCTGTTTTATGGACAGCAAAAAATAAACGCCGTATCTTTTTAATAATTTTAAGTGGGTCACTTTCCGGGCTGTATCTGTTTTAAATAAATTATCATATTGTTAAGGTCTATTGGCAAAAGCTTTTTATTAGTTACGTGCTGGGGGTGGTCTTTGTTTTAAGGACAGCAATATTTGTTTGTAAAATAATCAACTGCTCTAAAAATCCCATTGCAGATCTCCCCCATTCTGTGGGAATCTGATGTCCTGTGCTTAGCAAGCTGCCATTTTTCACATGGAAATGCTGTTTGCACAGAAAGCAAATCATAATAAGGGCTATAATTCCTCAGCATTTAAAATAGTTGTAATGGAAATCAATATATTCCAGCTCTGGAAGTCTCCACTGATGTCCCTTAGTATTTCTGTTGGTGTCTCTTGCACACGTGAGCGCTCATTTCTGGTGCTGTGATGGAACGTGGGGAAATGGAATGGAGGTGTCCTGGGAACACGGTGTCACCCAGCACCGTGCAGGGAGATAACAGTTCAGCTTTATAACAGTTGCTCCCTGCAGCTCTCCTGCCGCTGGGGTTTAGGGAAGGAATTGGGGAACAAAATAAAAAAAGCAGCTCCTAAGCAGAACCCGAATAGAAGTGTTTTCTTGAAAGAAATGGATGGAATCTCTTGAAAGAGATGGAATAAGTCTCAGTGAATATCTTGGCTGGGATTGCTCTGTCAGTGATCACAGCAGGCATCTGGCTATATAAATAACAATACGAAACGAATGAAATAAAAACATATTTATGCTCAGCTTAACCGAAAACAAATGTGTCATCAGATGAGCATCAATAAAAGAAACGAACTCTGCAAAGAGAACGGAGCCAGTTTCCCTGCAGCTCGTGCTTATGGCATAGAGTGCTGAGCACAGCAGTGCTCCAAAGGCAGCTCTGGATCCTCTGCTCCCAGCGTTGGTTATAGGGAAACTCTCAGAGTTGGTTTTCCTTTCCTTCTGTCTCACTTGAGGTGCATTTTCCACCTGTTCCGGCCATTTATCAAAAGGTAAGGGAACTTATTTTTATGTGTTTTATTTTCATTCATGATTTTAGTGACGTTTTTATTCATTTTCTGCAATGAAGCGGGAAGATTTCAGGCTGATTTTTGTAACGCTTCCTCAGGCATTTGAAGGTTCATGAAAGGCTTTGGGGCTGTTTGTCTTTCTCTGAGTTGTCACAAGGATGTGCATTTCCTCTCATAGGCAGCCAGGCGTGTGCTGAGATTAAATATATTTATACATACATAACTTGCTTTCATCATAGACCTTGCATGCATACAAGATGTTATTCCTCCCACAACACTTGTGTTGGGATTGGGGCACTCTGGGCTCCTGGTTTTGATACCAGGTCTGACATCACGCAGGCCTCTTTGATTTAAATGCAGCACAGCTGAAGTGGGGCTCCTTGGGAGCTCGCTGTTGGTGTGCTCTTGTTGTGAGGCTGCAGGTGTGCTCACATGCCCACGTGTCATCATCTGCACCCTGCAAGGTTTTGCTATATGCTGCAATGGTTACCTTGGCATTGTGACCATGCTGGAATTCTGCTCAGGTTTCAGAGGGTTTCCAAAACACATCTGGCAACGAATGGGGTCTGATTTGTGAACTGAAAATAGGTCTTGCAGTGCAGTGTTCCAAGTTCCTTTACCTCTGGAAGATGCACCATGATCATTTCTGTGTGCTTTCTCAGTCTGTTTCAGATACAGAGTGGGACTGATTGACAAATTAATGCTTTCATCTTCTGCTCCAAGCCTGTGAATTACAAGTACGAAAGGCATGTTATAATCTATAATGATATTATAGTTTTATATATTCCATTGCCAAAATCTACTAATAGTGGAAACAAATCAAAATAATAATGTAGCCTAACTCATGGAAGAGGCAATGGAAAGGCTGAGGAATAGAAGAATCATAGAATCATAGAATGGTTTGGGTTGGAAGGGACCTTTAAGATCATTTAGTTCCAAACCCCTGCTATATATAAACCAAATAATTGGTTTGATTAAGAATCAAGGAAGAGTAAGGACGTTGCCCCATTTTTGTTGGATTTGATTCTGCAGGGGCATCTCAGAAATCATTTTTACATCCATCTCCTGTTACAAACACACAATGCTAAATAGTTTGGCCTGCTATTTCCCAATATTTGATTGAGTGTAACATTACTAAGATTTTGTTGGATTTGTTGTTGTCCCACGTGGTTGTTGGGTTTTTTTTTTTTGGTATTCCTCTCATCAGATATGCAACAAATCCATAAAGCACTTTAAAATCTCTAGGATTCTTACTTCACAAGCTTTTAAAATAGATAATGGTGGTAAACTTCTTTGTCTGGAGAAAGCCCCTGCCTCATATGGGTGCTGTGCATTGCAGTTGTGTGCTTGCTCAGGCAGCTACTGGATGGGCTGTGGGCTCTGCGAAGGATCCTGTGGTTTTGTATTGGTAGTGCTGCTAAGTTTTTACCTTCCCATTTTGGCACGTGTTTTCTCACTGCACAGAGTGTTTCAGTAAGTGTGATGCCATCAGCTTCATGTAATTCTGCTTGTTACACTTCCCTACAAGATGCCCTAAAGAGGCTGATGTGTCAGAAGCAAACCTCTGAGCCAGAGCTAGATGCACCACATCTTGGAGTTGTATGTCATCAAATGGCATAACTAATAGAAACAAACAAACAAACATGTTATTCATTGGTTTAATTCTAATTTTTGTGTAGAAAATTAGTTTCCTTTAAAACATAAAATGAATCCTCTGCAAACCAAAGTTGCTTTTTGGTTACGTAGCATGGACAAGAAAACTTGTTGGCTTTCTGGATGCGTGTGCCATGTGTGAGAAAGGTGGGCAAACAGAATGAGTGCAGGTGTGATGGGATGTGATAGGATGGCACAAACAGCTCTGAGTGCATGGCCCTGTGCAGCAGTGTGGGTTCCTGTTTGGAACGAAGCACAAATGCAAAACGCCTTGCAGATCAGAGTAGTTTTCACCACAGTCTTTAAGATCAGTGCTAAAATGAGGATAACGGGAGATGATGAAGCTGCTAAGGACAAGCCAGCATGGCAAGGATGGGGTGTGATTATTGGGAAGGTTAAGCCATCATCTCTGGACTTCCCGTTATGCTGTAATGAGCTCCATAGCTGATCATTTAGTCACAGCAGACATCCCTGCATCCATAAAGGACTGAAGAAGCTTCCTATAATCGCAGTGCAGCTCTGAAGTCTGAGCCATCTCCATGTGCTCAATTCACATTCTGCATGTTTTAGCACTGAGGGTTTATTGTTCCTTAGCCTGTCTCAAAAACAGAACAAATTCATTTGCATGCGGGGGTTACTGGTTTCCTGCTGCTAGATTAATGCCTCAACTAAATCAGAGGTTTTACCCTAAAATGGAGCACCTTCCTTCTGCGACAGCATTCTGCCACAATCTCTTGCTTCCATTAAATAATGGGGTGCGATCATTTTGCCTAATGGATCAGGTGAGTGGCATTCTTTAATACTGAGAAGCCACGCTGTGGGTTAAAGACGGATCATTTCCATCCAGCTATGTCAGATGAGCTCTCAGCAGCAGATCACTGAGATTTTGGAGCAGATCCTCAAAATTTACACATTGGAGGATTTATGTTCAGTGGCTGAGAATGAGCCTAACTGATGCTGAAGAGAATGCATGCAGGTATTAGAAATAAGCCGCTCATTCAGTTTCATCATTCGCTTTTCTTGTGACAAACTCAAAACTTGATCGTGTTTAGATGCTGACCACAGAGAATGTCACTGAAAGAATGCCCATGCACAGCATTCTAGTGACCACAGATGCCAGTGACAGGGGCACTGTATGGTTCTATCAGCTGCCTTCCAATGGCATCAGCACTGGCTTCCATTTGATGCTCAGGTTATAACGTTACATTCTTGACTGTGCCATTAATTCTTTTGGTGTGAATTGTGGGCTGGTTTGATGCTTTTCTTTGATTCCTAGCTCCACCCTCTTAATTAGCTTCTCTTAATGTTTTACTGTTGGAATTTCATATCGATTGTATAGAATCTCCAAGAGTAAAGACAGTATCGTTCCTATTAATTTATTGTGTTCCACATAAAGACATAAACATTTTCTTTTACATAAGTCAATACTCAATTACAGCAGAGAAGTATGCGGAAATGGCTGAATGCAGCTGTCATCCAGAATTAGGCAATTTTATCCTGAACATTATTTACCATATAATAGAAAAATTATTCAGTGATGATGCGTTAGTATAGAACGGGTTGTTGTTATTCACACAGCAAGGAATATTGCTTGCAGAGAAGAGCATTTGCGATGATTCAGTATTAGTGATAGTTGCTGCGTACTTTTCCTGATGGGTTGTTGCGTTCCATTGGCGGTGCTGAAGCTTTGCTTTGTGCTGGGCAGCTCTCCTCTTCCCAACCCATCAGAGAACACCCTGGAATTCAGTGTGGCCACGTCTGCTTGCTGCTGCAGTGTGCATCTATGGGAGAGGCTGCGTGGTTTGCTGGTTTGGTTTTGAGTTGCAGCATTGCACTGCATGCAGAATGGAGATGGGGGAAGGCTGGGGACGCAGCTCCAGCACGGGGCCTTGCTGGCCGGGTGGGGAATGTTTACATAACTGTTCAAAAGAGCCTTTTTCCACAGACCTGTTTACGTTCCTTACTTTTGAAATTCTTTAAGCAATCAGCCTGTGGAGAGCCCTTACCCAGCGCTTAGTGCCCTTGATTGCCAAGGAGAAAATCCCTGTTGGTGAATCATTGGGAAAACATTCCACAACAAACCCGGGCTTTAATGAGGGTCACTGCTGTCTTTGAGGTGCCTGGAAGGAAGGGGAAGGGGGAGAGATGCTGCTGCATTGTAGGACTGCTCCGGACACACAATGGTGGGGAGAAGCACCAGACACCGGGCCTTTGTGTGTAAATTTCCCACCAGAACCAAGCAACTTTTTCTTTTTTTTTTTTTTTTTTCTTCCCTCCTACAATTTAATTAAGTGGGTTTGGAGGCTGGTGCTGGCCTAACAAGCACTTCTTCATGAATGAAAGATTTGTCTCTGGCAGTGAGGCAAAGCTCTGAACAATGTCAACAGCAATTACTGCCGACTGCAGCCGCTCGCACAGCCCGCGTGAGCAGCAGGCTGCGGGGAGGGCAGCGTAGCGTGTAGGGCTGGAGAAGTGTTGGGGGATTGTCTTTAGCTGCTTTACAGCAAACTTGTCACCTAGCCTGTAACCAAAGCCTGGCACCTCTTGGGAAGTTGTTTGCTCAGGGACGTGATTTAGCAGAGGGTTGTTAGAGTTAGGGTGGTACGGTTTGGTTGTGGTTGGGCTTGATGATCTTTAAGGGCTTTTCCAACCTGAGCAATTCTATGATTCTATGTGTTGGTCTGAGGATGTTGGTGCAGCTGGGGATTTCTGGAAACCTGTAGCACCAGCAGAGGTGCTGTATGTTGGGTTATGTGAGCTATGAACCATCCCAGAGGTGAAGGAGCTTAAATATAACTTCAGTAAAACTTGAATGGGTTACATCTCTCAAGGTTATGTTGATTTGCTTAATGGATCCACTAAAGTTTCTTAATCCTTAGGCCTATCAGAATGGAGTTCAGTGGGAACTAATGGGGCATTTTCTCTATATGTTGCTTTCATAGATTCCCAATTCTATGCTCTCAAATCTGAAGTTCTTATGAGGTTGCTGTTGGGTTTCTCATTGGAACCAGAGTGTGTTTGTAGCACTGCCATCAGGTTTCCTACTTCTGGTCATCTAGCAGGACAGAATCTCAATTCCGTATTAAAGAACTGTAGTTTATTACCAGTATGTTTCTAACGAACTGATCCACATCTATTTACTGATTTTGAATTATTTAAAAGTTCTTTCAGATTTCCAGATTTCTTTTTTCTCTCTGCTCAGTCCTTCTGAAGGAATTTACCTTGAGAGGCTGAGCTGAGTCCCTGTGCAGAAGTGGCAGAGGAATGCAAGCAAACACCCAGAAAAGGCTGAAGGAGATAAGCAGAGCTGTAAACAACATCTGGAAATGGAATTACAAATTTAAGCACTTAATCATGAGATAAATAGGATGGGGGAGGAACCGAAGTTTTTGTTAAGTCTGACTTCAAGAGTGGTGCCCATGTGAACAGGCTTGGGATGTTTCAGCTTAAATCTGCAAGGGCCTGGGATGCGTGCAAGCCTGGCTGTAGAGGAGAAGGGCTTCTGCCCCCTGTGCTGATTCTGGTATCACTTGGTTCCCATCTGAGACACAGTTTATGGCCTGTGTGGGATTGGGACAGGACTCCTCTGAATGTCCAAGAGATGCTCCAAATTCATTTTGGCAGATGTTTAAGGACGCCAGAGCCAATCTAGCATGTAATTAATGCTGGTGATTCCACTCCGGTCCTTTTACTCCTCTAACGTGCATCTCTGACTGAGAAGGAGATAATGGACAATCACGTAAGAAAATCCTTGATTATGCCTTGATTGAGCTTGTGTGAGCTCCAGACAGCCAGTGTTGTCATGGTTTCCAAGCCATTTAACATATGACATCTTTGCACTGACAAGGTGTTAGATGGCCCACCAAAAATTTGTAATCTGGATTATGTCTGACCCCTCTTTGAATACCAAATCCCATTTATTTTCACGTCAAATTGCTGACTCTAGTTTTCGTATGAGAAGCTATACTAAATACATTCTCTTTCATAACATTTGCAAAATAGAGAACTTCTCTGCCCCTTTTCTTCACTTTACATCTTCTGGAGCCTCCGTCTGCAGAGTTCCACATGTGCAAGTTACAGGTGCCTGCATCCATCTGGCCTCTGTGCAGCCCTTTTCCCCTCCAGTGCTCTCCTGGGCAGCACTTTGCTCTCAGGGCTCTCTTTGGAAAAACCCAGAAGTCTCTTCCTCTGAACCTGAAGAAACTTAAGCTGAGATTTGGGGCTTTTGCAGTGTCCATTGTTTTGTGTTGGTGAGCACAGGTGTTGGCACAGCTCTGCAGAGCACTTTTTGCCAGCAGTCATTTCTTTAGGACCAGCAGAGGGAGCACATTAATAGAAGTGATGACACGCTGAAGTCTGAGAGTGGGAAAGTGTTCCTTGGTCATGGCAGTGCTGCAGCTCCCGTGTCCCCGACCCATGGGCTGTGTGTTGAGGTGGAAGCAGAGGTGCAGGGAGTCTTTCAGTGGTACACACATCTCAGTGAAGAATTTGCATCTGAGAGTTTCTTAATGTGGGAAACAACAGTAGCTGTATTCTGCTCCTCTGGAACCAACATTTTCCAGGGTGCATTTGAGTGACTCAATGAAGTGGGCACTACTGCCATATGTAGCAATAACACTAATGAGAAAATAATTAGTAAGGCAGTTGGTCATCTTCTGTTCCAATTTCACTCTTCATCAGTGTGAATCTCTTACATTAGGCCTAGTTTTGGCTCCTTGTGCAATCCCTGGCTAACCTTGTATAGTGTTGTGTTGTTCACATGCCATCCAGCATTGAGACAGACATCAGCTTTGACTGCTGAGCACTCCTGATTCTGTGGGGTTTCCCAAGTTTCCTTCATCCCCTGCAGAGCTGTGTCTGCTGCTTCAGCTTTACCTGATGGAGCTCTGGTTCTTTATGCGCCATTTGGACTGGGTTATGCTGGTGAAATTCCCTTTGCAAAGTGGGAAGTGCCACTGCCTGGCACTTCCTTTTCATCCTAATTTCATTTCTTCCTTTTCATTCGTGGATACATCCGAATCCAAACTTTACTCATTGAACAGAGGATCCACAGCTGTAACAGCTCACGGTCCCCAAACCACAGCGCTGGGTTGGCTCAGCGGTTTGAAATGCTGCACGGCTGCTGCTCCCCTTGGGAAATGTGCCCACTGCCACCCCCCGTGTGCACTGTAAGGCCTTCGGTGGTGATTAATGGTCAACGTGCTGATTGCTTTAATCCAGCGTGTCAGCTGCGTGAGTGTGCAGCACCTCCTTTCCTCTGTCAAGAGAGGATCCGTGTGCTGGATGGAGCCTGAGGCATTGGGCTTTTTAGCTGCGAAGACAGGATTTGCAAATTAAAAGAGGAATGCTAATCACTTAGTGTCCTTGTTTGTTCCTTTTTAAACTTTGTGGACTAGACAGTTAATCAATTGTTTGGAACGATGATTCCTGCATTGCTCACATATTAACAGCAGCACGCTAAGAAAAGTCGGTGGGCAATCTTGTATTAAGATTGGGAAGTGGGTAATAATTTAATTTCTGACACAGTCTTGCCAGCTGTAATATACAGGTAGTCTGAGTGCTGATGCTTATTTTAATATAATCAAGGTTTGTAACAAATATATATTTGTATTTTTGTAACTGTAGGATGTGGAGTTTATTCACGTTAATGAAGGAAACTGGAAATTGAAAGCAATCCCCTCCCCCACCACAGGGGATTTTCCCTGAACAAAACCCATCCATAGCCCTCCAGGGGGACAGTAGCTATTATGAACACCCTTCACTCTTTCTGGTTTTCTGAAAGTAACTCTTTTCCCTTCATTAGCTCTGGTTGCTTTTCCATTTGGCTTTCTGTCCAGGCTGGGAGGGCCCGAGTGATGCAGAACCCCAACCCAGCTTTGGATTTTTCTTTTCCAAACCTACACACATGCAGCAAACAGACTTCAGAAACTGCTTGAAGGCCGTGTGTTTTGCAACTGCTCACACTGCTTTGCAGTGCAACTCTGAGTGTCCTGTGCTGCCAAAGTGTTTGCTGTCAGTGCTGGGGCTGTGGCACAAGGAGCTGTGTGCATGGCCAGATGCTGACACCTGTCCCAGTTATCCTTCTTCTGTTTTTTTTTTCTAAGCTAGCAATGATGGTTGATTCTAACAGAAGAATTAATTAGTTGGGTGTGATCTTTAAATGACCTGGCTCCCCTATGCCGAGGCATTGCTGGATGGGGTATTTTGGTACGTGCTGCAGTGAGGTGGCTGCTGAGACCCAGGAGCTGGGAATCAGAAATGTCTGGATGAAAAAAAAAAACACCTCCATGCTTTTCTGCCCCAGTGAAGCTGCACGGGGGAGTTTTCCCATTCTGCCTGGCTCAGGTGCAGCTTCCTGTGCCATGTGCCCCAGGTGAGGTTGTTGGGATCCCACCTCCCTCTGTCTTTACAGTGAAAGAGCCTGAAGCCTGTTAGCACATGAGGGCATTACAAGCACTGTAAAAAACCAACGATGCTCTCTGCTACTTGTACACCCAGTCCACAGCTCGGTGTTTTTGTAGCAGGCTGTCTTGGACAAAGGCACTAAATTCCTATTATCAGCTCTTGGCTGAAGGAGCCACCAGCAGCGGCCGTCGCCGTACGCCTCACACCAGATGCATATTCCCTTATCAAACAGCCTCTTAAGAAAACCAGCAGTGATTACACACAAGCTGGGTGCAGCAGGGATTGAGGGGGACCGAGTGGCAGATGTGGGCTGCTCAGAGCCCTGTCAGCAAGGAATGATTAATGAACAGCGGCTCCAGCTGAGGCTAACCTTTGGAGAGCCGAGCAGGACATCTGCAGAACTGTCACCGCTCTGACAAGGACAGAGCTGAACAACCAATTATTCCACCATCACTAAGGTGGGCTGTCAGTTTAATCCCAGCCATTCACTTAGGCAAGGACAGGGAAATTTCTCCTTTACATAGGACCGCTGTGTTTTGACCTTAACCATTTCAGTGCTGCTGTGGGGCTGTGGCAGCGAGTTCTGCACGCAGGAGATGCTGTGGGGCTGCTGAGGGTGGGATGCTCAGCACTGGGTCAGCTGGGTCAGGGAACTCACTGCAAGGACACACGGGGGCATCGTGATTTTGGAAAATGGGCTGTAAGTAGGATATTACTGCAACAAGCCCAGAAACAGTTCTGGTAGACTTGGAACCACATGGGCTAGTGGGAGGTGGCCCTACCCAAAGCAGGGGGGTGGAACCAAGTGTTCTTGAAGTGTTCTCTTCCCACTCAAACTAAGATTCTATGTCTGGCTCACCATGCAGGCAGCAAGCGCTTGGCCCTGTGCTGGGTTGTTTCCTGCCCAACAGGATGGTGCTTGAACTCGGGCTGTTTTCTGACGTTTTTCAGGGATTTCACATCAGAATGGCTTTCTCTTTACTATACATCTTTCTTTTGTAATGTGAGGAACAAAAGTCAATGCTTTTTTTTTTTTTTTTTTGCAGTATCGCTTTAGGGAGTGCAGCACCTCTGTAACTGAAAGCAATGGAGGCTGAGGTGTTACTCTCATTCATAATTTCACTGAGCTGTATATACCTGGTACTGTATGGGACGTGCAGATGAAGCAATCTCTTTCACCAATGGCGAATCTTAAGTAAATGTTTTACATGGTTATGTAAACATATAATGGACTTAATGAAAGTGGTGCGACTCAGAGCTGAGAAGCAGAAGTTAAGGCTCATCCTCTGGTTCTGTGTTTGTGTTTCACACTGAATGCATTGCTTTGGGTGCCCTTGTGATCTGTACATCCTCGAAAGCCTGGAAGTGCTCTTAGAACTAAAGGTGTACAAGGAGCTGAGATACAGATATCTGACAGATACCAGAGTGGCTTTGGCTCTGCTTTGCTCATGCCTTATTAGGCTCTAGGCTGGTTTTCTTTCTTTTTTCCCTTTAGTTTTAGAGCTGATCACACAGCTTGTGTTTCACTGTTTAAATCTGTAGCAGGCTGTAGTTCAGAGGGTTTTCACAGGTACTTTTAATCTCACCAGAGAAACTTTGGTGAGTGGGAAATACGCAGCATGGTCTGAGTTGTGGAAGGAAGGCACAGCACAACCATGGCAGTTTGGCTTCCCAAAGTTCTTTTTGTGCTCAGTGACAACAGGAGATGGAATTGCTACCACAGATCCATTTTCAGATCCTCACTGTAAGCCTGGATTTTGTTCTTCTTAATTAGGACATCCAGTCTGTAATTGCTTTTAAATGTCCTCAAATGTCACAAATTAAGGGCGTGAGATAAATAGAAAGATTTTTATGTTAGGGTTTTGCAGTAAAGTGAAATAAATCTTATTCCTTCCAGGCTATATCCTGTGTGTGCTTGAAAAGTTCTGTACTGGAAATACACAGCTGATGGTTTGTCTGCTTTACACCTGTCTAAATGTATTTTCAGGTGTGTTGCTGTTAAGTAGGGATGTTGCTCATGAATTCTCACTTGGGGCTCAGGCATTATGGCAGTGCTACTAATAGCAAAGAGCTCATCTGTATGAAGACAAAGTAGTTTCTAATGGAACTACATCTACAGATTGCCTTCAGCATGTGCCAGCTGTAACACAATGGCGTACCCACGGCTGCAACAGAAGCTGGTGCTAATACTGCAGATTTCTGCACTGAAGTTTGAGGAAATCTTCTAAAAATCCTGCTTTATTTCCATTTATCCACCATCCAAATTTTGACGCATTTGCAACACTTCCAGTGCAACATCCCTGTTCCTGTTTGAGGAATGAGGGAAGCAGTTGCAGCAGTGGAAGGAATGCAGAGATCAGTCAGTGCACACATACCAGCAACCTGCAGAAGTTTGCAATGTCTGATCTGTACACACAGGAGCGTTCTTTAATACACAGAGATGCCTTCATCCTCTAAGGCTGCTGGAAATGTGTTCCTCAATTGCAAATAGCGTCAGCGCTCTGCTGGGGGGTGGGATTGGGTCTGTGTGTCAGAGGCTGCAAGGGAAACAGGCTGAATATTGATTATTTGATGCTGAATTGCAACCCAGAAATGTTGAAACAGCATGTATGCAAAACAGGGTTTTCAAAGCTAAGGTTAAGGCCAAAGTGATTGCTCTTCCTGCTCAAGAATGGATTAAATCTGAAATTCCAACATTAACTTCCTTTGCCCTTTGAGACTCATCTTGGGGAAGGAGTCTGTTGGTTATCTTTCATTTGATGCTGTTGGTTCTGGTTGTTTTTCTTGTTTATCCCCCCCTGCACTTCCCTTTGGGTTCGCAGAGCACATGGTGATGACTGTGGTCCTGACAGGGTCTTTAGTTCCAGAAAGCAACAGGAAAAATAGCATGAAAGAAGACGCAAGATTTTTGTTTTCATTTTATTTTTAGCCATAGTTATCTCATATCTAAGGCTATGAGATAAGCGTGTGCTATTTTTGCCTTTATTTTTTATTATTTTGCATTAAAGATTATCATGGTGGCCCTGCCCATGGCAGGGCGTTTGGAACTTGATGATCCTTGGGGTCCTTTCCAACACAAGCTATTCTGTGATTCCATGTAGGGTTTAAAGGACAGAAGTGATCTCTGTGATTAGTAAAATCTTATTCAAACTCAAAACTGAATGTGAAAACACTGCTAGAGTACAAAAGGTATGGCCAAATGGATGAAACCAGTTTGCAACCATTTTGATGGAGTAGCTACCGAGTGTACAATGGGCTGTGGTCTCCAGTTTAGAGTCAAGTATGAAAGGAAAATATTTTTCTCTGAAATGGTGGGATATAGGCTAATATACATGCACGCAAAGCAGCGCATCATTATTTTTTCTGTGGATGAGCTCAGGGATGTTATTGGGAAAAAACGCTGCTTGTGTTCCACAGGATGCTGCAGGAGGATTGGGTGCAGCAGCAGCAGGGCTGCGTGCTACTGAACAGGGACGTTGCTCATTCACAGAGGAGAAGTGAGTGTTTAGGATTCAGCACATCCCATCGTCTGACATGTTATTAATACCTTCAAGTAAAAGTCATGCCAGCCCAGCGGGCTGTGCTTTCATCCTCCTTATGGGAAATGGCAGCCTCCATGTTGCACTTGAAACCCAGCTCAGAGCCAGGCTGTGCTGCCGCAGTGTGAGCAATGGCAGTCACAGTGATCAGAACACAAAGTGTGGCAATTAGGCCCGATGAATCCTAGAGACTCACAGGGTGAATCCAGAGCAGGCCTGCAGCCCGCAGCAAGGCAGTGTTCTGCCTGTTGGCTGAAACAGCAAATGCAAAGCTGTCTGTTTATCAGTGAAGTGGCAAATGCGAGTGGAGTTCGGAGCATTGCTATGGAAATTTAAATAAAACGTTGAAAAATCATCCAGACTTCCCTTTCCTTTGGCCTGCTCTATCTAAATTGCTACAAGATTCTCCCTTTGAGGCTGGGGAATAGAAGCAAGACAGAAGGAGGTTTCTCCGTCTCTCCTAGTGAAAATTCTTGAAAAGTCCTTGATGTTTCTTAGCGTAAAAATTGATAAAACTTTAGAGAACAGATCATTGAAGTCTACTGCTCTGTCACGTTTATTCAGGGCACAAAAGCCACCTTAAAATGAGACCAACTGGTGTGAGGGACCAGTGACTGTGTGGCACTGGTCAGTGGCAGTGCTGTGCAGCCGTACTGGGTGCAGTTTCCTGCAGCAAGGTTCCCTTCGAGTTGGAGCTGATTTATCTTGGTGGGATAATTAATGTTATAGTTTCATTTTAACATACGTTAATACGAAAATTGCATCTAAGTGTGGTTTCTTATCTGGTGTTCTAAAATTCTGACGCTGCACATGTGTTTATACACATTAACATGAAACTACCATTAGGATCCATTTGTTTTCCCTCTTTAATGCATAATATATTTATTTATATTCTTTTTCAGCACTGACTCATTTATTAAGGTTATTGAAGTCCAATACACGTGAGATTCTCATGTAGTGACGGCGTATGAGGCTGTCTGCTCTGTTTTACTCTGAGAAATATTATAAAATTGAGAAGCTCTGGCTTTGATTTTGTCTCAGGAGAGTGGAACACGTGTTGAGTCGACTTCCTCCATGGAAGAGCTGGGTGAGGAGGTTAAGTGCATTTTCTTTGTGCAGTACCCATTAAACTTCAATCAGAGATACAGAAAGAAATTTCCTTTAGGCTGATATGGAAACAGGTATTGGTTTGACTTTAATAAAAGTCATAACTGATCTCTGTGAGGTCTCCTGTGAAATGAGCTCGGCAAAATTCAGGCAAGTCTTTGGAGGGCAAAAGAGTCCCTGTTAAACGCCGTGTTATCCCATAATTCCATTATGGAGCAGGATGTCTGATACCTGAAAGGTCTTCACATTGCGATGTTTGCTATTGGAGGAGGGAGAGCTGCTCTTGTATGCAAAAATATTCTATTTATGGCAGCAGCGTTGTTCACAAATAAAAATTCAAGATCTCATGGAATGATTTAAAACAACGCTGTGAATTCTCCCGATGCGATTGGTGTCTGTACAATGCTGATCTCCAGTGCTGAGGCCGAATCCCATAAGTTATTTAATGAGCACCAAAAAATGAAGAGATGCTCTTTCACTTCTGAAGTGGACTCTGGACTGAATTTGGGGGAAGAATAATGGGTGGAGGGGGTGAGAGCCCCAGCCTTGGGAAGCTCTGAAATACGGTGAAGCCTGGTCTAGTGGTTGGAGATCCTGCCCGTGGCAGGGGGGATTGAAACTAGGAGACCTTTGAGGTCCTTTTCAACCCAGGCCATTCTATGGTTCTATGATTGCTGCCATGGATTCGCTTTGAAAGGTCGATAAATAATTCTAGAATTGTTTCCACTGTGCAGAATGTTGTCCTTCAGCGTGTTGTGCACATCTCTGATTCTGTTTAGTTCTCCTAGTCAAAGAGCAGCCCCGTGATCCAGGACAATGGAGATAGTTCTCAATTCATGTGAGGACATCTGTTCCATAGCATTTTTCACTGCACCAGTCCTTCCTAGATGACATCGTGTAGAATTCCTTAAAAGAAAATGAAATTAAACTAGATGATCAATATTAAGAAACTACTCCAGTTTTGCATTATGACTTCCAGCTTGCTTTCATCCCATCTGCTTTTTTGCACAGGCCCTTTTTTTTTTTGAGTCACAGCCATGGATGTATTACCAAGCCCACGTTGTAGGATGCGGTCTTCAGAGTGCAGGGACCATTCCAGAATATTAATTTTGCCCTTTAAGTGTGACTTTTGTATTGCACAGCCCCGGTGACACAGCAGCAGTCTTAATGATGTTCAGACTGATGGATAAATTGGAATCTGAGATGCTGGATGCCATGTGTTGGGGCTGTGCCCATGGCTCCTGCTCTTGTTGGGTTCTGCAGGTGCTGCACGGTGATGCACTTGAGCATCGGTACTTCATTGAGTCTTGCCTTCACAGTATAGATGAAGTATCCACTAAATGAAACAAAATAATTAATTACTGAACACAATGACACCATTTAGCCCTAAATTTTTGCAACTAGAAGGATTAACTGAGTATGTGATACATCACGGAATGATTTAACGGAGCATCATAACTCTTTTCTTCTCACCATAAATTGTAACCTGGAATTGTTTTTGTAATGCTAATTGCCTTATCTTCATAAATTCTACAGTCTTACATAATTTAACTAGTATTGTAGCAGGATTTCCCAAGAATAAAAAAAAAAAAGCAGGTGCCGTCAACGGCAATTTAAATAAGAAAAGACACGTTAAGTGGTTCTTCTTTCACTAGTAATAGAAATTAATTAGCTTTGAGCTGCTTTGGAGGCTTTACATTTTTTTGCTGTAGCCTGTTATGTTTTATAATTGTATGGAAAGTAGTTTTGATTTGATCACATTATCTGGTGTGAGGGTTCTGCTGGAAGGCAGAGCTACATGCATCAAATGTCAGCCTGGTGCTGCGGAGGATCAAGAGTGTAAATTCAGATCTTCCAAGTCAGGAGTTGCAGTGCAGTGACGTTGTGCCACTGCCTGAAATCTGCTGCCCAATGCTTCCCACAGAGCCAGGAGCATTGCAAACCCAAGCACAGCTGCTTGGACTGGCTCGAACCTGCTGTAAACTGGGGAAAATAGAATTGATTTGTTTGATTAAATCAGAGCAAAATTAGAGAGATCAGCATCTGAACCCTGCATCTGAAACGTAGGTGCTGTGTCTACGTGTGTGCTTGGTATGTCACTCATACAAATTCTTTGCTCTATGTATGCACTGGGTCCAATGGAACCCAATGAGTGTGGAGTTGTGCAGTAGAATCATAGAACAGCTTGGGTTGGAAGGGTCCCCAAGGATCATGATGCTCCAACCCCCTGCCACAGGCTGGGCCACCAACCTCCAGATCTGGTACTAGAGCAGGCCAGGCTGCCCAAGGCTTCATCCAACCTGATCTTGAACACCTCCAGGGATGGGGCATCCACAGACTCTCTAGGCAGCTGTTCAGTAGGTACTGGGTGTCGAGCTGTGTGTTGTAGCAGTCTGGTCCTGCAGCCTGGCTGCATACAGCTTGCTGGGAGCAAGCTCTGGGTTGGTTTTCTGCAGAGGAAGTGGAGTAGTGCCCTCCAGGAGTGCTCACTGCATGAGCCTAGGGACTAATGTGCAGTAATGATGCCCAGTGATCTCAGCAGCAGTGAGAGCAGGGCTGGTGTTGGGGAAATACAAACTGTTTGCTTTCAGTGTGCTGTTGATTTGCTTCTCTTTTAAAAAGAGCACAATTCTGTTTGTTTTTATTGATATGTGAGTATTTCAGATGTTGTCAGGCTGTTATTTCTTCAGAGTGTCACATTACTGCTAATCCGTATGCTTGACATTGCAGCTGTATTAATAGGATGTGGCCATGAGGAAACACAAGCCAGTTCTGCTCTGCGTCCCTTGTGCCAGCCTTACTTCTCATGTGTGAATTACAAGTAATAATTAGCTCCTTAATGTGAATTATTGGAGCTTGGTCTGACTTTGTAATAATCATTTAGGTTCTCTTACTACTAGGCAGTTTTTATAAGGAGATAATTGCCAGATCCTGTTCGTATTATTGATGGTTACAGATGATTTTTTTTTTTTCTTTCCACTGGACGTATAAATTAGGGGAAAAAACCCCACATTTTCAGTTACAATGCAGGTTGCTTTTGCCTTTCTGAAGACTCAGATTTTACCTTTACTGTCAAGAGTGAATGATCCGACTGTTCCAAGGAGTGCCAAGACTCAAGCAGCATGAGCTGTGCATTACTTCCTACGTATATGGAGAATAACACTCAGTGTGCTATCAGGCAGTGTCAGGTCTGTGTCCTGTTTCCAGGGGTGAGGACGTGTAGCAAGGCTCTCTGCTTTCTGCATCTCAGTTAATGGGATGGGATTCTGAACGTGGCTCAGTGTCAGGTTGGAGGTAAACATGAGCAGCAGAAACTGACGATGAAATTTGCTGTCCTCTGTTGGTTCCTGAGGGGAATTGTTGGGTGCCATGTTGTTGTCCAAAAGAATCTGAGAGAGCTGTGAGCTGAGAAGAACCAGCAAGATCTATTAAAGGGGGTACATGTGAGATCATATGTCAGATGAGCCACTGCAAGGCTGGGAAGGAAGCCAAGAGGTGGGCAAGTAAAGCCTGGAGAAGCAGGTTCCATTCTTCCTTCCAGGGACCATCGTGGAGGAACAGGAGATGGTATCAGACCATTGCAATGCTGGACACAGCAGGGAGATCCTCAGGAGGTGATTCCCCATTCTCTTTGATCTCAGTGCTGGCTGTGCAGCCATGCAGACCCTGCTTACAGACTGTGGCTGAAGCCCTGGGAGCTTCTTCCCACTGAAAGCTCTGGCACCTCCTGAATGTGAGCCTCATAATGCCAGCTATGTCATAAGAAGGAAAACACTCAGAATAATCCAACAAACAATAAATGGGCAGCAATCTAGGAAAGAGAAAATTGTATGTTCGACATATTTGTGATGATATTTAATTACTGTAATGAGAGCTTGGAAAATCTGAATGCAAGTATGCTTTAATTTGGCATAAGTGAACGTTTTTATTTATGTCGAAAAGGGTTTCTCTTGTCTGTTGTTGGCTGTGCTGGCAGAAGGCAGGTGACAGAAACAAGGGGCCAACCCTCTCCTAAGCAAAGCCTTCGCTTCCTCCCAGCCTGGCTTGGAGGCCTCTTAACTCTTCTGCCAGAAGAAATTTCGGTTGACTGATTGAGAAAAGTTGTGAATAGTGTGATGTGGGGGAAATGAGGCATTCCCAGCCCAGGCACACATCTCAAGGTCTTGCAGTGGGTCTGACACGATTCATAAGGGGCCTCTTCAGCAGGGAAAAGTCTAACCTGGCAGTAAGCATCCTTTGGTTTCTCTTTTGCACCTTATTTACATGGAATAGAATTTGTTCCTGCACCTGGATGAAGTGCACTTGGCAACTAAAATGGCTTTTGGGCTGTGGCTGGCCTGGCGTGGAGCCTCAGTGTAATCACTGGGGCACAGCACTTGCTGTTCTTCTTTAGGTTAAGCTTAAGAAGAGACAAAGGGAAATACTTGTTGGTTGACCTCTGGCCCCCGTACAAAATATAGAGAGAATAGTGATGAATCTCCAAAGCCTGCTGGCATAGCAAAGTGCTTGGGATTCCACGAGAAAACCATCATGTATTCCCTACATAGTTCATTTTGTTTTCTAAAGTTGGGAAAAACTCGCTTTATTGAAATGCATGTTGTTGCATCGATTTTTCTAAAATACACCTTGTTATCTTTTCTTTGGTAATTGGTGACTGGTAATGACTTTGGCAATTTAACATGTTCTTGCAGACACTTTTCCCATTCCCCCAGATAACTGAAGTCAAGAGAGAGGGCCTGTCTGTCAATTCGTGATGCCTGTCAACTCGCTTGATTGACAGGTTTTGGTCCCACAATAGAGACCATTTCTGCAGCCCCCGTTCTGTTATTTTCTTCTTCCTTAATACTTGTGGGGGATGGTGTTTGCTTTATAATCTGTGTTTAAAATCCAACTTGGAATGAGGCCAGTTTCTAAGAAATTATCACAAAGTCTTGTTAGCTTTGCATCAAGAATATTCTCTGGAGAGTTTCTTAAGCTGTGATTCCACCTTCAGAAATTACCTTTGCTCAAAACCTAAGCTTCAGTCTTCAGCCAGAATCCCCTTCAAAATCCAACAAAGAGGCAGTGTGGTTTGCCCCACATGTTTTGAGACAAGAAAGGTCATTTGTTCGTGCTTTATTTTATTTGGGATGCTCTTGCTCGTGGGAGAACCGGCACAGGAATTTTTACATGTAATGAATGTAGGCAAAATCTGTGAGATTGAGAGTGGGGAAGGAATAATTGTCGTGAAGAGGAAGAAGGTGGGAAACCAAAACACAAGGAAAAATTCTTGAGGAAATATTGTTTAATATTTACTACGTAATGAGGAAAGTAACCCATAATTGCTAATCCCCAAAATTGGGTGTTTTTACAAGCATCCGAATTACTTTGCATTAATTCACTTAATTGTAAATTAGGGCTGTGCTCTGAGATTGTTGCCTGTATGAATTGTACTTAAAATTTACTGCAGTTCTCTGTGATGAAAGGAGAGGAATAAGAATTTGTTCTGTATTTATAAAAAATGGAAAAGTTGCAAACAGTTCAGATTTAATTTGAAAGTTAAATCTTCAAATTCTTCAACTCTTCTTCAAACCCAAAAGGATCTCTGTACTAAAAAGAAGAGACCTGTCTGGTAGCTCTTTGCCCGTGACATCTGGGTTGGATTATAGAGAATATGCAACAGTGACAGTTGAGTTTGTTGTTGCATATATTAAGGAATAGAATGAACAAATCTGTCCCCAGGTAGAATGCAGTAAGATGGTGGGGATAATAAATGGCTGCCATAATCTTGTTTTGTATTTGCTGTCTCCATTGTATTACAGGGACTTTGGCTATCTGCAAAGACTACTGATAGAAAGCAATCCTTATTGCAGGGAAGTTGGTACCGATGGAAATAGATTGGGAGTGTGTGTGGATGTGTGTGAATGTCCTTCTGTTACACACTGGACCTTGAGGTCTTGCCTCTTGGTTTTTCTGCACAGTTTGCTGAGCCTCCCTCATTCTGATGGATGGAGCACTCAGTCGTTGAAAGAAATTGCCTTGAATGTTCAGAATCAAACTGCTGGTAGCTGTGCTGCCATATGCTCACACCCATCCTCTATGGCTGCATGGAGTGGTGATGGTGGGCAGAGGAAAAGGAGGAACAAGGCAGACAGCAGAGGCACTAGTGTTGTATACCAAGGGTGAGGGGAACATATGGGGGCACATAGAAGCTTTGGACTTCTGGGTTCTCTTTGCTTGAGTGACTGAGTAATATATTCTGTGCATCAGGAAAATACCCCAACAAGTGTTTGGGTCAAATGCCCTCTGCATCTTGGGTTTGTTTTGACGGTTATATTTGGGTGCTGTTAATCACAGAATGAAAAGGACCTCAAAGATCATCATGTTGCAACCTGTCTGCTATGCACAGGGTCGCCAACCCCCAGACCAGGCTGCCCAGAGCCACATCCAGCCTGGCCTTGAATGCCTCCAGGGATGGGGCATCCACAGCCTCCTTGGGCAACCTGTTCCAGTGCCTCACCACCCTCTGGGTGAAAAATTTCCACCTAATATCCAACCTAAACCTCCCCTGTTTTAGTTTAAAGCCATTCCCCTTGTTCTATCACTATCAACCCATGTAAACTGTCATTCCCCCTACTGTTAATACACTCCCTTCAGGTATTAGGAAGGCCACAATGAGTTCTCCCTTAATCTGGTTTTCTAAGAGTTATTAGGAGTAGTTCTGGGTAAAAGCAAGCTCTTTCTTCGCAGTGCTTTCTGCATTCAGTGGTCACACACAGGCAGTGCATAGGAGTGGTAGGTCCCACAGAACCAACAGAAATCCATCTCCTATCAGTGCCTGCCAGAGGAAGGCATTCCTGTCTCTGTGAGCTGCTCAGAATACGCGCTATGTGGAAAGCTGTAATTTTCTATGCTTCGGAATAGGGGGCAGTAAGGTCACAATATTCCTTGAATGCTTTTATTTCTTTCTGTTACTGCTGGAATATATGGTGTTAATATAATGGCTGCATAAACACCTCTGGCAGCATGGTGAGCAGCTCTGTATGGATGAGGTGTGGAAGCGGTCTGCAGTCACCTTCAGTAACGCTGCTCTGAAACGTGGTGATTCACACTGTGGCATTAACATTTGCACTGTTGTTTCCATCTCTGTCCATATGCACCCCATCCACGTTCTGCTCTGCTGTTGAGCTGCACTTCTGCAGAAGAGTTCGTAGAGTTCTCCTGCAGTGATGTGCAAAGCTCCGGTTAGAAAGGGGAGTGTGGAAAGGGAAATGTTGAAAGGGTGCAGAATTAGTAGTAAGGAGCAGATACACAGAAAAGAGCTAATGACAGCCTTTATTGGAAATGGTACCAAGGCTGCAGCAGGTCTGGAGAAGATGGGAGAAGGAAGAATGAAAAATAGCTGGTTAGGAGTGAGATGCATCCATGCAGCTGTCTGTCTCTACTCTGAAAACAATTAGAGTTCAGCATCTCAGTTCAGAAGGAGCAGGGCAGCAGTGTGCAGCATCACCATGCTTAGTGCTGGGGTGGCTGTGTCACACTGCTGCACCTGCTGACAGACCTGCTGGGTTTTGTATAGGCAACCAGAACCTTCACTGCAGGGACAGATCTGAATCTGAGATCCTGCGTCTCATTTCTGAAACAGCTGAAAATTTGAACAGCTTTGTAAAAACTCAACGTTTTAAGCTACAGCAAATCAATTTTTTTTCCTACAATTTAGCTTTGACTGAGCAACTGTGGTGGCACATAGCAAACCAAACCTCCATTGTACATTTAGACAAGCTGCTGTGCTGGTGGTGTAGGCTTTGCACATGCTGTGCTTGGACCAGTCTCAGTCAGTGTTCACTTCTGCAGGAGGTGTATCCGACCTCCTGGTCGTCACCATGCAGAATCTGATGGAGGAAGCCCTGGTTTTGTAACAATGAATATATTGATAGCTTTATCTCATTTGTTTTACTTATCTGTCATGTCTGAGGACACTAATGAGTTGTTTTCAGGGCCTAATGAGAACCGTAATGGCTAATGGATGTTTACAGCATCGCTGCATTTCACCATGTGATAATGTGAGCACCAACTTCAGTCCCTTCAAATCTATAATTGGCACCGTTGGAGTCTTTAATTACATTTCATCAGATGATAAAAATTGCAGAGAAATCAATGAGGAGAAGCTGACGACCATGCTGGAGTGCCCAGTTGCTCCAATGGATGCTTCCAATGGATGCTGCAATCGTCAGCAGTAAATTCCTGTAAAAATCCATTGAGAACAATGTTAAAAATGGAGCATGCTCAAGCCAAGCCTTTTCCTCTTTTCTCCACGTTTCCCACTGATTGAACTGTGTGTTTATCTCACACAAACTTTTCACAACCGCAGCATTGGGAAAAAAAATGTTGTCCCAGTGTTTGCGTTCATCTGATTCACGGGATGGACTCATCATTGAGGAGCCATTCCAGAAAGGGAATGTGACCCTCCAAAGGAGATTATGGACACAGGAGATCCATCAGAGCGACTCAGTTCACTTTATGTGTTTACTTTTGAAGATTATTTATTAAGGAAAAATGTACCAGTGGATTTTTAGGCACTGATTTCCAGTCCCAGTTGGCCTTTGCTTTGGACTTGGCAGTTTATTCTCTTTAGCTCAGCTGTGTATACATGTTAATAAGCATCAGAGAAGTTATCTTATTTATTCACTTTATTTTAATTAGATATTAATTTGAATTTAAATAATGAGTGATCTTTTTTTTTTTTTTAATTTGCCAGAAGTTTTTATCAAACTGCATTTGGATGGAAAATAACATTTGAGATAGAGCAAATTGCCATTACTATCCCTGTTATTGTGGCTTTTGTGGCAGAGCACGAGACCAACCCTAAGTTTGTATTTCCTGCTGTTTTTAATTTTAATTAATTACAATTTTTAGTGGAAGGGAGCGTTTGATTTAATTTCAATCGACATATAGATATAATCTGGAGAAACTTTATTCCTTCTGCTCCTGGTATATTGTCATCATATCTTTACTGGGTCATAAATGGTAAAGAATGGTGTAGATCACACTCAACAGAAGCAATTGCTTTTGGGAGATCCAGGTGGGGTTATTTCCTTAGAGTTCATTTTTGTTCCTTTAGGGATTTCACTGAATTTGTGGCAAAGATTCTCTGAACTGCAATGCTCGGAATAATCTGCATGGCACATGAAATCCATGTAAGTTTTGCAGCCAAACGGGCATTTTGCTGACAATGAAGAATAGTTTATAGTTAAATTAAAATGAATTTCTCCCCATTTGGAAGTCAGAACTACGACTTTTATAGCAAGATGGTTGAATTTATGCTGAGTTATCTAAAACACATTATTTTTGCCTGTGGCCTAAAATCACATCAGCTGATTAGGCAGAAATTTGGGGGGAGGGGTGTTGGATGGAGACCACATGAAGTGTTTGAACCACAGCAGCAGACAGGAGGGTGGGAGCTGGGAGGCTGAAGCAGAATCCCTCTTTGCTCCATAAGGAGAGAAGCGTGGTGGGCTCCTCGTCTCGATCTGGATAGGCTGGATCTGAGGGTGAAGATAAACATGTGAGCTGGAAGGGATGGAAGGATCAGCAGAGTGCAGCTGGTGCAGGTGGGAAGCAGTGCTCAGAGCAGTGCAATCAGGGGGCTGAGTGGCAAAGGCAGAGTGAGTCAGGAGTTTTGCTACAGATTGGTGCCTTCTGGATTGCTTTTTCGATAGCTGTAACATCTGCTTGTGATTTGGGGCTGCACATTTGCAATATATTGCGTTTGAAAGATATTGGCAAACACCATTTCTTGCCTCAGAGAAACTGCATAAGTTCTGCATGCTTCTTCCTCTGGTTTGGACGTTCAGATAAGAAAGGAATACTAACAATTGTGTTCCATTGCTTTCTTGCTGTACAGCCATCTGATTTCACCATCCCACTATTGATGGGCTGCTCAGTCACTCCACCGCTTCTTCATTCTTTCATTTCCGCCTTTCCTGATGCAAAAAGAACTCATTTCTCTTGCTTGCAGTAATGCAGCACAAAGAGCACGATGAGATGCTGGTGCTGCACTGACCCTTTTTCAGTCCTCTGTTGCGTGGATCCTGCTGGCACCTCCAGCCCTGCATGGTGAGCCAATGCTCTGCTCTGCACTCTGCTGGGGAATGCATGCAGGGAGCGAAGGCGTCGACAGCTGCAATGCCTCATGTGTCACTGCTTGCCTTATTCTCCGTCCCATGTTTTTGAGTGTGCAGATGTTTCCTGGTTAGTTATTATTTAAGTGAGCAGCTTCTCGCTAACATGTTAATTAAAACTCGCTGTCCGGAATCTCTTGGTACAATTTGCAGTGTAATCTGTAGCCTCTAGTGCATCATTGTATCTCTATTAAAAGGAATTCTGTGTAATGATGCTGGGATTTAATTAGTTTCTTTGCTGGTGTTGTAAAACATAGTGATAAATGAGCTAACAGGTCCATGGATCATTATTCTACTAGAGATGAGCTTATTAGCTGATTATGAATCATTAACAAAGTCTACATGGGATTTGCTTATCTAATTCAACACAATTTTGAACATTCAATACTCTACATTCATTTCTTTCAACTAGCAACATTGTATTTAGATTGTAATCTTTGCATCCTTTCTTCTGGATGGTTTTTTTTTCCCTTAGTATTGAATTCTAATTACATTGCAAGTGCTGCACGGAGGCCTCGCGTCCATGCGTGGTGAATGGAAAGCCATTGGAAGGCTTCACACAACAGCACGCTGCTGTTTGGTGTGGGCTGTGCTCCTTGTTACCCACCTGGTGCTGCAGGGGAGGAGGAAATGAAGGCTCTTCTCAAATTAGGTTTGTTGTAGTGCAGTGGGAGCAAAGAGAAAGAAGCTGGCTGTGCACGTGGGGCACAGCAGCACGGCAGAGTTTTGCATTTCGGGTGTGTGGCCCTTGTGGCGTTGATGCTGGTGTCAGAAACAGTGCAAGTTTGGTACACAAGGAGTAATACATTGCATGGAGAATACTTGCTTGAGAGCAAAATATTCATGGATGTGGTGCTGGGAGTTTATCTGCAAATAAGTGGAATTTCAGTTCTACTTCTCTTACAATATCTGCAGGTGTTTGGTAGAGGATTCCAGCCTTGCCCTCACTGCTGCTTGCCTTGAGCTGACCCAGATGTGTTTACACAAACCGAGGGGGTGTGGAAGGTCTATCTTTGGTTCCCAACCATTTCTGTGTACCCACAGTCCTCTACTGGGATGTTCCTGCCCCTGCCTTGTCCCACAGCTGCAGAGAAACTGGGAAGTTCTTCATCCAAGGGAAGGTTTAGATTGGACATCATGGGGAAGTTCTTTACAGAGAGAGTGGTGAGGTGCTGGAACAGCTGCCCAGAGAGGCTGTGGATGCCCCGTCCATCCCTGGAGGTGTTCGAGGCCAGGTTGGATGGAGCCCTGGGCAGCCTGGGCTGATGTTAAATGGGGAGGTTGGTGGCCCTGCGTGTAGCAGGGGAATTTAATGATCCTTGAGGTCCCTTCCAACCCAAACCATTCAATTTTCCTATGATCCTGCCTGTCTGAAGTCCTTGTGGCTTGAGTGCCCGAATGTCCCTTTTGGAAGGCAGTCTCTTTTTCTCAATATGCTTTGGCTCTCAGAAATGTGGCTGTCATTGACAGTGACCTCTGTGGAACCTGCCATTGTTACTTCTGTGCAGAAGACTGTTAATAATTCTTCAGGAGAAATCCTGGCAATAACGTAAAAAGAAGATGAGGGTGATGGTGATAGCAGAGTTGTAGCCATCATCCACTGTTCCATAAATACAGAGTTAAGAAATCAGGATGTTCCTCCGAAATTGGCAGCCAAAAGTGGGTACAATTTCCTTGCGATTCTGGCAGGATCCCTCTCTGATGAATACACTATTTACGGAGCCATTAGTTCTAATCCTTTTTGATCTTTTGTTTATCGTGTCAGAGTTAAACATTACTTGGTTTGTCCCCGTGGGAGCAAAGAGCAAACTATTTTTGTTTCTGTGCTATTTCCTCTCTCTGAGACAACCTGTTATTTCTCCCTTTGAAAGAGACTTGTAAAATGACAGATGAATTTCCAGCAACAATGACATTTCCTAACAGTAAAGCGGGTTGGTATTGCAAAGATGCTGCCGTGAAGATGAATAGGGGAATCAGAAAGGCGTGGATTCAAACAAAATAGGGTCGTAATGTTGAGAGAAATGCTTAAACTGTTCAGCATCCTCCACAGCACAGCCAGAAAGCTCGTGGGTGAACACAAGCCTTAATTTTAGCTGCTGCTTACATGAGCACAGGACCTTTTCATCCTCACGTCATCAATGACGGTGAATTACAGCATTATTAGCTGTATTCTAATCTTGATATAGCTGCACTTTGCCATTGAACGCCAGTCTATTAATTTTAAACCACTTAATTTCTGAGTGGAGGGGATTATAAAACAGCGTAATCTGTTTTATTTGAGATTTTACAAGCAATAAACTGTGTATAATGCCAGCATCAAAACAACAAATTATATTCTTTTGCCACTGGGATAAACTTCATGCTCTCAAAAGTAGTTCCTTTCTTTCTTTTTTTTTTTTAAACAAAGCAATTTCGTTTTTGTTTTGAGCACAAAGTGTCTAAATCCTGGAATCCTGAGAATCACAGTGAATAATGTGTTCTGTGTCAGACTCCACACTGGTGTTACGGTGCACTTGGGAAGGGATGGGGCTGCTTGCCGCGTGGCACACGCTCAGATTTCATAAGCAGTGGGATACAGACGTTGAAATGAATTGAAACAAAGCAGGTTAATTATTCAGGGACCTCAGACTAAAAGAAGTTAAGCCTCAAATAATGCATCGTGGGCTCTCATTATAACCTGAATGTTGCTGAATTACTGCGAGCATTGCCCCTGCTCTCAGAGCAGCATTTTCTGTCTGATTAGAGGTTTGTTTTCCCTTTCAGTATCTATTTGGCTATTTTCAAAAACAAGGTCCTTTCCAGATACGCATTCGTACCTTGATAGGGATAAAGTGGTATTTCTGCTTAATGACCAATGATTTCTGGGGTCTGTACAGCTTGCGTGGAATGCAGTAAAGCAGCAACGTGCTTTGGAGATCATTATGAATCCCACTCTAAATAGGCAGAATAGCCAATAGCAGAGAGCAATATTCACAAAGCTTCACTTCTGAAGGTGATGCCCTTCAGCAGAGGACAACGTGTGGTTCTTAGTTCAGCACTTCTGTCAAGTCTGTGGCAGTCATTTGATTTCACTTTTATACATATGCTTAGGTGTTCAGAAAATTACTGTATGTAGAAGAGAACTCCTGAATACTATGAGGCTAGGTCAACAACAAGGGGGTGGATTTCCTCATTCTGATTGCTGATGTTTCCTGGGATCTGACTTTATTCTGACTTTGACTTGCTTTGGAGTGAGCAGTAACACCCACAAATGTAAACTGAGCCTTTACACGCTCAGTTTCCACTCTAACAGATCTCATACTTGCTCAGTTTCTCACTTGCTGCAGGTGGAGGAGCAGCAGAGGCAAAATGTTGGCAATTTCATTCCAAAGGAAGGGGGGAAAGGCAGAATATTCGTTTTCATTTCAATTTTATGAACAGTCTACACTGTTGGTAGGGTTGGAAGCAAAGCCCAGGTGTGATTTGTCCTCCCTAGTGCTTGGAAGTTCCCTGTATCCCTCTGGAATCATCCTGATCACATAGAAGCAGGCATTTTGGGCTTAGCAGAAGGCAGCAATGTAGGTGCTGGTGATTTAGGGGACAGATTACCACCAAATCATTGCAAATTCCAAATAAACTCATTAGAATGACATGTGAAAAAGTTTTTGAGCCTCAGTTGCTGTGAGCTTCAATAGGAGTGATGGGAGTTGAGAGGAACTAAACCCCCATGAGAACTTCTTGCCTCTCCTGATGCCTCTGTACAAGCGTGTAAGGAAGACATGATGGTTCACATTGGGTCCAGGCAATCTTGGAGCATTTCATTGCTTTTCATTCATGTTCCCCATGTCGTGTTTCATATAAGGTGCACACAGCCATCCTTACCTTAAACCAGAGCGACTTGTGCCACAAGAAATCAGAGAGCAGCTCAGCTCTGGGCTTTTGTTATTGAGCTATAATGAGATTTCCCCTGGAACTGTGGAATCCTACATATGGGTTTTAATTACCTTCAATAGTTATTTAATGGAGATTTAATAAGACAGTTATTGTATGTTAATTAAATGTCAACAGATTGCTAAGAGGATTTTGCAATTATTGAAGTTTACTAATTATTTGATAGATAAATCAATTTCCCATGTAAATAACTCACATCTATGTAAGCAATAAATATGCTGGGAGATAATTTCTATTGTCATATTGAAATGAGAGATGTGCAGTGTCAGTAGGTTTCCTGCACATGTCCAGTGCAGGGTGGGAGGAAAACATTTCAATCCTCCTGTGCCCAACTTGTGCTCCTGGTGAGTGCATCCCTGCAATTAGCACCAAAGGTCTGGGCTGCTGTAGATGAAGATATGTCCTGCAGGAAGTGCTGGGACTTGCCAGCTCCTTCTCTTTCTTTTGGAGCAAAGATCACATCCTGATGTGCATTTTTGTCCTTTGTGTCGAGGCAGAGCACTTTAGTTTTGTGTTTGTAAATATTTCTGGCACGCGCTGTGCATTCAGCACCACACAAATGCAGCAGAACGCTCCCTCTATTACCAATTATTAATCATTACTTGGTTTATTAATGAGGAAAGTAATCACAATCAGCAAATTAAATACAGCCTTTAGACTCCTGGTCACTTGCCAGGGCAGCGTGCAGGTGGGGAAGGCACAGAGAATGGGAGAAAACCTCCAGAAAGTTATTTCTCTGCAGAAGGTCCTTACTGCTACTTGAGTACTGTAGAGTTCTATGAGCTTCCCACTGAGTCTAACTCAGCAATCAGAACACAACTGATATGCAGCTCTTACAGGTGGGTCAGACACCTGAGAGCCACAGTAATTGTGCTGGGACACAGACATTGGGATGATGGCATCCTGTGTGGGAAGGTGAGTGGTCTGGCAATGAGATCTGGAAATATTTAGTGGTCCTTTGGGAAAGGGCTGTGCTGGTATTGTTAAGGTTTTGTTTCGTAATGCTTTTTGTGATGCATTCGAAGGTTCGGTGTTGGGTGTAGGTTGGCTCAGCGCTTACAAGTTGCAATGGTTGATTTGCTTTTAATTTCTGCAGATAAGCAGTGAGCCTGCAGAGGATGCAGGCAGAGAAGCTAGAGGGACTTGAATGGACGTGGAACATAGTTCAGCTCAGAAAATACTAACAAATATGAGCTGGGGGGCCAGAACTGGGAATTTTGCCCTTTGCTGGATGGGACAGAGCCTCTTGAAGTTGGTACTGGAGCTGATTTTTTTCTCCTTTTCTAGTTACTTGCTGAATAAAACATTAATTATGGACTCATTTTTCAGAAAACTCTCTATGTGATATGAGGGAGCTCACGATTTCTGAAACAAAATAGAAATTAGATGGGATAGAAATATGTAAACAGCATGGGAGCTGAGTACCTGGGCACAGTGAATGAAAGGCAATCAATCATAATTCTGTATCTTCCTTTAAGGCTTGTGACACAAGTGTTTTAACTCAGTGCATGTTTTACCTTCTGCTCCTCTAAAAATATTTTAGTCTATGTCTGTTCAGTTCCACTGCACAACTGAGGCTCTACATCCACAAATGCTTACATACACATTTATTCAGAAAGTCTGCCTTCTAGCAGCCTCTCTGTGAAGAGTTTACAGCTCACTAAAATGTTATTCACAGTTCTAAGGGATGACACAGGGAAAATGCCCACGTTAGATCAAGATGCCTGCAGATGCAATGGTAAATTTGAAAGCACAGCACGGAGCTGGGCAGGTGCTGCACAGTTTCTGTCAGTGCTTCCTTCTCATCCTTTACTGCTTGCTCCAGTGTCATCTCCATTGTTCACCATGCAGGCATTCTGTAGGCTGAAAACAAAACAGCTGAATCAAGAACCTTAGGCTAAAGCGAGAGGATGAATTCCAGCTCCTCCATCCCAGCCAGCCCCCAGCGATTGGTGAACCGACTCTTTGGTTCTGCTATATCATAGCTTTCTTTTCTTTTGACTGGGCCATTGTCATATTGCTGTTGACCTCTAACCCCACATATACAAACCTGAACTCTGGATTAGGCTTCCCAGGGAATAAACTATGGGCAATGTTGAACTACTAGCTAGAATGAGGGGAAATGGTTCATGCTGCCATAGTAACGTGACCTTGTACTGTCTGTCTGGAACAAAGACGGTTTTCTTGTCCTTTTTTCTGCCCCTGTGAGTGCTGAAGACCCCTGCTGTTACTCCACTTAGGGAGGGGGTGAGCGCCGCGCACCACGCAGTGAAATAAGAGCTTGCTCTCTCCTCTTTAAAGTAGGGCACTCATTTAGAAAACAGGGAAAAGGGGGTGACCAGAACAAAACAAAAGAGAAAAAAAAACAACCAAACCAAACAAAAACAAGAGGTGGAGGCATCTAGGTCAGTCATTCGAGTTTGGATTTTGTGAATTTCACATCACCGTCTCGTCACGTGCTAGACACTGCAGCTCTTAATTGCTTGTATTTATTCCTCCTCCAGCTCTTCCCATGTTATCTTAGAGAAATGCTGGATAGAGGGATGCAACCCTGAGAAGAAATGTGGTGGTCTGGATTCTCTTCCAGCTGCTGCCACTGCTCTGCCACGTGGCAACAGACATTTTTCTTCTCTCCTACAAAACACCATTGTTTGGGCATGGGAGTGCTGCTGTCTGATGGTCTGGAATGTGCACATGAAAAACATCAGTGAATTTGATGGGATGTTGTTAAGTTCTGCATCAGAGGTTTCTGGATGGTGTTACTGCTGGTCATGTGGTTTCCTTTCTTTGAGGATAAAGCACAGATTGGTGTAAGGTTTAAGGAAATATCTAAAACATTGAGGATGCTGAAGGTTGACGTGTTCATCTCTGTTCTGATGCTGGACGAGGCATTTTAGGGGGGTAGAGTTTAAGGACAGACCAGAGAAGTGAGGGAAAGTGACTGAAAGGACTGTGAAAGGTGGCAGAGGTTCTGTCTTCGGCTTCAAGATTCCTCTGAGCCACTCCTGAAACCATTCCTTTCACCTTCCAAGTTACCCATGGTATAGAGAAGTGAAATAACCATGAGGGATTGCAAACAAACAGACCTTATGAGACTGAGTAGGCATTAAATAGCAAGCACAATTCAATGTAAATTCATGTGAAGTGACTCGTATGAGGGAAGAAAATTAAAAATGTCTTAGTGCCACGTATAAAATGTTGTACTTCCAACTGCTTGCTGTTGCTGAGGGTTGAGATGTTGAAGCTATCGTAGATACATCTGTGAAAATGTCAAACTGGCACTCAACAGTAGCCAAAAAAGGAATCCAAATACTAGAAACTGATGGGAAAGGAGTAGGAAGCAAAGTGGAAATGTGGTGTTGTGACAGTGTGCAAGTCTGAGGCCTCCTGCACAGAAAATACCATGCAGCTCTGCTGTCTGAAAAGGACATAACAGAACTGGAAACAAACCAGCAAATGACACCAGCGATAGATAAAGGCACGACACTGTTTCTATATGAGAAATGACAGAGTAAGTTAAGGCTTAGAGCCTGGGAAAGACAAATGGGCAAATATGGGATAGAATGACACAGATAACCTTAAAAAAAGAAAAAGAAAAAAAAAAAAGAGAATTAGTGAGTATTGTTTCTTTTAGAGTACAATCTGGAGGCCATCAAACAAAGCTGTTATTTCCCATATACAAAATTAACAGAAGGAGGTGGCTGTAGCACTTCTTATATCAGGACATGCAACCTTGGCCTCAAAAAGTCCCTAGGCTACAAAGTACTGGAAGGTAGGGAAAGAATCTGTGGAAAAGAATGAAATATCATTATGCTCTTTGCCTGTTTCTAGGCTGCAATTGAGATGTAAGTTATTGACTCCTGCTGGGGACGGGCTGTTAAGTAGTTGGGGCTTCATCTGGAAGGTGCTACAGAGCCCAAGGGTGGTTCAGAAGGAACTACTGGACTTTAGGAAATGCAGTGCAGGCTCCTAGAATCATAGAATTGCTCAGGTTGGAAAAGACATTAAAGATCATCAAGTCCCAAGCTCTGTCTGGCTCTATTGCCAGGTGTAACCCCTGCAGTGCAGTGGCAAGTTGTTGCCTTCTCTGGCAGTGGTTCCTTGGTCTAGAGGCAGGGATGAGCAGGTAGAAACCATTAATGCCTGCTTCAGCATATGGCAATGTGTCTAATTGATTGTTATGCACTTAATTTGCATATGTCATTTCATGAGGGGAAGGGTCAGGGGAGGAGGGCTGAGTTATGTGTTTTGTATCAGTGGTTATTAAATACTCTTCTGTCACGAAATCGGGGCTTTTCCTGGTAATGCAAGAAGCCTTTATGATTGCCAGCAGCTTTTCCTTCAAATCTCTGAAGGTAAACCTTAAAAATAGCAACACAAGTAAAATAGATGCTGGCCAGGGATGGGCAGTTTTGCACGAGCCCTGGTACAGTTGTAGGCAGGCTTCCACTTTTCCTTGGCTGGATCCTCAGCCCAGCCATGCGTTGGTCTTAGAGCAGCACAGCTGGCCATGCTGCCTCAGATCAGCTGGTGAGAGCAGAGAGCCCACTGCTATCTCTGTGTGCCCAGGTGTCCTGCAGGACAAGGAATTGCTCACGAAGGAGGTACTGCTTTAGGGAGCACAAAGCCTTTGGATCAGGAGAAAAACTCATTGGAATTCTGCAAAAACTCTCATAATAGAATGTGTGGGAATTCATTGATTCTGTGGACTTGAACAGCTTTTCACATAAAGAAATGAGTGAAAAATGATCAGGTGCCCTGGACTTTTTCTTTCTTAATTCTTGCACAATAAGAGTGTCTCTGTTTCTCTCTAAACTGGCAAATCCCATCTTATGCAGTTTGCAAGCCATATGTGAGCCAGAAGCAAACTTGTCATATCCAGAAATCCTGGTAGACACTCATGTTTCTTACGAAACTCTTAGAATTTTTTATTATTTCACAATTACTCTGTCTTCACATATTGCTTATTTTATTCTGCAAGACAAACCTGAGAAATACACCCCTCCCTTCTCCTTTATGTGTGGGCCTGCAGCGTTGAAGTTGCAGCAAGCTGGCAGCAGTCAGGATGTGCAAAGATAAAGATTTTGCTGTGCTCTGCTATCTCGTGGGCTTTTGGTGGTCAGTGGGCGCAAAGAAGAGCAGAGAGGAATGACTGATTTGCACCAAGACCTGACTTGGGGATGAAAGGAGGGCAGCCCTTCTAGGATCTCCAAATGCCCATCTTCCATCTCCATCCCATCTTTTGTTCTGCCGCTCAGAGAAATTTTGTCACTTCCCATTCCTCTTGAAAGCAGTAAGATGGAGAATTGCATTCTTTGCCATCCTACAGCATTAGAAAGTCTCCTCTGGGGTTCTAGAAGAGCAGCTTCAAATTATCCTCTCATTAGTGGTGATACCTCCCTTTTGAACACCGTGCCATTCCATCGTACCATTCAGTATTGAACATTAGGAGATAACTGCCTTCACAACATATGTCATTACTCATTAAGGGACCCTTCCCGGATTATGGCTGAGGTTTAATGTCTTGTTAAAGATGTTTAACACTTACAGTTTTGCTTTTAATTTAGGAAGCAGCATGATCAAAGCGTACCCTGAGAATTTCTCCCCGATTCTGTGAAATTTGCAGGTTGTCCTGTTCAGAGGAGGTGATCCTTAAGTTGAATTGCAGCCCTCCAAGGTGTGTTTGGATGTCAAGCACTGCCATGATCTGACATGTTAATGGCTTTGAGGAAGCAATGTGTTTCAGAGGTAATTGCAGAAGCAATGAGTTCCCAGCAATATTTTACTTAAAAGAAATGTGTTGCTTCTCCACTGTGAAGACTGGAACAATGACACTGAGCAACCAAGTGATACAAATCTCTGCTTGCCTCTTAATGGTCATTAAATTCTTCTAATAGACTGGAGAAGGACCTCTATCCCATCCGTTGTTAGGAGCTGAGCACAGCGTTAGAATCAGCCATGTTGCTGTTACTGTAAACGGACTTCTTGTATAACAAGAAGTACTTTAAAACTTACAGCATAAGACTAAAATGAGATCCCTAAATGAAAACCCCACTATTTGTCTCTTCCATTAAGAGTCAAGCTCGTCCTCACTAACTCAGCTCAGCCAGGGCAAGGATTCACAGCAATCTTGTTGTTGCATGTTCAGTGCTTGTCTTTCAGCTATCATGCAGAAGAGAGGATGAGGAAGAGGGGAGGTAAAAGAGAACAGGCTAGGTAGCATGAAGGGAAGATGGTTAATAGACTTGTCTATCTGAAAAGTTTCAACGTCTCTTTGGAAAGTACTTTTGAAAAAAAGTTGATCATGCAGAGATTTTTAGTGGGCAAAGTTTGCAGGGACCTTCTTAAGCTGTTAGATGTAGCCCTTGATTCAGAAAGTTTCTGAAGCTGTCTTCAGAAAGTTCAGGGCCTAATGATGTGTTTAAGACTGTGGCCTAGACCTCTAATATCCCCAAGGAAAAGAGGAAGGTGTTTCTTTCCTCTTCTGTGGCCTTCAGTTTTGCAATAGGATAGAAAGCCTGGCAAAGCTGTTCTGGATGGGTAATATCCTTGGCTTGGTTGGCATGATGATAAGGCAACAGTTACTGGTCTTGTGTGGACATAAGAGCATATTAAAAGATATTTTGAATATGAGTCAATAATAGAATCAACAGTAGTGATTATAACTCATGAAATCTATTGTCAGTAACAGGGGGCTGTCCAGTGGTGTCTTCCTGGCTCAGGAAGGGGCCTCTCTCTGCAGTGTGGGACTTCAGGTACACTGTAGATTGCAAACCTGTGTGTGTCAGATGTAATCTGTCATTAAAAGCTTAGGGCACTGAAATAGACAGGTATGGGATTCCTTCTGTCCTAAACATTATTGTAACAGCAAATGGAAAACATAGATCTTTCAAGATGACAGCAAGAATGTAAAGCCTTGTGCTGCGTGAATCAGTGAGTGGGTTTTGATGCCCTACAGGAGTATGTGACTTCATCTAGGTTGGAAGAAAGGCCATGGGGAATAACCCCAAAGATAAGTATGAATGTGTGGTTCTTGAAATGGAAAGCAAAGGAAAGCTTACAGTAATTCCATGCTGTACTGAGGTAGGCAGAGAGCAATCTCATCAAGGATCAGTTGTTGAATAAGGCTTTACATCCTTATACAAGGGATGTAGTTCTAACTCATGCAAGCCAGTTGCCAAATATGTGAACCACAGGGCTGCATAATAAGCTTTTAATGTCTACAAGACCGGGATTAGCTATTAAACATTCCTTCCACTCTCTGAGAAACAGTGCAGTCTTCCCAGTGACAAAGTAAACAGACCGTATCTGCACATGGGCTCATATGCGGGTGGTATTTTATTATGTGATGTTCAACACGCTGTAGGCTGCTGCACCATGATTGTCAAGCACCTGTGTGTCAATATGTGTTTGGTGAATGAAAGGCTTCTGAGCTGTTTATGGAAATGGTCAGAAGGAAGGAAAGGCAGCACGTGCTCTGTGCTGGCAGGTGAGATGGTCCAGGTGAGACAAATCAGCATCAGAAGAGTGAGGTCTGTGATGCTCTGGCATTGCATGAACATTTAATTCCCCTTCTCTCCCAAGATCACCTCTGAGGGCTTTCCCTGGTTTCCTATCTGACAGTGCAAACCTGACTCCATTCACTTCTTGGGTGCTACCAAAGGAGTAATGAGATTGGCTTCAGTATCACAGAATCACAGAATGGCCAGGACTGGAAGAGATCTCAAGGATGATGAATTTCCAACCCCTGCCACACGCAGGGCCACCAATCTCCACATTTCAGACCAGCCCAGGCTGCCCAGGGCTCCATCCAACCTGGCCTTGAACACCTCAAGGGATCGGGCACCCACAGCCTCTCTGGGCAGCTGTTCCAAAGTACTCTGTCTTTGCCATCTGAATTGTTTTAAGATTATGTCCTTCTCTGGAGCTTCTTTGCTTGCATATAGGAATGCTCATTATCTGTATTACCAGGGAATGTGGGCATCTTTAAGTACTGCTTGCTGTCTTAGAGGTTCTTAGACTTACTGCGTCCTAAAATCAGTTTGTGAAGGGATTTGTATAGTCTCAGAACCACATCCTTCTGCTGAACCCTTCCTGACTCAAATTCTGAGATCTGCTAGCTCTGTTCTCAAGCCCTTTGCTTCACGGTGACCAAATGTTATGCTGTTAATGCTACAGCAACCAGTATTGCCTCATTCTGTCTGCTTTTGACATTGCTGGTCCTCTGCTGAGCTCTCTTGCAGTGTTGGTCAAATTTACTATTAATGTCTAAAATCTCACCTCTTAGTTCATTTGTTTGAGAGAAGCACGACCTCTGACACCTTAATCACCACAGGAGCTGGGAAGATATTTATGTTCTTCCCGACGGAGACATCTCCTCTGCTTTACTCATTGCTATGGCCTGGAGGGGCTGAACGTTACCAACTGGAGCACCAGGGAGAACTCTTTCCTTACCCTTTCTTCACACTTCTGTAGTGACCTTCCCGCTTTTAAAAACACCTTGATGCCATTTGTGCTTCAAAACAGTAGAGATTTTAGAAGGGAAAGGAGGGACTGATTTGTAGGACTTTAGCTGGCTTATGCGCTGACATGTCAATTCTACTCCATTTTGGGATAAAAAATGCAAAAGCAGCTGCTCCTCATTCATAGCGCTGTGTCTGAGCACTGCAGGCTGTGTTCTCCTGAGCTGAAATTTACATTTGCTAAAATACCCCTGAACCAGTGTTTCCAGAAAGGCTATTGCATGTTGAAGTCATTATGAAGGCCAAGTGGTAAATTAGTAAATGGGCTTCTCCTATGGAATATTGTTTTTTCATGACTTTTAATACTTTGATATGTAAATCTACTGAAACACCAATTTGGCTTTTCACTTTTTTTCCCTAAGCTGCAGCAATTGGGCAGGAATTCAGCTAGCTACCATTGCTTTTCGGAAAGCTGTCTTTCTCCTTTTGGTATCCCCACTTTTGTATATTGCTGAAAAATAATACTGCCTAAATTCTTCCATGACATCTCTTCCCAAAATGAGCGGTTACATGTTCGGATTCACGTCACAGATAGTTTGCTTTTATCTAGCACAGAATAGTGGGTAGTGCTGAGTGATCGCACGGGCTGCAATTAAGCATGTACCAATCTGATCAGAATGCTCCCCCCAGGGCCCAGTTCTGGATTGTGGAGCGTGGTTTCCATGGAATCTTGCTGGGTGACTCAAGCTGTGGATTCTCCAAATGATTTATTTTAAAAGGCCCCATTTATACACACGCATTGATGCAGAGGCAAATTTATGGCTCGAGGAAAATTTTTTTGTGGATTCAGTTGTGTGCATGTGGGGAATTCCTGTTTGCAACCTGATGAGTGCATGGTGCACATAGGGTGTATGTAGCAGTGGTGACAAGACAGCATAAAACTTCTCTATTTTGGTCGCCATACAGTGCAGTAGCATCTCTTGATTGAAGCAAGGCTTCTAACCTTCCAGAGTTCCAATCTTCTACTTTTTCCTGGGGTGGGAACGCTTTATAAAATTCCCTCATGCTCCTCCTGCTCCAGGTTCATTGTAAATGTCTGTACTGGTTGGTAGCTGCGTAGGAAATCACAGGTCTGATCCTTTCCATGAGAATTCAAAGTACCTATAAAGATTTTTTTTTAGCGTCTTCAGGATGAATACTTGAAAAAGGGTTAAACAGCAGCCAAAACATTCACTGCAAGATCTTCAAAGCAAATCAGATTTTTTAATTATATCAAATTAAGGTTATTAAAAGTTAAGTTCTAAACTGAGAGCATTTTGCAATGAAAGGTGCTGCAACATCATTATTTCTCCCCAAAACACACTTACTGTACATTTCTCAAAGCCATCAGCCTTGATTGAAAGCTAATGAAAAAGCTGTCCTGCGTCAGTTTATTCCTTGTATCCATTAAGAATAATTACGGCTGAACAATTTTTGATGCCTGTAACCTTCGCAAGTGTTGCTAATGGCATTATAAATTGCTCCTTGTCCAATGACTACAGTCTGAAGCTTAATTCAAAAGCGCTCTGTCAACAGGGCTGATTTGTGTGGTTAATGAGTGCGTTTAAAACAACAGCCTCGGCTCATGCATCCTAATGTCGATAAGAGGATGTGGTTCAATAAAGAGGCTTGTCCGTAATAATTAGCAGCGACAAATGCTCTGGATTAGACCGATCGCAGCATTAATGACTCTGCTTTCAGCTCGTTACAGGGGAAAAAAAGTTTCCAGCTCTAACTTTATGGGGCTGAGATACAACTCAAAAGGGATGGACTTCTCTCAGCCGGAGCTGTGGCTATAACCGTGCACGGATCCTGACCCACACTGTGATAATGGAGTCACTGCATGGCCTGGAGTCTCTGTACTGACTCTGATGGCCAGAGTCAGATTTCCTGAATACATAGACTTGCCAAAGGCTTAGCAATGAGTTGGTGGGGCAAACTGAGAATGAGGAGAGGAGAAGAGGAAATGAGCACGTCAGAGACAACAGATCTAAAAACAGAGAAAAATGGGGTGGAAAGAATCTTTCAGAAAGGAGTGAGGCAGCTAGATTAAAAAACACGAAGAACTTGTCTTAGTGGCTGTTAGAAGTGCCTGAGTAACCAGCACATCCTTTAACTATTGAAGGATATTAGTATGTGTATACTTATGTCTCTTGTACCGAATAATCTGTATCTGACTTTGGACATGTCATTCATGAGCTTACACTTATGATGATATTGTGTTTTCTCCTCTGTTATTTCCATTCTTGGTTTAAGTTGTCAGTTTGCTCCCCCCACTACACGAAATGTGGGCAGCATCTCCAAAGATTGCTTTGTCTTTCTTAGCTTTACTTAATTCTGCTAAGCTTTGGATATTTGGGAACTTCTTGCATCTGTCACACAAATTACTTTCTATCCATTCATCACATCAACTTTGGAACCAAGTTCCAGAACTTCATAGTGGCTGCACATGCACACTGAGAACACAGCTTTTGAAATAGGAGCCAGATGAAAGCTCAGTGCTGTGAGCATCTGACTGTGTTTCCCTCTGTCACCTTGCAGTATGCTTTCACAACACATGAAATAATGTATGGGAGGATAAATGCTGAGTTCAAGCAGTGATTTCCTTTGAGTCTTGATTTACTTTGAGCCTTGTCTATTGGAGCTGCGTAACGTGCACTGCTGTTATTTTAGCTCAGTGTGCACTCCATGCTACCTGCACAGTTTAGAATGCATTAAACGTAGAGGTTGGTGGCCCTTCATGTGACAGGGGGGTTGGAGATTCGTGATCTTTGAGGTCCCTTCCAACCCATTCTGTGATTCTGTGAATGCTTTGAGTATTTCACTTTCCTAATAGCTCTAACTGGGAACTGCCAGATGTTTTGCTTGCTGCTGTTGTCATGTTACACTGGTCCTGGAGGCCTTTTAAAGAGGTTGCCTTGAATGCGAGGTGGGATGTGGCCGAATTGGAACGAAGATGCACATGTTATTTGTGGCAGTGGGGCCTTTTGCAGCAGTGCATTAAAAGAAGCCCCATTCCTTACAGCTGTGACCCAGGTTCTGTGTGCCACAGGACCGCAGGCTGCGATGCTGAGGCCTTGGCACGAGCTCAGCCTCTCCTCCCACTCCTCGTGGTCGTGTTGTTGTTGTTGTTGAGCCTTTTTTCCTCTCTTAGCAAACACTGAATAAAAGGAAGTTTTAAAAGAATGGCTTCCTGCCTATAAAATCATTTTGACGTGATTAACTGAGCATCACGGACAGTAACCCATTCATTGAGTGCTCTCTTCTCAAAGTTAGCACTTTGGAGTGGCGTGCTGTGGCTAATACCATACAAATTGCTGGAATGGACAGTTAAACGCTGAGGTCAGAGGTTAAATGAACATGGTTGTTTATGAGGACACAGCCCGAATCCATTTGCATTTTAATATTCTTTCTGTGAGACGAAAAACCATTTTGAGGACAGCTTGTTTGGAAATCCCATTAACAGGTTATTTATGGGACTCATGACTGCATGACCCTTAGCCTTGTTTTGTTAAACATGAACTAGACATGAATCAGATGGGCGGCTGGGCTGCTGCTATTGTTTTCCATAGCATTAAATGTCATTGAATTCAATTATTCTGAATCTGACACTTTCTAAGTTATTACCCTCATAATGCTCAATTTTCCTTTTTCCTTTGTCAACCTTATTATTTCTATCTGCTTTAAAAAGCAGAGGCACTCTAAAAAGGCCATTTTCTCTCTTATCTCTGATCTAGGTGAGAATGGAGAGCTTATCTACATAGCTTTTAAATAAATAATTGGGAAGACACAGTTTGAAGAAATTAGAAGATTCTGGTCAATATCATGGCGCAATTGAAAGAATAGAGAAATCTGACCAGAGGAATAAAATCAGCCATGTAAAGGTCAGGTACTAAATGTTTTCAAAGAGAAAGGGCTTTTAACCCTTTTTGGCAGGAGTATAAAATGTTGAGTGATAAATTAGACTAAAATGATGGTGCTGCTATCAATCAAAGTGCGAACAAACTCCATAATTCCAGATAACAGAAGTGTTATAAAGCTAGCTTAGTTTTTATGCCTTGCAACATGAGCTGAAAAGAGATGGCATACCGGATGGCAGAGGATGGCAGACTACCAGAAATTAAGGAAGAAAACACTGATGATTCTAACACAGTTATGTTGTATGTAGAATGATAGTATGTAGAGCATGTAGTTATTTACTTCTGCAGGTAGCTGTGTTACCTTTGCTAAATACCGTGGTAAGTCCTAGCAATGAATCTTGCACGCTCTGTCCTCAGCATTTCATCTCCCACTGTTGCAATGTTTATGGAACCAAACAAAAATTCGTAGGTCTTCCAGCTGTTTGGTGGCAAAAAAAGCTCCTCCAGAGTGCACCAGCTGACAGCTCATAACTTCACTTCAACCCAGTGTGTCTTTTGAGCAAAAGGAGCTTCTGTAGAGCATGTGAACTGAGAGCTGGAGTGGGGCTGTGAGGATTTATAAAGTATGAGAACACGATGACCTGCTGTGACCATGCAGCCCAGCTCTTACTCACAAGCCCAAGCGTGTCACTTGTTTGGCACAGTCATGAACTGTGACAAACCTTCGCTTAATTGCAGAAGAAAAATGGTGAGAAATTCTTTTGAGCCTTAGAAGGTGTTAAAGCTGAAATTTTTACTGTAGGAATTCAGATGGTAAATGCAGCTTTTTTGCCATTTGCCTTCAGGATACCTGATGGAGTGCACACACGTGCACTGACTTCTCATCCAAGGCTGAACATGATATTTTATTTTGAAGGAGAAGAGAGCAATGAAAGTATATACAGAAAATAGCCCAGGTTTGACTTCAGAGTTGACAGAGAAGCAAGGTTGCTTCAAAGAGACCAGGGTTCAAAAGCAAGTCAGATTTTTATTTGTTTTTATGGATGTTTAGGGGGTAAAAGTCGTAAGCAACATCTAGATCTCCAGATACATCTGGTCAGTGTTCTGCTCATCACTGCAGGGTTACAGAGCAGGAGCAAGCCTGTCATGTGAGATCTTCATGCTTAGGATTCCCATACCTCAGACCAGAAGGCAGCGTTCTTCCATCACAGCTAGGTGTGTTTATGCATGCACGCGTAGTTCTCTGTATGTCACAGTGCAGACTGTGTGTGCTCTGAAGCTCTCTCTGTTAGAGGAGCTGCTGACATCCTCTGAGTTTGCAGCCACAGGGCTGCGTGCAGCAGTGCTGTGTTCTGCATGCTTCTTTCTACCTGCATGCCTCCCTCTTCCCTTCTTTTCCAGCTTTTAACAGAGGTTCCCAGTACGAACTGACCTTCAGTGGAATTTCTCTTTAGTGGTTAATTTATTCTTAATAGAAACGGATGTTCTTTTTTTTATTTTTATCTGAAGAAGAAGGAACAATACATCTTTAGAACAGGTTTGTAAGTGTCAAGATTTTTCTACTAATTCATACTATATGCTTCCCTTTTAAAATGTTAAATTACCTCATTGTATCTCTGAATATCATATATACTTGGGCCTGAAATTAAGCTTGCTGTATAGTTGTCAAAATGACCACAATTTGCTGTATGAAATGTCCTGATTGCATGTGTAATTCAAAGCAATCCTAATCTCTGTATAAACCAGTACAGACTGCTCAGGGGCAGAGTTTATGTATGCTGATTGGGCCTTCAGTTTAGCTGAGAGTGAATACACCTGCGTGTGGAAAAAAGATGCATTGCAGATTTTCAAACTCCTAAATGCTGAGGAGAAGGGAGAAAAGAGGAGTTCAAGAAGGAAAACTGCTCCCCTGGCAGGCAAGGCTGCAAGAGAGGCCAGTGCTTGATTTTTCATATACATGGTGTTTGTTTCAAGCTCAGCTGAAAGCTGCCTCGCTGTCTGACGCCTGGCTATAATTGGCTCTGCCCCATTTCTTACTGAAGGGTGCGATTTCAACACTGAAGATGCATCACAATAAGGAAATTCCTTCACTGGAAGCAGTCCCATCCTAAAACTCCATTGCTGTGCATCTCAGACATACCTTCTCTGTGGTGTTTGGGAGGTCTTGCCCAGGAGGACTTGGCCATGTAGGGTTGTTGCTTTAAGGTCTCAGAGGTGCAGTCTTCAGAGATAATGAGCAATTCACTCCAGGAATTTAGGCCTTCCTTCTGCCTGCATCCTATCTCAAAATGACATATAAGTAACACTCCCCCTTGAATATATTTTGCCAGTAGTTTTTTATCACCCTTGACAATCAACCATTGGATTTGTCCCGTGAAGTTTAGCTGTGACTGAAGTTATCATCTATCATAAAATTATTGCTGTATTTTACTGAAGGAGCACAAAACAGCTTCCATTCAGTGTTTCTTGCTGATGGAACTCCTGAGTTATTTTCACAGGTGGATTGCAGTTTGTTTTAGTGATCTTTGTATTTATTGTTAATGAAGGGTAGCACTTGTACTCCTCACACCAATTACAGTTAATTATAATTAGGCCCGGATGCGTGGCTGAGCAGTGTCTGAAGATGCCTGTGCGGATTTGTTTCCAGTTGTAGTTCTCTTCTAGTGAGAACTTGTTCTCCACCTGATACCTGTAGACAACCCAAGACAATATTTTAAAGGATATTGGCAGCTCTGCTGCAAATTCTGTCATCTTTTTCATGTTCTGATTTCACACCCTTTAGGTATTGCATGAATAAACAAGCCAACCAGGAGTATTCAGAGATGCACAAAGTGTTTCGAAAGGAAACGTTTAGCCCCGGAGTTTGTATGCATTGCTTTAGATATCTAGGCTCTTAATAGCAAGTAGCTCTGGACTATTATTAGGGATGTTTCTCAGAGAGCAAAATTCACCATAAACACACACAAAAACCGTTCAGCATTGATAACAGGTTTGATATCTTGTTCTCGAAGAACCGTTTGATTTTACTTCATTAAATCTGCTTTAGATATTTGGCATTAGCAGTTGAGTTTGGTTTGGCTGGCATAACAGAGTTTGGCCAACCATCCGAGCAGGAGCCGGAACGCAACCTGACAATTCTTTCCCAGAGCTTTTTTGTTACTTGCTGGAAATTCAGCATTTCTACCCCAAGCTTCTGAAAGTTCACAGGAAATTATTCCCAATTTCTTCAGCTTCAGTCATACGGTGGGCACTTCTGGTTAAATATGTGTGCTTAGGAACAGTAAATAGGATCTGACATTTTATTTTTACTCTGAATAAAAATGCTCATCGTGTTGGTGAAAATAAGCAATCGCATTCCATCTAATGGCGAAAAAGAATTGCACGTATCGCCCTGTAGGAGCTGAGGAATCTATTTTCATTATAACAAACATTGATTTTGCATTAAAAAGTCTCATTATTTGAGATAATGACCGTTGGGTTTCTTAGTTAGTCTTTCGGTTCCTAAATCATTAAAACTAAAGCAGTTAAAGAGCAAATGAGAACGCAAAAGACCCCAAACTATATTAAAATTCACTCTCATTTTGGGTCCTTAATCAAAACCGCAGTCATCTTTAAGGTGGATACACACTATCAGAAAATGATTTATTTGAGCTCGTTTGAATGGCAACCGTATTTGTGCTTATAGGAAGGCCGCCGTATCCGAACGCATTGACTTAAGGATTAACGTCAGTGGAATTAATGTGGGACTCCCGGGTTCCCAGCAGCCATTCCTCCTGCGCTGAGCCAGGGAGCAAAGCCTCATCTGTGGCAATTAGGGGCTGCAAAACAAATCTCGGCAGCGCGTGCGCGCGTGGCAAGGTGTGCAGTGTACGCTGCGTCCTGCAAACGAGCCTGATGACGGACTGCCCGAGGAGGGGGCTTGTTTGTTTTGCGTCTTGCTGAGCGAATGCTTCATTGAATGATTTCGAATTCCTTTAAACGGGGCTGCTGGGAATCTGTCTGTCCGTCTGTCCATCCTTCCTGCGCTCACCCCTTCCCCCTCTTGCCTTCCCGGGAGCTGTGGCTGTGTGGGCATTAATGTATTCCGTATAATGTTAGGGGCGAGCTGAATGCACCTTCCCACCACCAGCACGATGAATTATTGACATGAGGGATGGTCCCTGGTGTATACTTTTCCAAGGTTATACTCTCTGATATTAGATATTTATTCGGCATAAGGTAGGGATAAGAACCTCATTGCCACATTATGTCTGACACAATCAAGTTTTGGGGAATTTCAACAACATTAGAAGATTTGTATAATGTATTCTTTTAGAGGCAGAGGCTCAGCTTTAAACAAAGCATAATCCCCACTGCATATCATTTCCAACCTAATGCAAGGAGAAGAAGCGGGACCATAATGCTATCTGCATCATTTCCCTTTTGTGTTCAGTTGCAAGGACTATTCACCTAATATTCAAAATCCGTGTATTCATTAAATGGAACAGAATGATGGAAAAGCTAAAAAACATAAGAAAAGAATGAAATAGATTTCCATGCAAGTGGCATAAAATTGAGTTATTACATCTAGATATATGATAAACTATTTGGAAATAATTAAATAGTTGATATCCACAACCTTTCCCCATTCTCCCATGCTGCAATTTTCATATTTTTGATGCTAAGGTTATTTTGTAATTCCTTTGAATCGAATGTTGGTTGTTTTTACATTCCCTCTATCTGTAGCAGCAGGATCTTGGGAACACTTCATCCATTGTGTCACCCAGTCTCTCCCCGTCAGCTGCTTTGTTAGCCGGAGCCTCTGGGGCTGTGTCCTGGCCAGGGGACCTTTTGTGCTCTTGCACTGCACTCGTAGACAATGAGGGAAAAAATAAATCTTCTGTGACAAGTTTACTTAAAGGGACACTATCACATTAAATAAGTGTATGGATATACGTATAAATAATATTATTCCTCTTGAAATTTTGGAGGAAAAAAAAAAAAGAAATGTTTTCCCTGCTGCCATTAGTTAACACCGTCATCTGCTCGCAGTGCGGTAATTGGGGAAGTCGTGTCATTTTTCACACTTCAGGCTCTTCTTTACATAGCACTTTTCGAGAGCCAGGAAAACAGGTCTGTCATTTTGCTGTTTGTTTTTAGTCAGCTTTCAGGGTCTGAATACCGTGTGCTGCCCCACTGGGAGACAGGCATGCAAATATCGTGGGGGAGCCATCAGGCTTAGAACAATTCTATTTCTAGCAAACTGTGGACAGAAAGCAGCCAAAAAAAGCATATTTTCTAAGGATCAGTATTGTAAGTTAAAGAATACAAATGAATCTAAACACTTGAATGTGATTGACCTGGTATTTTCCATCAGCAGTTCTTCTGTAAATAGGAGATCCTCAGCTTCACCTCATTCTTCCTCTCCTTTTTGCTTTAACAAAGCTTCGTGAATTTGCTTAATGTAATTAACTTTGTTGTATAATTTAGCTGATTTTAGAGAGATGATAGAACTGGAGTATTGTTGCAGTCATCCTCACAACTGCTGCTATCAAAACTGGTTGTTTGTAAGTGATTGCAGTTGTTTGTGAAATTCTTAGACCTGCATCTCAGTATAAAGACTGAAGCGAGCATCACAGAGCTGCGTATTCAGCAGTGATGAAGCTGGCTAAGGGCGGAAAGCACTGCCTCGTGTGTCAGCAGAGTTTGCTGAGCGCACATTCTTTGTGCTATGCCTGCAACAAGTGATTTTTTTCCAGCTCTTTGACCTACAGCAAATGAAGAAGCCGTCCTGAAGCGGCGCTACTTTTGCTCTATAGCACCGTGACTTTCAGGCTGTGCAACACTCCTTTTGTGTTTCACACACAGAACTGTGTGTACTAATGTTTCAGGTTGGATTTTTTGGGCACTGTTTGCAACAAACAAACATGCCACCAGGCAGCTGCCCTGCTGTCAGATCAATGGTGTTAGGCACAGTGTGAGAAATATCCCAGTTCATCTGAAGTGTTGTTCTTCCTTCTGGCCAAGTCCAATGTAAAGAGAGATCTATGTGGTCTGCAAGAGATGTTGAAAGCAACTCAGGATGGAAACTGAAGGCACTTTGGAGAATGCCTGTCTAATGGGAATGTCCAGTGTTGGCTCCGTGGGCTTCTTGTGGGCAATTCAGGAAAGGGGATGAGAATGTTCAGCTTGCCCAGATGTAGATGCTGTAGATGCCCCATCCCTGGAGGTGTTCAAGAGCAGGTTGGATGAGGCCCTGGGCAACCTGCTGTAGTACCAGACTTGGAGGGCGATGGCCCTGTGGAAGGGGTTTTTGTACTTGATGATAATTGGGTTCCTTTCCAACCCAAGCCAATCTATGATTCTGTGATACTGAAATGTTACCATGTAGGTAAGAGTGAGAGCTCAAAGCAGGAAGAAACATTTGTGTTATCAAGGGAAAAGGGGACAGTTATTCGTTTCACTTCCAGGAAAATATGGGTGGGGGGGGGGGGGAAGCAAAAAATTGCCTTGAGAAATACCGAAACAATTCTGTATATTACAGTAATATAAACCCGTGTGAAAAAGCAGTGGAGAGGCTCCAGGCACCAGGAGACACCTGGCAGGAGCAGCCCAAGGAGTCAGGTGGCGGCTATTGAGTGCAGTCGCGTTCCCAGCCTGAGAGTGAGTGGGAAATTAATAAATCACTTCTCAAGCTCTCAGCAATCAGCAGCTGATGATATTTCTCTGGGCCCGGGGAAAAGAAGCTCTCTACTTGAAAAGAAAAACGTGGGACAGCAGGCGGGGCAGCTTTCCTTGTGCTGGCAGGAGCCTGGAAGCTCTTGTCATCACTGTGACCCCCCCCCCCAGCAGGATCCACTCTGCCCGTCCCATTGAGTGGAGGGGAGGTGGGGCTGGTTTGGGGGTGTTGGTCTTTAGTTTTGGCTGTGGCCAAATCTGTGGAGATTTCAGTTATCGTTGCAGTGGATGTTGGTCACTTGTGGGGGTGTTCAAAACGTGACAATTTTACACACTTGCTTTTTTAGTTCTGTTTTTCCATGCTGCAAATACGTTTGGTACTATTGAACTATTTTTTATGTACAATCTTACATTGCAAAAATTTATTATTATTATTATTATTTTTAATTCTGCATTTTCCCTCTTGTCAAAACAAATGTAAGGAGCTGAGGGGATCTGCAGAGACACGAGCGTTGCTCCGTGCTTTGGAGCTGCATGGAAGCACAGCAGTTCACCACCTCCTGCCTCAGCCCTCAGCCCCCACCTGTCTGCTCCATGAACACATCTCTGCTCGCTGCCCCTTGTCCGGGGGGCTGAGCTGCTGGTAAGGAGGAAATATCAGAAGGTTTAAACAAGAAAAAAAATTAAAACTGGAGTTAAAAGGTTTGATCAGAGCGTAAATTACGACGACAAATTGATTTAAAGTAGGCATGAACAGACACAGCCCTGAGCAAATACCTGCAGACGAGCCCACTCATCGTGCTTTATGCTAAGAAGGAAGACCGGCAGCGCTTTTAAGTCACTTACTTTAAGATTAAGTTATTAAATTATTGTTATTAAATTATTATTAAATTATTTTAAATTTAAAACATTGGGTGTTTGGAGCAAGTGTGATTTTAGCACCGCATTCTCTCCGTTTGTCATTTTCTGTCACAACATGAAGGTTATTTAAGTATAACTTCACTGGAGGATATTAAGCAGAATGTTTTTCTCCATGGAAACTCCTGTTCTTTATTTATTTTTTTAGGGAGTTATATCAGATAATTTGGAATTAAGGTGTCTTTTTTTGGCAGCGTGTAACTGATCTCTTGTTTCGGGAGCGCCATGTTTGTTCGAGGTGTAGTTTGGAGGAATTAGGCTGAGCTCCAATTTACACTTGTTTAACTACAGATGCATCCCCACTGCTATTTGTTTATCTCACATTTATTACACTCCTCTAAATTCAAGTTAAGCACTCAGGGGCTTTTTCTAGTAACACTAATGGAGGAGAATAGATGCATTATATGTGAATAATGTATTATGATGATACAATTTGGGTCTCTTAGCTCTAACCGAGACCAGTCCTGCCTTACATTATTTATAATTTACACACACCTTCCTGAACATTTTTATGTAAATATTTAATCCAGGAAGTGAGTTAACTCTTTCATTTTGAAGGTTTCCAGTCCAAAACCAGAAGGGAATGTGAGAGGGCACACAGATATCTCATCCAAAGTGGGCAGAAGGTCAGTCTTGATTATTTACAGAAATTAAAAGAGAAACGTGACGGATTATAGAGGGAAAATGTGTGCTGGCATAGCACCAAACCCCTTCTACCTCTACTGCTCCCACCTAGTCTTATTAAATTGGATGAATGTTGACGGCAGATACTTGTGGATGTTGTGCTTGGTAGCATTTGAGGCGCAGTGTTTTTGTTTTTTTCGTGTTGCCTTTTGGTGTTTTGCTCATTTCATCTATTTGAGAGATGCAGCACTGGGACCTTTCAGATGATGCAGCAGACTCTCTTTCTTTCAGCCTCTTCAATACCTGAATCTACCAACAAACCCAGTGTCATTTCTGGGAGACCCCATGTCCAAGTGTGAGTGGAATGGCAGCAGAATCCCAATAGCACATGGCAGCGCTTAGAATCTGAAGTCTTGTTACACATCTGCTCATTTTTCCCATCATTTTCCCCATTAGTAGGGCTGAGTTATCCTCACACTGGCTGAGGAGCTACAAGTTTCCTCATGCTTGGGCTCACCAGGCACGCAAACTGTTGGGGATGACGAAGCACCAGTGAGAAATACGAAAAGTCTTTGGAACAACGATGGGCAAGACCGTTCAGGTGGTGCCCTGAAATTATTACCAATCAAGGATTCATCTTCTTGTCCTCAAAGCATGCAATTTGTGGTATTAGATTATGAGATATTGCCTCGCATTCCTGCTGTTAATTAGCAGGGCACTGGGATGCAGTGGGGCTGTGTTCTGACACATGGACCTGCAGTGGGCAGTCTGCCCATGCTGCTCCCTGGGCTGGGCTCTGGCTGCAGCTGGTGGGGGAAGGAATGGAGGTGGATATTCCTTTTCCCCAAATGATCTCTCTGAGCATTTCTGGGGGGTTCAAGGAGAGGGGAGGGTGAAGACACCTGGATAGCTTGTCACGATAATGCTCATTTTCCCCCAAAGCCATCTAGTTAATCCAGTTAATTTCATACTGAAGGGAGCTGTTGTTCCATCCCGCTGGATGTAGCTGAGGGTGTCCCTGTTTATTGCAGGGGATTTGGACTTTAATGGCTCCTTCCAACTCAAACTGTTTTGTGATTTGATTCTGTGACATCACAGTCACCTTGCTGATCTTCTCTAGGTCTGCTTGGGCATTTTGGCAGGAGGTAACTGGGGCAACAACGTGCTGCTGATGCACAAAGTGGCATAGTGGTGGTCAAGCTGTTTCATTTTGCTCTTTCTCTTTTTGTTAAAGTATAATCATCCACCGAAAGTTGCTAGCAAAGTAAATCTTCATTAACTGCTTTTTGCACTGTCAGAGGGGGCTGCCAAGTCTTAAGAGCTCACCTTGTCACCTTTTGAATGCAGTTTCTATCTGCTCTAGCATTCTGCTGCTGAGGCACCTCTGAGCCTCGTGCTTTTTAGATTTCTTTTTCTCCTACTCTTTTAAGCTGCTTTGTAATTCATGATTACTCAGAATCTGGCTCTGAAACGATGAGGATAAAGTGCCCTGCGTATTGAAATCCTCTGACATAAACACTGCCATCAAGAAATACAAGAATGGTGAAGAATGTCTTTTATACTGTATTACGTATTCCTGTGCACAGGGCTGTTAAAATGCCACAGCTGCATTTAGGACTCAGCTTAATCCACGTCCTAAAAAAGCCAACCAGCCAACAACTTGTTTCTTATAGCTACACAGAGGCTTTATAACGCTGTACAGAAGAGGACGGATTGTTTAGCAGCAGGGCAGCTTGGCTCCACTTTGGCACTAAGCACACGATCTCTTTGACTTTCCTTATGCTGATCCAGAGTTGGATGGGAAGGAGAGAACGCAACTGATTTTGAGTGATCCTGGATGAGGATCATGTCTATAGGCAGAAGGCAGGCAGATGTAGGGATTGCAGCTTCACAGGTTGCATTGTGTACCCCTTTCTGGAGCCCCACATGCACTCCACTTCCCCCTACCTTAGCCCTAGGAAAATCTGTCCTCTCAGAAGATGAGGACGTAGTAAGAACACAAACAGTCCCTGGCCCTCCTCAGTATCCTTCCCTGGAGAAACATCTTGGGGAACAACCTCTCCCAGTAGATTTAAAACAAGTGATTTATTTATGCAGATCTGATCTTTTTTTTTGTTGGGGGGAGAGGGGGAGATAATGAGTGCATTTTTAGGTATTCGCAGGCTCACATGTGATGGAGAGTACTTTCAAACTCTAGATCTGTACTGTCTCTTTTCCACCGCTCCCCATGTTTCAGTAAGAGAATTTGGCTCGTCTGAGTTGCTGCCTTTGTTGGATCCAAAAAATAGGGAAAATTAGCTTCAGGTCTTTTGAAAAATAACATCCTATAATTTGAGTCCGTGTTCCTACAAATTCCCAGCAGGCTCTGAGCCAAAGAAACACACAGATGAAATAAACATTTGAAAAGACGACTGCATTTTGCAATCTAAGAATTGAGTTATATACCTTTTTGACAGCTTCCTGAATCACAGCCCACATCTAAGATGAGTAAATAGGTATCTGGCCCTTTAACTGGCTTCCATTTCACATAATTAAAGACTCCCCGAATTAAATGGCCTATATGGAAAGTGGCTTTCAGTGGTCTAAATGCCTGAAGCAATCTCCTTGCCTGAGCGCAGAAGTGACACTGGCTTGCGGATCAATATCATCTCTGTTATTAATATCAAAAGCACATTACTTTGTTTTTGCCTGGCTGTGCTCCAAGCTCTGGGCCCGGCGTGGGCTCAGCCATTTGCCTGGACCATAATTTACTTTCGTGAGTTTTTAAGGTATTGTTTTGTCAGGGCCAATCACCGTGAAGTTATAAATGATTCTGAGGACTTGCACTCTCTGTTAGTGGCGTATGCGGTGAAATTAATTTTTAAAAGTTTCACGTCAATTACTCCTGTCCTTGAGTTATGCAAGGGGACAAAAGAGCAGGGACTTAAAGACATGAGTGATATCAAACAGATGAGGTAACGACAAACAGAAACAGCAGCTTGGGACCAAATCAGACATTACACTATCTTTAATTGATGCATTGAATTAAACAATGCTAAAGCTAAATAAATATTGACCACTTAGCAAAAGACCCATTGATTTTTATGATGGACAACATTTACATCATATCCCACTCTGTGCGATGGATTTCAAGCTGCTGCCCTACCAGCTCCAGCACTGCTGCTCCATGGCACTGCTTTCGTGCTGCTGGGCCCCTTTCTGGTGTTGTTCAGGTAAATCATCACTGGGTTCCTTCCTTCTTTTTCCCAAAGAGCATTTATTTTTGAAGGCTTGAAGTCCTTTTCTCTTTCCTCTCCAGCACCAGCTGCATTAACCAACGGGCTGCCCAGGAAATATGTGTAATTTTGGTCACTTGGCTGCAGGCAGCTGCCACGAGGAAGGGCACGGTGTGCATGTTCCTTCAGCAGGTATTTCCCTGCTGCTGGGCTCCTTGCTTGGAGCAAAAAACATTCCCTGCACTCCGGCCATCCCTCCATATCAGCCACAGCTCCTCCTATGTAACAAACCAGAGGGGGCTGCTGCTGGTGGGCATCCACAGAAGAGTTGACCTTCCCAAGCTCTCCTTGCAGCTGCTTTGCTGAAGCTGACATGTTAATATTCACTCCATTAATATTGATTAAGCTACTTAAACGTGCCATATCCTAACGATGTGATATCTACCTACCTCGGAAACAAACTCAGACAACAAAATAATTTGTTTACAGAGCAAGAGTCTGCATCTCTGACTGCTAATGGTACAGAGCTAAGCTGGGTTTGTAGTTCTTCAGCATGAAATGTTCTCCTAATTGTGGGACTTAACTAAATGCCAGCAATTAGCATTTAATACTTTCGTATGCGCTAAGGAAGTCCTCATTACTCTGCATATTCTCACTGAAAGGGAAAGTGTGAGGTCTCCTCCTGGCAAGAGAAGGGTTTCATTACCAAGGACGAGTCCCTGTGCTTAGCAATGCCAACTTCAGTTACGTATTGCTTCCTGCATCTGCAAGGACCGCCAAGACACCAGTTAATAGGCTATTGTTTCAATTAGTCCACGATTACAGCTGCTAATCTCTAATTCCTCATTGTTGTGGTTCCTTTTGACTTCACTCCAGTTATTAAGAAGCATTTGGATTTTATTACAATTGACAGGAACTCCAGCCTTCTCATAGATAAAACGCTGCCTGTTGCAAACGAAATTCAGAATTAATGAAAAGAGCCTTTCGAGTTTGTTTTTAGTGATTCTTAAAATTACATTATAAACACAATGTAGAATTCAATTAAGCAGGGAAATTATAATGCTCAAGGGGAGAGGCTGGATTTCTAACTGAGATAAACCAAAATATCTTTAATTAGTTTTCAGTTATAAACAGAAGGCTAGCTTTGTAAAGTGTAAAACGAAGAGAATGAAAAGAAAAAGAACAAAATATAAGGGAATAACTGATATCAGTGGGGTAGGCAGATAGGTGAGGCGTCCCCACACTCCGCTGCACAGCTCTCAGCTCGGAGATGTGCACGCTGTGCTGGTCAGACCTCAGAAATCTCAGCAGCACAGTTTTGATGAGCACGTGGTGCAGATGTTTGTTGGAACCTGAGCTGTTAGCAAGCTGCAACCTGCACAGAGAGCAGCCAGGGGTGCCTGGGTGGTGATGGAGTCCTGTGTCCAACCTCAGGGCTCTGACTGGTTCAGTTTTGCCACTGGCAGAGAAAGTTCTAAAGAGGTAATAGACATCTCCATACATTTTCCTTGTCTAGCTTTCACTCTGACAATTTCATTTGAAATGATGGGCAATTGACTGTATGCTGATGATGGTGGAAGGATTCCTCTCCTGAGCAATCTGTACTGTGGGTGAGAGCTGCAGTGCAGGGTGATGTCTTCTGTTTTGGTGCAGAGCTTGCTGCCTTGGGTCTGGCAGACAGAAACTCCACTGCAGGAACAGGCTGACACAACGCTTCCCAGTGGTGTTAATGTGGCAGGTCAGTGTCCTTGCATGTAGGAAGTCCAACCCTGGACCTGCAGCAGAGGCGCTTACGCACCTGATTAATTATATTGTACTCAGAAGAGTGCAAGAGAGAGAGAGGAAGACGTGGGCTTTGAAGTGCTGGTGCTCAGTGCGTGGCCCATAGTCCTGTGAGGAGCAACACAACCTGCTTCACATGCAGAGCAGGGAATGAGGAGAGGCTCTTCCCGCTTCCCTGCATGCAGCTGCCTCCAGTCACAAACACGGCCATTTAAAAACATGTAAAAATCATAAGTGAGAAAGCAGCTGTGCACGGCTTCAGCAAAATGCTGAATTGCTGCATCACTGCGGACTCTAAATGACAATAAACCTTCCACCCCTCGTAAATTAAGCAGACATTAAAAAAAAAATGATATCTACGGCTGCAACTTTTTATGGATGTTTGGTAACTTTAATCATTTTGCAAAGTGCAATTCCTGGTCATAAATTCTCTCCCAAGCACAGATTTAGGGAGAGCTAAAGCACTGCTGTGAGTTGATAGGTAAGTTTTAATCTGACAGAGGCAAAAAGTCTATTAGATTTATCTGGAGGCAGCGGTTGCCCGGTAATTACAGCAGGGCAGACTGAGCAGAGGCTCTGAGGACCAGAAGGTGACTTTATGGTGTGTCCCTGGGTCCAGGTGAAGAACTCTGACACCCTGGATCTGAAAAAGTGATTCTTGAGCTCACTTATTTTGTAAGATCTCAGGGTTCAGTGAAAGGCAAGGGCATGTCAGGGGTAGCTGTGACCCTGTGACCAGCACCTCGCAGCCATGCAAGAGAAGTAGCACAGTCCTCCTTTCTTCCTTTTGTTTTTAATACAAAAAACGTCATGCTTGTATCCATCTGGTTATGATTTTCCACTTTGCAGCAGTATGCTTTATTCTTTCACAGTGCTGGCATTCAGGGATCTGAAAGCACTTTACTTGTTTGACTTTGTCAATGGTGGTTTAATTATTCCTGTTATAAGGATGGGCTGTTTGGGTCAGGCAGTGCTTTCCCTGGTGGTGTAGCAAACTCAGGAATGAAATGGAGATTTTCTGTCTCTTTCTCTTTTGTGCAAACCATTGACCAACATTTCGCTCCAAACATGGAGTGGATGCACTCTTAGTAACATAATGGGGCACAGAATGAGGATGAAAAGTAAGTGCAAAAGCTGTTCTCTGGAGTGTTATTTCTTTGTTAAGTAGCTGATAAGCCGTGAATTAATTCAGAACAAATTATTTCAATGGAAATGTAAGAGTGAGAATGGAAAGGAATTTGTCTGCGTTCCTGGATTGGGGCCGATGTCCTCGATCAACAGTTGGTGGAGATGGACTCAGGCATGGTGGAGCATCTGGTCTACGTTGAGCTCTTCCTTCTGCTTGCTCTGCATGAGCTCTTCTGTTGGTTTACTCATAGGATAATGGGGAAAAGTGACCCAGTTCCTGAAGGATGCTTTGTATGCTGTTTGTCAACGTTGCTCATTTGCAAATGAACTGCAAAAGCAATGCTTTGTGTTCTGTGCGGGAGGGTCAGAGCACTTGGGGTCTTACCATGGGAGTAGATGCGAGGGGGAAGGAAATCTGAGGCTTCCTGAATCTGTATTCCTGATACAAGCTGTTCTGGAAAGGTCAGCTCAACTCCTTTGTTTTGAAAATGTCCACCAGAGAAATGAATTCAAATCACATTGTAGCTCCTCTTGGATGCTGGGCGGCTGTTCGCGTTAAGGGCAATTATCTGATTTCCTATTCAAGCAAGTAGGAGGTGCTGTGAGGATTTGAGTAAAATCCCTCCAGAGGTGAAGAAAGAACTTCAAACTTTTAAATTGTCTCATTGGCAGGACTGGGATATGAGCACAGGGGGCTGGAGTGGTGCTGCCGAACAGAGCCGAACCTCTCCTGCCAAATCAATTAGAGATGGCATTTGAGATTAATTTCTTTGTTGGAAATTACACAGTTATTGCTGCTCACCATCTCTGCAAATGTATTTAGAAATAATACATATTTTTTTCAGTCGGTGAAACGATTTCTATTGGTAACTGCATTTGTTTTTTCTGTGGTTGTGTTTTGTTGGGTTCATTCCGAAGCTGCAGCTCGGTGGTATCGCAGGGCGCAGCTAACCATGCTGCTTTCCTCTAAGTCTGTTCTGTAGACTTTAGTTAATAAGCTTAACGTAAACTGAACAGCAGCAGACTGTTCGTTTAACAGGAAAAGCTTGAGCAGTCAGTATCAGAGATGAGAAATGCAAATGAACCGTCAGCGCCATTGGAACGCTGACTTCTCACATTGATTTTGGACTTTTTGATATGTAACAATTGCCAAATTGTGGCTTGTTTTGTTTTGTTTTGTTTTGTTTTCCCCAAAGTGCTTAGGAAGGTTCTTTAATGATGCTGTAGCAGGGGGTTAAACAGCTCTGCTGAATGCAGCTTGCTGGCAGGACTGCATCCCTTCCCAGGGAGGGGAGTCTCACGGCTCAGCTACGTGCAGAGGGAGCATTGAAGAGGCTTCCCAGCATCACATCTATATTTAGACAAAGACCTTTTTGCTTCCTTTTATCATTGCGTGGGTATGGATCATGTTAATATCAAGTTACATGTGCATATGGATAGGAGAGCATACACTCAACACGGGCTTTCTGTTCAGCTCCAGAGGCAAAGCCACATCTCTGAACACTTACAAAACAGGAAACCATAGCTCCTAAACTCACCTGGGGGAGACGATGTTTGCAGTTATATACAGTATCATTTGGCTCAGGAGCAATTCTACCTTCCAGTGACAATTTAAGGTGACATTTCCAATGCTGCGGAAGAAAAATCGCCTCTCTGGATAAAAAAAGAAATAACCCTTTATAAAACAAAGGTATGGAGGCACAGTATCAGCATTGGACAAATGAAATTAATGCTTCCAATATTTTTTTTTAAAGCTTACTCATATGCATCAACCATTTATGAAACGGTATCTCATCAAGTATGAATATTGTAGTTATATATTAGCAAGCTGTCTGATGGCCTTTCCGGCGCCTTATTGCACTATGCACAAGGGTAGCATTTTTGGGGTAAAGTTAACCTTGCAAAATGTATTATGGCTCACTAATGTATCCTCAGCTGCATGATAAAAGGCCTTGCCCCCAACAACATATGAATATTTAAATTATTGTTAATTATTTATAGTATATTTTTATTAACACTGACTTGCAGCGTGGCCATGTAGCAGACAAAGCTCATTACGTTCCAAGTTTGAACATGCATCTCACACAACGTTATTGCAGCTAAATGGCAAATAATGCTGAAACTTCCGTGGTTTCATTCTGTGTTGATTTTGGTGGGAGTGAATCTGGAAGAAATTTGCTGGAATGGCAACTTGTCAACTTGATCGTTTTGGGGGGAGATTCTAATATTCGGGTGCATGTCAAACTAAAAATCACCGTTTCTAATAGGAGCATGCAGAAAATAAACCTGGTCTGTCCTCATTCCATGGCACTGAGAACCTCAGTTCCTCTCTATACTGTTTGTACAGGTAGGCAAGATTTCATGTAGTACAGAATCTGGTTGGGGATAATTTCAAACAAGAATAATTATATTTCTATATCTTGCCATTAAAGATCCAAGTGATGGATCTTACGGCCCTCTTATCTAAGACCCAGCTCCACAGTCTCATGTTTTTCATTACATTTAACCTAGGTTACCTTGTTTTCTTTTTATCTCCTTATTCATGGTGTGAAAATGCTTTTCTCCTCCGTGATAATCAGATACGTTCTATATTTGCCACATCTTTGTGAGCTCTTTAACCACTTCCTGACCAAGCTAAGAGTTCTATTCTGCATTTCCCATCAGTTTTCATTTCACCTTGTATTTTACTAACCCTCTTTGCCTTCCCTTGTCATTTCTACAGTGAGTGCTGGGACTTGGTCCATATACCTACCTGGATAGACAGGTTTATTGCTCGGGCTGCACGTCACGAACAAACTAATGCAGTCTTCCATACGAGCTAACAAGAAATCCTATAAGGTGGGATTTAAGTCTATCTGGTCTGTAACACAAGGTGATGCCTCTGCATCTGTTGACAAGATTTCATTAGCCTTTTCTGTAGCCGTATCTTCTTGCAGAACCATATCTAATCTTCACTTTGCTGTCTTGGCTAGATCTCTTTCAGCTCTGCAGCTTCTTTGGATCTCCTCTCTCTCGCTGAGTGTCTGCATTGTGGATTATTTTCCCTGGAGGTATTAGTGTATATTTTTCCATATATGAAGATAATAAATGGAAGAAGCGGAGATGAAAAGAAAAACAATTACTTGAGGGCAGAAATAGAAAGAGATACAAAGAAAAGACTGACAGGGAGATAAGCAAAAAAAAAAAAAAATCAGGGAAGAAGAATATGGAAAAATGAAAAAGGAGTTAAATAATCAGAATAAATTAATTAATCAAAGTGCAGATCATGTGGACTAGAATAGCAAAGCAGCAATGCGGAGAGCTAAAAGGAGACAGGGATGAGGATAATGAAGGATAAGTTGAAATGTAATATATATTTTCAAAATAATGCATTTGAAAGCACTGTGTGACTTGTTAGACCTGACAAGGTCTAACTCAGACTCTGGGGATTGCAAAGCTCGTGACGAGGGGTTATGAGAAACATCATTTTTTTCCCTCCACAAAAGCAGTGATTCTTACTATGATCGTATTTTTGTTTGCAATTTAGACCTCCCGGATTTCTATGAGGGTGACTCAAGATTTTTATCCCTGTATTACAGATAAGAAAATGTGGTCTAGAAAGGTTAAGTGGACTGGCAAAGGTTACGGGGGAGTCATTACCAGGAAACACGTATTTCTGATCTCAGGGTCAATGAGCTAATCCCAAAGTTTCTGCAATGCTGCATTTAAAGAAAAGGAATTCTGGTCAATTCCCAAGCCTTTTCTCCACAGTATGGATGCTCTTTTATCATTAGAATTAATCATAATTTGCTGACCTGCACTTGGACTCATTTCCCTCTTATTTGTGACCAGATAATGTCTGTATCATCCAATCAAATCCATTGCCTGAATTGAAGACAGTTGCTAGAAAAAAGCAACTAACTAAACGCTCTTCTCCTCCTGTGAGCACTCAGCATGCAGTGCAGCCGGCTTTCTGGAGAGATGGGACTGCAGACCACACTTTGGGAACCCAAAGCCTGGAGCAGGTGCTGGGAAGGGCTGTGCTGGGGGAAATGAGTCCATCAGCAAACAGAGCCGGCTGGGGGGAGCGCGGGGAGGGCTTGGTTCAGTAACTGAGTTGCCTACATTCAAAGAGCTAATGTACAAGATATTACTGCTCAAGGCATTCTCACTATTGCCAAGGGCTTAATATGATTTGCATAGTGCATATGGGTATTCCTAGGGGAGAATGACAGAGATCATTAAATGAAAACAAATAATAAACAAGCTCCTTACAGCCCCCACAGGTACATAAATATGACTCCACACGGGGCACGCAGGCGAAGATGAATGGCTCGGTGTGTGTGGGGTGAGGAATCTGTAAAGCAGACTTCATTTTCCCCTCTGTCCACAGACAACGCGTTCGCTCACTGCTAAGGAGGGTCAAGTGACTGTCACCAGCTCTGCACCGAGGAGGTGTAACCTGTGTCGCAGCTGCCAGCCTCGCTGGCTTGAAAAGGTCAGGTCCCCAGGCACAGGTGGCAATGTCATCAGCTGAGTGCATGAGAGCCTCTGGAGTGCATGGGCAGCAGGCGGTGAGCGCAGGGCCTGGGAACAAGCAGGTGTCTGCACGGAGCTGCACGTTCCTTCCTCTTTAGGAGGAGTTCAGATCCCGTGATGTTGCACAGGAAGATCAAGGACACCAGGAGCTTTCCTGGCTGTGATGCTGTGGCCCTAGGTGCTGTGGTTCAAATCAGACTAAAGCTAAGGAAATTCTTTTAACTGTGACCTTTCCCGTGATCAGATCACAAAGATTTCCTGTCACTTTGGTCTGGGCTAGATTTGAAATTATGTCTTAGAAGTGAAAGACACAGTGAATGAATCAAGAAGATTAACGCCAGTTATTGGCTCCAGCCTTGTAGTACTCTGTTTTCTACAGGAAATTGCAAATAAACGTAGAAGATGTGTTTATCATATCCCACCAATCAGATATTTGCTTAATTACAAATATTATCAAACAAACAAAGCTTTCAGGCTGGTTTGGTGAATGGGAGGTCATTTTGCAACCCGCAGGAACTCAGACCAGCACTAAACAGCTCTGTATCAGAGTAAGACAACCTCTCTGTTACACTTGCTGTTTAGTTAAATAAATGCCTATAAATCAAGTTGAAATAGGAGAACATGTATTTTATTTTCCGAAGAGAAAGGGTAATATTTATTCTTACTCTCTCATACGAAACGCTCATAAATTGGGTAGAAGGAGAAATCTTCAATATCAGAGAGAGCTTATAAGATATTAAGTTCACTGATGACAAAACTTAATTGCCAGCTAAGTGTTAATGGAGTTTGGAAGGCAGCTTTCCAGCGCTCAGCACGATGACATGATGCTTCAGGGGGACCCACTGCCGTCATCTCAGGCTGTCTCTTCCAAGTCAATGTGAAGGAGTCACTCATTTCACAGTTTAAAAAGTAGCTTTGTGCTGAATTCCACATCCCCTGGTTGGTGTCAGTTTCGTTTTTTATGTGTCTACGAGGCCACAGTAAGGATGGCAATGGCAGGAGGGAGCCTGGTGCACGGTGACCATGGCGCTGCCCTGGGCCTGGGGCTACACCTGGGTCGGGGTCTGGACCTGAGCCTGGGCTGCCTGTGTCCGTCAGTCTGTCAGAGCCACAGCCTGGGGCTCCGCAGGTGTCGTGGCAGGATGGGGCTTGATCAGTTCTGAAGATACTCAAACAGTAACTGCTAAAGCTGTCAGGAGCTTTGCTTGCTGGGGGTTTGGATTTTTCCTTCGTGCTTCTAAATTCAGACAGCAAAGTGGACTTTTTTTTGGCTTTAAGTGATTTATTACAACAGCATATTCTGAAAGATTTTCCCCGTTTCTTTCTGATGCTGCTTCCCCAGCTGAAAGCTCAGTTTGGGTTGTGTATATGTACCCAAATCATACCCTGGTACCTGAACTGCAGAGCTAAAACGTCCCTGGAAGCTCATTTAAGAACAGACAGGACGCTCTAGAATTTCTTAGGTGCTCAGAAAGGGAAAATCTAAACCCTGCAGAGCTGCTTCACCAGTCCCAGTGCCTGCACTGAGGTCATTGGGTGCATCTGGGAGTGCCTCAAAATGGATTTTTTGCAGCGCTTTTTTTTGGTTCTGAAGCACCTGATGTCTAACAAATAAATGGCATCTGAAAAAGACATGAAGACTAAAGTTAATGGTTAGAGCATGCTAGGAATCTGGGGCCATCTTTTGGAAACCATAATGGTTAACCTGGTCACCTTTGGACTGACTTAATGTATAGGTTAGGTTACATCAAGGGAAAAATCCAGAGCACTTAAGAGGTTTCATATACTTTCTAAGAGGGATTGAAATAAAGCTGGAATCTGCTAATTGACAGGTAGAGGACACAACAGTGACCGGACTGAGGAACTTTCTGCCGTGTTTTCATTTCTTTCATACTTGTGGTATTTTCTGAAGGCTTCAAGAGTTGAGGCCATTCACACTGGAAAGCTGGGAACGAAAGTTCATTTGAGCAGAGGATGCACCACAAACGCGAACCAAGCAATAAGTGCAGCAGTCTGCTGTGTTTAATTGCCCCTGCATCTTTTATTTTTCTGTCTACTCATTTTTCCTAGGTTGGCATTTTTGTGGATGAATACCACTGGGAGTTGAGGACTTGCTGTGACTCTCACTCTTACTTATAGGAGTTTTGCCTGCAGCAGTCACATAGTTGAAAAATATGGATCCATGTGACTGCTAAGAGACCACTGAGAAGCCAAGTAAGTAGGACTCATGGCCATTTTGCAATTCCACCTCATTAGACATGTTTTGGGGCTTATGATTGTGCTGTGAGGATAAATAAGTATAAATATTATATTTGCCTCCAGGTTATCTTTAAAAATGTATTTCTCTCTCTCTGTCACCCTCCCCCTCTTTCTTTCTTTTTTTCCCTTTTTTTTTTCCCTCCCAATTTTCAGCATGGTCTGTCAGCCCCTGGTTAGGTGAGTTATCAGCTCTGTGGCCTCACGCTGTGGTGGCCCAGCAGAAGGCATTCTGTTGTAGAGGGTTGCCTTCTGCTGCCAATTACCCAAGGTTCTAGAAAGCAAAATATACAGCAGTATGATTAAGCCCATCCGTGAGAAGAAATACACACAACCTCAATGGAAAGTGTCACAAAAATTATTTGACTTGTCCAGATCCTACGTTTTCAAAAAAGATATCTATTTTAAAAAGTCGTAATAATTACCTCTGTATCATCTGAACAACTCTTGTAAATTGCCTCTGAGGCATAGAGGAGTGAAACAGCACAACGAAACTTGGCTAAAGGTGCACCAAAACTGACATTGTTGCACTGCTGTTGGTTTTAAGACCAAAAAAAATGGTCTTAAATGAAGTGGAAACTCTTTGTATAACACACACACACCTGTGTATCTCCAGTAGGGTCAATGTGATCAGGCCAATCCAGCCCAGCTGAGGACCTGCCCTCTCTTCTCTTTGCCTCAATTCAGTGTCCACGTGTTTTCAAAACTGGACAAATTCATGGGGGAATAAGGGATAATCATGGGATGCTACTGAGAAAAAGGCCCTGCTGCTGATTTAAGATATTCTTGCACTGGTCGCTGGAGACTGGGAAGTATCTGAGTGATGCAATGCTTCTGTGGTTTGTGCAGGCTTTCTTGAGTGGGTGCTGTTAGTCTCTGTTAGACATGTAATACATGTAGCTTCAGTTTGGCTTGGTGTGCTCACTCTCACATGTTTCTCGATTCCGCTATTATGGCTGCTGGCACTGGGACAGACCTCTTTGAATCCTGCTCTTCTTTTTTGTTGTTGTTGTTCTTACAAGCCTTGCATGCATTTCGCCTTCACTCCAGTGAGAAGATCTCAAATAGCATCATGAACATAGGTTTGGGATTGGGTATCTGTTACCACTCAGCTCCATTTTTTCCATTTCTATGCATCTGGGGGTATGGAATAGTCATTTGACTGCTTTGCCTTGATTTAGCTTTAACTGAGATGGCATTTTTACATGGTGGTCTACCTTTCAGCATACAGCCCTCATAGTGAGTCTGCTGTGAATGGTGCTGTAGGAATTCACACGCCCTCAGTGTAACAGATGCTGTGTGTTGGGAAAGCCTGAAATTCGTGAGCTGGTCTTTTGAGCCAACTGCTGTGATGCAACAGGAGCAGCTCCTTTAAAGGAGAAAGCAGCACAAGGTTTTGTATAACTTACATGTTTATTTTGGCTCATTGATGTTTCCAGGAGATGATGCCAAGAAATACTGTTGGCTTTTTGTATTCAAATTTTAATAGGATGTTTAGTGTCTGGAGCTCTATAATGTGGGCCTGCATTACCACGAGGTGGCACTGTGCAAGGTCCTAAGGATGTGTTGGTTACAGCACTTTTGTTACCACGTTGTCCAGAAAATACGTGTTAAAAGATCATGCAGGTGTGCCAAAGGATTTCTCTTTTCACAAAGGCTACTTTGTGCCCTCATGTACTGGTGGGCAGTACGTGCTCAAAAATGTTGATGCACAAAGTTTGAATTCTGTCCATTGGAAAGACTGCAATCTTATCTTCAAGGATCAGGGAAAGGTTCTAGAAATGGCAGGTTCTAGATTGGTCTCCATTTCTGCCTCTTCTAAATAAAGCTCTGTCCATGAAAAGAGCCGAGAAGAATCCTGTTTGCTTCTTAATGAAGAGCTGCCAACCAGAAGGCTTTGCACGTCTCCTTTTTCCCACTGGTGCACAGAGCTGCTGTACATAATGCCCACCTATGAGATGCTGGCTGTAACCTTGGAAGGATCCAGATTCCTTCTTTAGCTCAGAGCCACACACATACAAGGTTTGTACCCAGTCCTGTGGGATGCATACAGTGGTATTCTGTCTGTGTTTGGGCTGGGCATTGGCCTTCTAATCCCAGAAAGCTTCCTCACAACATTAGCAATGCTTTTGACTCCATGAAGGACCCTCTAGATAAATAAAATCAAGATGCAGCTTGGAGCATTTCTGCAGCGTGGGACAGGCTTTGGTTGTAGAGCCTGTTACTGCCTGTTTGCTCCTGTTCCAAGGTCTAGTTTCAGGTTTTTAAACCTCTAAGAAGATTAGTGTCTTTTTTGGTTCTCAGAGTGAAACAGGTAACATCAGGCTGCACGGATAATGAAAGTGACAGTGTTTGGGGGAGTTTGTGGCATTGTACTGTAATACATTTGCATTTATCAGCTCAGATTATTTCAAATCTTTGTCTTTAGGAAGTCAGATCCCCTGCCCTGGGAGTTTATGTGACCGAATCCCAGTGTACTGCCCACAGATCTCTCAGAAAAAGGCCATTTGGCTGCTTGTGTGGTGGCTCTTTGGTTCATGCTGCTGAAGAGAGACAGCCTTGCTAAGCATCTGAGCGTAGCATCATCTCTGAATGGCTTTTTCTTACCAAGTACAATATTTATCAAAACCAAGCAAAATTCCACTCAGCTTCATGTATTTTTCTTCAGACCTTGAGCTCTTTCTACAGATTTTCTGAATTTCTTCCCCTTTCTTCAAGAGCCCTCAGTGCTTTTCCACTGCACCCTTTCCCTCCTTGTCCCCCAAACTCTCTTGGCTGATTTACCATTCAACTCGCTCTCTGCTGCTTTGATGCTCCTGCCATTGAGGTTCAGTAAAACTTCACATCTTCTCACTGCCACAGATAGAGGAGTGAACTGATTTCTTTCTCATTTCCTGAAATCACAGGAGGAGAATTTTGCAAAATAATTAAAATTGCAAATTGCTTGTTTGCTCAAGATCGAGATTTATTCAAAAGGGTGCCTGCTCTTTGAGACTGGAAGAAATTCTTGAGACATGTTTTGAACACGGTAAGCGTTTTTTCAGATTATTCCCAGCATAATATGCCAAGGGGAATATGGTGCATTTATTTTTTCCTTTAAAAAAAAAAAAAAAATCAATGGACTGAAACATTCCCTCTAGACCTATAATATTTATTTCAATGTTCTGTCAATAAATATAACAAGGTTAGTTTTCTATCAGGTTAGCTGGAAGAATCATTTGAGGGAAGCTCTATTTGGTAAGCTCGATTGCAAAAAGCAATCAATAAGAAAAAATTCCCTTGTTGTTATTGAAGAGAAAAATGGAGCTCGGAGGAGTTGTCCCAGGACAAGTATTTATGTCTCCTCCCCACAATCCTTTTGCGGGCACCTGAAGGCCAATCTGCCTTCCTAGCTCCTGCTTCCCAGTGCCAAAAGTGGGGACCAAAAAGCACAGCAAAGCCCAGACGGTGCTTGAAGCTGCATCGCATTCTGAATGCTGCAGCCCTGTTCCTCTTTGAGAGGATATCCCTGTTGGCTTCTTTTGTGCATTACCCAAATCATAATCCCCTGTGACAGAGAACCTCGTGTAAAATCCTGATGGCAGCGTTTCTCAGTTTCATTGGCCTCTTGCAGAGAGTTCTTTAAGAGTAACGCAAAACTCAGAATGCAGTCTCACCATTTTATTTATAATATTGAAGAGAGCCAGACTAGCCTGTCCTGCTAGAATCATCCTTCCTTGGCGTTACTGCTGGATGTGCCAGAGGCAATGTCCTGCTCAAGCCCTGTGCTGAGGGCTCGCCTCTGCTCTTCTCAGAGGTGAGACAGCAGGGAGGTGTGACAGCTTGTATACTTCTGAAAGTGTTCTCATGTCTTCTGTGCAGCTGTAATATCCACTTGGCCCAGAAGTGATGAGATTTGTCATCGCTTGGCACGCAGGAATGGAGAAAGCAGAGCCAGAATGGAAACAAACCCTGAGCTTTTTTAAATGAAAATGAGAAACAAAACCATGGGGTTTCTGCACCCAATCACGATAATGCACTCTAAGGCTACATCCCATGTAAGTACATTTTCAGCTCAGAATAGTTTGGGGGGCAAACAAGGATCCATGCAACATTCCCCATGTGAGGATAATGCCCCCTGATTGTTATCAATGACTTCTGTGTATTCTGCAGTATCTATTGTAAGCTACTGCAATGCATATAACTACAAGCTGTATGTTTCTAACCTGTCTGCATTACATTTTACAATCTAGTTCTGATAGGAGCCTGCTTTTTGTGCAGTCTGTTATTATGGCACTGAGGAATATGAGGAAGGTACTTGGTCTCTTGCAGGTGGAAGTAGTGGCATTAAGACCCCATCTGCATTATCAGTATTAGAGACTTGCTGTTCTGTGTGCAACAGTGAGCAAACCAAACTCAGCCTGTGTCATCCTCCTCCATTCAAGAGCCCAACTGGCTTGAAGTTGTGCAAAAGTGTTACGGTTCTGGTGTGTGTGTGCTGTGCTGGGAGAGCTGGTGCAAGGTGCATATAGGAGGGCCAGCTGGAGCTGCTCTACGCGCTGTGAGAGCTGTGATGGCACAGTGAATGCATGTTGATTTAAGGCAGTCCTCACCAGATCATCTGAGAGTCAGTTCTGTTCAGTTCTTTCAGACTTTGTGTTTTAATCTTCCAGAGGAAATCTCTGGAATTTTGCAATAATTTTTTGCAAGGTGAACGAAACAACCAAAGCACAAAGTTGTGTTACTGTGGTCAAAATAAAGCATTTGAAAGTAATTTCTCAGAGGTGGCATCATGCAGCAGGAGGGAGGGAGGCGAGAGCAGAGTCCCCTTGCCTCGTTCTGTTGGATCAATGCATTGACAAGAGCCCACTCTTGTGGGAGCAGTTGGCCAGAATTGCTTCTGTAATATATTCTGCTGCAGCAAGTGGGGAGATAGCAGAGGCAGCCCAAAGGGATGGCCAGGGAACAATATAAAGGATGAACGTGAAATAAATTTCTGTGATTATATGTAGTCACTGAAGTGGAGCTGGGGAAAAAAAAAAACCTACAAAAAATAGAGTATGGAGCTAATAAAGAAAAATAAAAAAGCTAATAAGAATAAAGGCAGCACTTGACGATACAAGTTTTTCCTTCAAAATATAGCTAGAGGTTTTGGGGAGAATCCTGTTAATATAGCTTCATTAGTATTAATGGAAGGTCCCAAGGTTGTGGTTTGTTTAGTTTGTTGTTTCAAAGAACTTTCGAGTGCAAGACATTATTGTTGGGATTCTGTGATTATTATTATTATTATCAGATTTCTACTGATAGGAGAAGAAAGGAAAGCAGTGGGACTCGCAGCCACACGGTTTGGTCATTGCAGGATTCAGTGCCAGGAGGGCCCAGGAGAGTGGCTGACACTGGGCAGGTGCTGATAGCCCCAGTGCTAAAAACACCTTTTCCCAATGATTTCATCTCCTGTGTTAGCAGCAGTCTTCTGAATGCTGCATGCAAAGCTGCTGCTGGCTCTCCTCTGTCACCTCTTGCTGTGTGAGGTGCTGTACAGAAACGTCCTGCAAGGCACGCTGCTATTTAGCCCTTCTCTTCAGTTTGCCAGCTAGAGCAGAAGATCTTGACAATATATAGACACAAACTAATGCTAGGCAAATTGCTGCTCCTGGTATGATCTGATAGCAGCATTGTTTTTCCAAAAATGGTGATCGCCCTCTTTCAAATCTCTTCTCCGTTAACCTAAGAAAATGATTCACAGTGACAGAGGAAAGAGAAACAGTTTTCCTAAGGTCGTGATCTCATGGCCTGCAGAGAGCAGGGAGGTCAGAGCCCACACAGAGTGCCATGGCTGGGACATCACAGGGACATCACAGGGCAAAAACGCATGGTGTAACTCCCTGCTTTAGGTTAACCTTGGTGTTTGACAGAGACCACCAAGGAGCCAGTGAATGCTTCACGTTGTGCTTTGTGATTGCTGTACAGGCAGCTAAAAATGGGTATTAAATAATTCAGTCTCCTTCATCAGCGATGGGGGTGGTTGTTGGTTTTGTTTTAGTTTATGCGCAGTTTCACATTCTGTAAAGGAGCGAAAATAAAGCTCAAAGACAAAGTAGAAACAAAGTTTTAATAGCACCTATTAGCTTTTCAGATGTCAGCATCTTCCAGCAAGTTAGGGATCGCATGGTGCCGTTTTTGGGTGAGGTCAGGGGGTCCTTCCATAGGCCTCCAAGTGCAGTGGGAGTGATGAAGTGACATCATCCTCCAATATTCTACTGCTACGTTAATTAAATTGTAACTTGGGTTTAACTGAATACTTAAGCTTGTGATTTTCTTAGAAACCTGGTGTTCCAACAGCTGCAGAAATGCGTTAACTCTGTATTTGCCAATGCCGTTAAAGATAAGAAGAAATAAATCTATGCAGATGCCCTGTGCTACAGTGGATAAGTGATTTTCCACTACAACAAAAGATAAAAGCCTATTCATTGAAGTGCAGCTAGAAATGATTTCTAATTGGTATGAAAGAATCCTTAAATCTGTACACCACTTTTAACATTTGTGGCTTAAATTACAGTTAATAGTTCCCATAAAAGAGGCAACAGGAGAAATACTAAAATTCAGACTCCTGTCCCTCCTGCCTATCTGCTCTGCATCACACTTCCCTCTTTGCTCATTTTGCATACTGCTTGCAGGTGTAGCCAAAACTGAGGCAGTTCTAAAGTTAAGATTAGCATTCATTCAGGAATCAGAAGTGGATGAATATGCAGAGTCATATTCTTCAGATCCCTTTCTCCTAACCTGTTCTGCACAAAGCATGGAAATAGGAACATCTTTGCAGTTCGTGCTGGTGTCTGGAGGTAAGGCTTGGATCTCAGGAAGGCTCTCCCTTTCTGGGGCATCGTGATGGTCCCAAAGGTACCAGCATAGTGCTTCACTGCTTTATTTTTGAGGTTGTTGGAGCTAATGGAGCCATCCTGAGTGAAACATAAACCAGCAACAAACTAGCACATGCCTTGGGCAACAAGCAGTGCTTTCTATTTCTTTATATATCATTCATCTCTGGAGTATCTCTCAGCGATGCATGATATGACAAAAGATTCATCCTTAGATACCGAGTTTGTAGCCCAGCGTAAATTAATGAGAGCAGAAAGTTCCCCCTGAACTTCCCCAGCATGCAGCTCCCTTGGCTTTCCTGCAGCCATTGGCTGCATTGTGCCTGCTGTGGCCGAGCCCCGACGTGCTCACAAGGAATGTATGACCCATACGTGCAGAAAGGACCCACCATTAGCATGCTAGGATGCCTCTCTGCCTTCTGTTTTTACAGGTGAATATTAATGAGCAGTGACACCTGAGTTTCTCGGTGCTTTAATTACAGGTGAGATGCTCAGAGTCAATGTTGTCACTCCGGTGTGGTTTTAGCCGTACTGTCAGGTTTCTCTCTAGGTCATTAAATTCCCTTTTGCATTAAGGCTTTATTTCTGCACAACCTTTTCCTTGTAACTTAAAAGTCAGCCCAGTTACCGCAGCGCAAAGGATGGGTGGCACCCAGCTGAGCGTGGATGAAACCTGCTCTTGTGTGAGGCATCTGTAGGAGCACCAGTAATCCTGTTTCATTCCTAAAGATTTACATGAAGCCGCTATCTGAAGCATTTTGTCAGCACAGCAAAATTGCCTTTGGATTTTTGCACTTGTTTTTTCCCCCCCCCAGCATTTCTCACAAAAAGGTACCCAGTGTTACCCACCCTGGTCGTGCTGCGATGCAAGCAGTCCATCATATTGCATGCCAAGCCCATAAGAAAACCAGTGGCAATCCACATGCTGTGAGATTTTCCTCCTCACCCTAAAGATTCTTTTCATTAGGAGAGAATTCTAAGTGGAATCCTTTGAATTTAAGAGTTTCTGTGATTCTTGAATTTTTCTCACAAGCACAAGCTAATGTGCACATGCAGCGTGTGCCTGCTGTGTTGTTTGTACTCACAGAGCTGGTTTTAAGCAAATGCATCTTTTATCCACAGAAGTCAATAATAGAGACTGGCCACTGCGTGAAAGCAATCTCAAGAGTTGACTGAGAAGAAAACTTCCCATCATTCCAGCTCTGTATTTTTGTGGCTTTACAAGAATGCTGTTGAATCTGCACTGGGAACAGAGTAGCTGCATCTTATTTATAGCTCTGTTCCGTCTGGTTCATTTCCTCTAACTTCCCCACAGAATGATATGAATGAAAATGACACTATTGACTATGTGGATGACAATAAAAGACCTTATAGAAATAAGGGTTTTATAGTTTCAGGACTAAGGGAATCAAAAGCGTAAGAGTTATGATTTCAGAGACCGGGAGCAGAGCTGAAGAGGTCCCAGTGGTGGATACATTCTGCGTTTTGGTGTGGGTTTTTCTTTCTTTGTTTTTAAACACAACTTCACAAACTACAAACTCATATAAATGATGTGAACTTTGAGAAAGACTTATGAGGGCGTAGAAACTCCGTGTCATAACTGCAGTCCTTGTTTTCATTTCAGCCAGGTAGCAAGGAAGAATTAATTCATACATCTCCATCGAAAGAAAGGAAGAAAGAAAGAATAATATTTTTAGCTATTCTTAATTTTAATCTTTGGGAATGATTTCAGAGGGAGTCCCACATTTGGAAGCTTACAGGTAAGCATTCTGAATGCAGCAGAGGGTGGTGAGGCACTGAAATAGGTTGCCCAAGGAGGCTGTGGATGCCCCATCCCTGCAGGCATTCAAGGCCAGGCTGGATGTGGCTCTGGGCAGCCTGGGCTGCTGGTTGGTGACCTGCACACAGCAGGGGGTTGGAACTGGATGAGCACTGTGCTCCTTTGCAACCCAGGCCATTCTGTGATTCAATTAATATACATTAACTGTTTTAGGGAATCTTTATACAGACAGATGTTTTCTGGACTAGACACCACTGATGGCAGTGACAGACTTATAATGGAATTGAGCGAGTACTATGGCATCTTCAGGGTAATTTGAAGTGAAAATATTCAGACCATTTGTAGTAACTTAGAGGCAAAGTTACACTCAATTATATTATGAACATGATTCTATTGGGTATTAATGACACAAAGTACACACAGCTCTCTTGTTACACCCACCCTGGTGTTCAGTGGCATTTTGATATATGTATAACCATCAAATTCACAAAAGAAAATGGGGGTGTATAGAAGAGGAATTACAACTGGGATGTGGTAATAAAGAAGGAAACTTGGATTTGGTGAAAACAAACTATGTGATGTCAGGTAAAAGACTGTAAAACAAGAGGAACGTTCCAGCTAGATGGTTTATAAGGAAGAAAAGTTTTTTAGATGCTACGGAATTCTATCAGACTTTGTTTCTGATGGTGCCCTTGAGTCAGGTGAGGAAGCAGAGAGCTTTGCCTGGCTGTGCAGCTCTTTGGCCTTGCAGATTTAACCCATCCACTCCATATTTTACCGAAATTGAATGGAAATGGCTTACATTTAAGTGAATGCTTCACTACTTCGTACTGATGTGAAGGAAATGAAACTAAGAAATGAACTAGAAGTGTGAATCAATAGACGCACGGCCTGAAATCAGCACTGCAGAACGCGGCCGTCCTGCAGCCCGGAGGTTGGGTGGTGATTGCGCCCAGCGGGGCACCTGTCCTCCGTGATGAGGGAAGAAATATCCTGAGGTCTGTCTCTTCATCACACTGTTACTGCAGAGGCTAGGTCTTGCATATTTTTCTTCCCTAAGTAAGAAAACTTGGCCTGCTGCATTCATATCTTTCACTCCTTTTTGTTCTGGGTCGTATTGCGTGTACAGTTTTGGGTATTTGCACTGGTTACAGCTGGGAAGCATATTTGATTTACAACCCTCTACTTAGATGTGTGTGTGTGTGATTAACTTTGCTTGCTCTCAGATCAGAGATGATTTTAAGGCAGATCCATTTGTGTATTTACACCCAGGAACTTACAGTGGAGATTTGCATTAGGATCTTTTACAGGTGATTTCGTACTGCTAGCTAACAATTGGTTAACTTCATTGTTCAGTTGTTCATGTTCAAGTTGGAACAGCTGCCCAGAGAGGCTGTGATGCTCCGTCCATCCCTGGAGGTGTTCAAGGCCAGGTTGGATGGGGCCCTGGGCAGCCTTTTCTAGCATTAAATGTGCAGGTTGGTGGCCCTGACTGTGGCAGGGGGTTGGAGCTTCATGATCCTTGAGGTCCCTTCCAACCCAGGCCATTCTGTGATTCTGTGTGATTCATGGCTGGCATGTTGTTGGTTTGCAGTGAGAAATAATCACTTTCCTAACCATAAACCAACCGAGTGAGCAGCGCTCTGTTGGACAGCAGGCAGCGTTCTGATCTTCACATGCATTTGCATCAAAAAAAGTAATGCAGCAATACCAGCCATCCCGTTACTGAACTAAATCACTGTCTGCAAGGTAAACTAATTTACTGTCTGTAAACAACCGTGCATTCAGTTAAATTTGGTGCTGCATTTATTTAAGTTAGAAGATGTTTGTTTTCACTTTGCTTTCTCAAAAATAGAACATTAAGTGGCATTTACATTACTGCATGAATTTCATCAGTTTTAGAGCATGTGTTTGTCACAGCAAGATTCTGACCGCTGTCATACTTTGCTGAAATGCTAAGTGAAAGTTTCATCATGCAGGTAGAAAGAAAAGAGATCTGTTAAGTGATTCATCTCATTCCACATGGACCAGCCCAGGGTCACTGTTCACACTGCAGAGCTTTGTCCAGTCTCATTTTTGTGTCTCTTGGGTTGAGCTCCTGCTTTGTACCATCATGATGGAAGAAAGTTAATGCAGTGAATCTCACCTAATCCTTGGGCTCGTGCCACTGATTAAAACACAACGTGTACATATGGTTGAATTCAGCAGCAATAAATGAAGCTGAGATCTCAGCGTTCACACTGACTCAGGTTGCAAGTTTATGGATCTTGATTACAACCAGCAGGGATCCTTCAGTGATGAGGGAAGAAATACTCAACAGCCAGTCTTTGTGCTGCGTCTGTTGGCCACACTTTCCTGATTTCAAGTTAGACACGTGCAAGGTCTGGGAGCCAGGCTCCTTGTGAGGATCTTGCAGAAGTAAAAAAAGCAAAGTGGTGACAACAGTGGTGACTGCATCCTCTCTTTCCCTGATGGCTTCTTCCCTCCCTGTGGTCTGTGCCCTGAGTGAATTGCTACTGGGGCTGCACTGCTGATACTGTGAACAGGAGTCCCATCTTCATGCTGCTGCTGTGTTACAGTCAGTCTCACTTTTGTCAGAATATAAAACTTTCAGAGAGCAGGACCCATCTATCATGTGCTGTGCCCTTCATAGCTTTCAAAATTCTGGCTTTTAGATCATCAGATTACAGCAGCTATGCTAGCATGGCTGTGGCCCCCACTGAAGTCAGCTTTTTGTGAATGACCACAGCTCAGCTGTCAGGGCTCTGCAGTAGTGTTGTATTTCTACACCTATAGGACCTGAGTTCCAGAGATGGAAATGACAGGGAATATTCTTATTGAAGGAATACGTGGCTGAATGCATCATTAAGTTATTTTATCAAGCATAGCAATTACAATGGAAATACAATGGCGTGTGACACAAAGGCATTGTACAGGAGGGGACCTCAGAAAACCACTTCTTTATGTCTTCTGCTGTTCCTGTGGATGTCTGTTTTGTTCTCATCCCTGCCTGCACCCAAACTATCTCTGGTCTGCTCTGACCCTTCCCACCCACCTGCTCTTGGGCATACCCTGCCCTGCTGCCCTCTGTGTGGAGAATCAGAACAGGATGCTTTCCATGCCATGCACAGCCCAGGACCCAGCAGGAGCTCCACCACCTGCCTGGCTCTTCGTCACACATCTCCCAGGCACTAAGTGGGAAGAACTGGAGGTAACACATTAAATGAAGCGTCTCGTATGTGTATTTCAGTTTGATCTAAAAAGGGAATTGAAGCCTGTTGTCTGATGCTGTTGCTTGACAAAGTGTGTTGTTGGAGGCTAAGGAAAAGCTGTGTTGCACCCAGACTTGGATACCCAGCTTGTTACCACTCGTTTGGAAAGCTCCTAACAGGAGGTTGGCTGTGTGTCTGAATAGCTGTGCTGCTAATGGTAGTGCTGGGTATAAACGACATTGACAGTACACAGAACTGTGAGGACTTCCTCCTCTTGTTTTGGACAAGAGATAAAATAACGTTTTAAGGATTTTGCATGCCTTTGCTGTGTTGAACAACATCTTGGTTTGCAGCTGATGGATGCGAAAGCCCTTCAGATGAGGTGGATGTTTGGGCTGATGCAAACTTCAGTTTTCAGAAGCAGGACAGAAAGTTCTCCTATTTGCAGATCTGAGAGTTCTCTGTATATAATATATTACAGAAAGAGTCACTAAAGGCCAGAAATGGTTGTTTTGCAACACGACAACACATAGTTCAGTGCTTCATTGAAGAAAGTGGAACTCAGTTTTTCCCTTGTTCCTACCAGCCTGGTTGTGAGCGTTAGTGCATGTGTGCACCTCTGTGCGTGCACAGAATATTTAAGGCTGGAAAAGATGCGTGTGTGTGTATGCATGTTCACGTGTTTCATATCACTGATGCTCAGACAACCTCTTTCCTATTTCATTCCTAAGTTTTGGACAGAATCCTCAAACTCGGAGTGACGGAGCAGTCTGAGTTTGGCTGCTTTGTTATGAGTTCCTGTGATGTTATTTATGCAACGTGTTCTTCTCGGGCTCCCTGGAAGCAGCAAGTGCCCTAAAATCTCCCCGCCACACCCAACCCCCAGTCCCATCTGGACCCCAGCCACTCCTCCCATTTTCTCTGTGAGCCTAAAAAGCTCTGCTGCGTTCTTTTGTTCTTCTGCCTGTGCTCAGCCAGTCCATACAATAGCGTCCTTTTCTCTCAGCCCTTCCAAACCTGGCTAGAATTGCTGTAATGAATGTATAAGTGACATAAAGAAAAGCAGAGTGTAAAAGATGCTAATCAGCCTTTGTTCTTTTCAGACATGACATGCAAGACCTGAAGTATAGATTTTGTATGGAGAGAGATAGATTTTAATTAAGCATCTTAATAGAGAAATCCTTCTTGTTTTTTTCAGAATAAATTAAGGAAGTAACTTTGATGCAATATCATTTTCATCTAATCAGTAACATTCTGAAATTACCATGTTGTTTTCCATTAGAAATACCATCATCCAACAAATCAGATAAAATTATTTAACATAGCTGTATTGCAGCCTCAGCTAACATTAGCCTGGGCATGTGTATACACAGAGCAGCAGATGGGGAGTGAACTGACAAATGTTTATGGGGAGAAAAGGGCAGACAGTACCAACAATTTTATACACTTCTTTGAATGAGATGCCCATATGCAATCTAGATTTACTAATAATCAGATAAAGGCTTATCAGGTTTTTGCCATCTGCATACAGAGAGTGCAGATCACTGACACCAGTAAAAGGCAAAACGGCATTAGCTTTTACTTCTATTCACAGGTTATGAATATCTCCATTAAGACACTTGACTTTATATTTGGCATGAATTCAGAGTTCTTTGTTTGGCATAAACTGATATGTTGACAGAGACAATTCCCATCAGCTTTTACACCATCGTGTTGGCCAGTTTTTTAACAAACAAAACAAAGCGCGTGCGGAGGAAATCACCTTGCAGAGCGGGCCCAGCAGCTGTGAGTACAGAGAGGCAATGCTGCTGCCTGGGCTGCATGTCTGCAGTCAGTGCATGCCGTGGTTACGATGGCTTTACAGGTCTGCTGTTTCTGTGGACAGATTTGCAAAGCTCACATTCACGACAGCCAGAGGCGGGCCACAGTTAACCTTGCATGTCCAAGCGCTCTTAATTGTTATTGATGTTTATTTTTTATTACGGTAGTGCCTTCAGGCAAAGGCAAGTGGGTTCTATGTTTGCCCAAAGCGAGGGCTTGATGCAGGGAGCAAAGAATGGGAACTGATACACCTGAAGTTGAAGTGACTTATTTGACGTTGTGTATGTGAGCTGGAAACAAACACGGATCATCCAAGTACCGTCCACCTCTTGACTCACATCATACAATTTCCTCTCTAATTGCAATAAGTTTTCCTAACAATAAGGCATTCCCAGTTGAGGGATAAGGAGCGTTACCTCCTGACCGTATCATTCAGTTCTGTCAACAAGTCACAAGAGTCTGACTTACCAAAGACAAGGAAAGCAGAGCCCATCATACGCCCTGTTTCCTTTGCCTGCTGTGGAAGCTGAACTGAGGGTTTGGGGCACATGAATGGGCATTACAAGGGCATACAGCTTGCCCTCTGAGAACAGACTTTCAGGATTACTGCAGTTGCCATCATTGTTCCTTCAGTTTGGTTAGATTTTTTGGCAGTTCAAGCAATAGGAACACCCAAGACTGACAGTATTTTGTAACCTGACTTGAAGTCCTCTGTAATAGCCCCCATCAAAAAGCAGTCGCTTTTTTGCCATCACGGCTGTGATGCAATTTCATGTGCTGTCCTTAAGATTGCTACACACTCTGTGATTTCTCATATACAGCTGTCAGCAATAACCTTTTGTGGCAGCAGAGAGAAAAACTCCCTGAAATACATATTTCACTAACGTACACTTGTAGACCTTAAATCCTGTCTAACCACATACAGCTGCGTTTCTCTGATCTCTGGTGTAGTGGAGAATTGTGCTTTTTGCTTTCAGGTAGACCAGAAGCAGCCAGCACACCCTGAGAGAAGGAGCTCTGAGGGACTTTGCAGCTCAGCTTCCATTCTGCTCACCTGCTGCACCCTCTGCACTCCTACGTATGCAGAGAAACATGTTTTGGATTCTCATTGTTGAAAGAAGGAAAACTTTCTGAAACTTAGTTCACAGAGCTTGCTGGAATAACATCCAACACAGCTGAAGGAAGACAGAGAAGGATAGCTAGGGAGATGTCCCTAAGAGCTTACCATTCCCAGGAAGAAAATGACATCTCAGTACCTGGGCATCCCTGACCACAGCACACTCATCTCTAGTTGAAGTGAAGCCCCACACAGTTGGGTTGGATGCTCCAAGGTGAGATGCAGGCAGCTTTCTGGATGCGTTGTTAGTGGCACGGATGGGATGAAGGCTCTCTGGCTGAGGATCCGGCCCTGGTGCTCTGTGTGAGGATGGTTCCCTGCTGGCACTGTGGTTGGCAGTGCAGGACGTGGCTTCAGCACACATCTGAGCATGTCCCCTGAGGCAGAGGGAAGGGGTTTTGCAATTCAGTCCAGCAGTCAACTGATGCAGAGAGCGAGGGCAGCTGTGGGGTTGTATGGAGAAGAAGGTGTAATATGGGAGCAGCAGAGGTTCTGAGGAGGTCATATGTTAGTCACACCTCTAATCGCATCGGTTCAATTATGAAATTGCATTAATGATCAAATCCCCTTTGGCTTTGCATTGACAATTAGCTTAGGAAACTGCTCCTTGAGTAGGGAGCAAGCTGGCATCACAGGGTGATGTGTCCCTTACAGAGCATCTGTTCAACCACCTTGCAGCCCTGGAACACCAGCTTCATTGCACTTGAGGGGACCTCCAGAAGCATTTGGCTTAACCCTCACTCAGAGCAAGCTGAAGGCTGCAGGTTGCTCGCGGCAGAGCAGAAGGATGCCAGGGCAGTGCAGCTGACCGTGATTCTGATGCAGAGACCAGGCGTGGAGCTGTGAGAAGATGAACTTAAATGAAGCTCTGTAGCCTGAGGTAGATAGTGCTCATCACGGATAACAATCTCCCAGTCTTTCTCATGCTACGTTAGTGGGATTAGCTGATTAGTGTGCCAAGTTTTCGGTAAGAGGAAGACTTCTAGCTGAGATAAGATCAGCTTCAGAGAGACTCACTTGACAGAACTGAGTCTTGCTTCGGTTTGCTCTCTAGCTGATATCATACATGTTGCCTACACTGAGCTCCCTGCAGAGAGACCTGGCTGAATTTCTGAATCTCACATGCCTTCCCGATTCTCTACTTCCTTCGCTTGCAATTTAGTCCTTTTCCTTCCCTTGACTGTTTTTCTGGCACTGCTCTTGTGGGCTGCTCTTATGGTTCCTCTGTATGAGAGCACTCGTCTCCCACGGGCCGTAGAGTTTATTTGGTAGATGTGGCTCATTTAGAGGCCCTTCAAGGGAACACCTTCCTGCACGTTGCTCGTGGAAGGAGACTGCATTGGCTAGTTTTATATTCAGTTTATCTTGACTTTTACTTGAAGTGCAGCTGGATATAGATAATATGAGCAAACGGTCCAAAGGAGAAATTAAAACGGCAAAGTAATGGTGTGAATTTGACCTCGCTTTGCTAATCTTCTCTGAAATCAGGTCTGCTGGCAGGAGTGGGGTGGCTGCTGTTGTCAGAATGGTTTTCCTGGCTGTTCTCTGAGGGGGCGAAATAAATTTGGGATTTTATGCATCATCAGTAGATTTTTTTTCAACTGCAAATTCTAATTGAAGGAATACCTCAAGTTCTCCCGTGCCTTCAGGACATGGCTGACAGCACTGCACAAATGTGACTGAGATCCTGATAAGCAAGAGAAATGATATGGATGCATAAGTTTACCAAAACCAGAAATAACAGAATTTTGCTGGAATGACAGATGGAACAAAACTTTCGTGAATATGGATGGAGGATGTTTTGGCACCTATTACAGGTAAGGATGCCGTGTTATTTCTTATGTATCTGAATGCACAGTGCACATACACCTCCTGATTTTTTCTGATCCCATGAAGAATAATCCCAGGGGCATGCCTTAGGCCACATTTCTACCTTATTTTTAAAATTTTGGGGCATAAGTTGGAATGTGCAAATTCAGGCTTACAAAGATGGGATTTGTCTTTTTACCAAGTCGGAGACGAGCGGAGAAACTTCCTTTTCCCCTTGAAAACTGCCCTCAGCTACCCTGGCGTGGCTCTTGGCTGGGACACTCACGACTAGAATCCTTAATTAGCGTTCAGCTTTGCACATGAAAAGCAGATATTCTGTACCTCTCTGGAGGAAGGGAGGCCAACGACCATTTCAAAACCAGTCCATTGACAATCTGCTCCACTTCCACCACCGATTCTCCTATCTTGCATGTGAAATGAACCAGCTGTTCCTCGATTTCACAAAAGAAGGGAGCGGACTCGGTGATTGAGTGTCAGAAGATGGTGCGTATGTATTCAGATTTGTGGAGGCTCCTCCTTCATTTCAGCCTAAGGAAACCACACCGTGTGAATGTGGAATCACCATGGTAGCACTGTTCCTCCCCTGTGTGTAATATATACCCTTCTTTTCACTGAACCAGAAGTACACGATCAAAAATCCAGTTTTCTTTCGGTCATTTTGGCTTTCTAAGAATAACACGCAGCTAAAGGTTGTTATGACATCATAAACAGTAACTATTATCAATGCTTAGATGGGGAATGCTAGAACACAGCTGCCTTTGCACGGAAACCAACTCTAAAGTGATAAAAAGGACTGAGTAAGTGGATAGCATCAGCGTGGGATGTGCCAGACAAAAAGCTGCACCATTTATTACTGCTCCTATCTGTTAAGAAAATAAATTTTTGTTAGCCCTTCTGCACATATTAGATTTTAAATCTTTCCATTGAAATCTTGCTGTGGAAATAAACCTGTTAAAAAGAATGGACTGCTGTGGCACAGCACGCCTGAAAATTTAACCAGGAGTCAACACGATAAAAAAATTGATCAGTTCAGTGAATGCGTTTCCGTGCCTCAAACTGAAATGTGCATTCTGAAGGAGCGTGGCCTGTGAATTGGAGATCCGTGGAAGGAGCAGACCTGCTAAAAGAATAACATTTTGGTGCAACACGCTTATTTGCTTAACAGCTTTCTACTGCAATTAACATACGCGGCAAATGCATGTATTTAATGTGACAGTCTGCTTGGATAACCCTCGTCAAGGGTGGGATTATATAATCTGGAAACAGCAGAGTTACCCTGAGATTAAAATTATTGAATATCTTGTTTATCCAAAACGCCGGCAGCACTGCCTCCTCCTTTCCTCTATGCTTTATGCTGATGTGTAAGTGATCTGCATGGGCTCTGCTTTCCTTAAATTAAGGCACTGCCTGAGAGTGGCTCAGCACAGGACTGCTGTTTGGAACAAAAGCGATTGAGAAACCCCCAGGAAAGGATTTTGTGCAGCATCAGTGCTGAAAGTGTGAGACCTGCTCAGCTTTGTGAGTTGGTTCCAGTGGGACCACCATTTCTGGGAGACAGTGGGGGGCTTCTGAGTGGAGAACTGGCTCAGGTTGAAGGACTATACAAATTGTTTTTACTTCAGATTGGAGATAAACACATAATCTAATATCTGTTAGCTAATGCGTAAACAGACATGACTGGCCCAGCAAGTGTCAGGAGTGGGGAATTTGCATGGCCAGGGACCCACCAGGGGGCAGGGAGCTGCAAGGAGATGTACAGGCATCTGGGAGAAGGCAATGGAGGAGCCACTCCCTCACCTGCTAATTGGGTGACTTTCATTTCTGCTTGATTTAATTGACTTGACCTGCACATGGACTGGTCATTGAGTTGATGCCACGCTGTTTGTCCCTGCAGCCACCTCTGCAGCTACTGAAGGATGTGGAAAAGAGAGGAGAAGGGTGCTGTGTGCTTCTCCATCGGCTGGTTTGAGATGCAGGAGCACTGAAATAAAGTCAAAATGCAACCTTCCAGTAAGGATTTGTGAAAACAACCTCTCCCTGCAGCTGCTTACTGAAGCCTTACCCTGCTCAGCTGGGAGTGCTCAGCCACAGGGCTTGAGGGCACTCTGCTGCAAAACTGAGAGAGAAACTTCAGCTTTGGCTAATTTTAGAGGTGTGCCAAATCCTTCCTCCCAACACTTCCATATGCAGGGATTGATAAAGAGAAGCCTTTGTGATTTCTGAAGCTGCTACAGAGGGCTCGTTCCCTTCCTGCCTCCCTGGCACTGCTGGAAAACTGACAAACAGAGCTGTGTCAGGAGCTCTGACCATCAGCCAAGCCAGGACTTGCAGTTATCCCAAGGATTTCCTGCAGGTGGGACAGTTACTACCTTGTTCTAAGGGCCTATTTGATGCCCTTTTCCAGCTACAGAAGGTCTTCTCCCTCCTTAGGCAGTGCTCTGTGTGGCTCCGTCTGCTCAGGGCTCACAGCAGTGCCCATGTTCTTGGTTACCCTTTAGGATCTGTGCCTGTAGAAGTGGTTGTACTTGAGGATGGCAAAATAGGACTTCCTACAGCCACTGCTCAGGAGCACACTGCATAAACACTTGGAACATTAGGAGGAACAAGGACCCAGATCCTTTATCTGCCAAAGCAATCCCTCTGTGCTGGGCAGCACCATGCTGGCAGAAGCGCAGCTTTCAGCACCTTCCAACAGTGACTGTGAAACTTTTAGAGGCTTCAGTATCTGTAATTTCCTTCATATTCTTTCCTTTTTTTTTTTCCTGAGAGTCCAGGGAGCTCCTCAAGATGTCCCCAACCCTGGAAGACTTCCAGCTCCCCTTAAGAGTGTATAATGAGGCTTTGAGACATTGCGTTTTCAAACGGAGAAGGCAGTTTCCATTCTTGCCAGAGGAATTGGCAGTCAGTGCATCTCGATGGGGCTACCACCCATTTCAGCTCAACGGCACAAAGGCTGCTTTCAGCAACGGCTTTGTACTATGGGATGTGCAGATGGGTGTCTGGGCAGAACGGAAAAACAGCTTTCGCTGAGGGCCGGGGAATGAAGAGAGCAAGCAAAGATTCATTTTTAGCCCCATTCTCCCAGAGTTTTAAAAATGACTGCATTGCTGCATGGTGTTGCCTGTTGCCCAGAGAACGGCGGGTCACCTCGAAGGCAGAAATGTTGTCTCCTCTACATGCTAACCTTGCAGACTCTTCGGGCTGCAGCACCCACGTTTCCCTCAGGTGTACTGAACATTTCAGGTGATGATTGACCGCTCTCCCTGATATTTGTATGATTATTAGTCTCTTCTCTGCGTGCTATTCAGCGGACAGCACTGCTCATAAAAAGCAGATAGGAGCAAGTTGGGCTGCTGCCCCTGGTGGGTAGGAGAGAGGATGGGCTGATTGATGACCCTTGGCTGTTTTCTGATGTTGCAGTTGTTTTTTATGATGTCATTAGGAGGCTATAGTCACATTAAGGAATCCCTCATGACATCATAAAGGACTTGATATTTCGCTAATGTTATTTCAGCAGAGTGAAGCTCTGGCATTTTATAGTCTTTGCTTTCCCCATAGAATTAGGAGTTGTCTAACTACAACCTGGAAGAAATGCAAAAATAGTCAAATGCCGACTTCAAAAGTTATGGTTGAAGAATGCTAATGTATTTGGCTCTTTCTGAGCACACAGCACCTTTAGGTGGAATACATGATGTGTTTGTAAAGGATGCCGTCGGTGAATACAGATCCTCATGCAAAGGAAGGATCATGCCTTCCACTTTCTTTGATGCACAGACACAAAACTGTATTTTTTCTGGAGAGTTTTTGCAGTGGTACAAGAGGTGAATGGGAGTTAGTGCATCAGGGTGGCAGGTCAGGGCCTATGGCATAAGGACACCGAGCTGAGGTGTAGAATGAGATTGGAGAGCATTGGCAGCAAAGCCAGAAGCTCTCCCTTCCCGGCACACGGATAAGAGAAGAAACACAGGTTTGAAGAGTTTGGTACAGGTTGAGCACGTGCTGAGTGCTGCCATATGGAGGTGGGTGAGGGCTGATGCTGGTCAGCTTTACACAGAGCTCCTTGTCCTCCTGGCAGCAGCACAGGCACTCCCAGCTAAGCCTGCTCCTAGGGCCAGGGAACAGAGGAGGGGATGATTTGAGCACCAAGGGACAAACCAAATTGCAGTTTGGTTTATGGCAGTACTAAGGGATCTGCAGCATGGTTTTGTGCTGGCCTCTCCTGCTTTCTTTCCCCAATGCATTTTGGAGTATGTAAATCTGGAGGTGATGCCTCAGTCTGTCTCTTTGTCACAGGTAAAACACAGCTCTGGTTTTACACTAATTCTTTTGGTGAAATCTTTCAGACCATTCCCAAAGCAAAGGGCCTGACTTTTCAGCTCCATTTCTGTGAATGTGGTTCTCTGGCTATCCCAGGATTTGTATACACAGCAGCAGGAATAATATTTCTTGTATTGAGTGCTGTGTTGGCATCCAGATTCCAGAACTGATCTGCAGGAATGCTCAGTGCTGCTGCTCTGCAGGTATTAGAGAAAGAGAGAAAGGAAGAGAGAAAGGAAGAGAGAAAGGAAGAAAGGAAGAAAGAGAGAGAGAGAAGAGAGAGAGAGAGAGAGAGAGAGAGAGAGAGAGAGAGAAAGAGAGAGAGAAAGAGAGAGAGAGAGAGAGAGAGAAAGAGAGAGAGAAAGAGAGAGAGAGAGAAAGAGAGAAAGAGAGAAAGAGAGAAAGAGAGAGAGAGAGAAAGAGAGAAAGAGAGAAAGAGAGAAAGAGAGAAAGAAAGAGGAGAAAGAAAGAGAGAAAGAGAGAAAGAGAGAAAGAGAGAAAGAAAGAGAGAAAGAGAGAAAGAGAGAAAGAGAGAAAGAAAGAGAGAAAGAGAGAAAGAAAGAGAGAAAGAAAGAGAGAAAGAGAGAAAGAAAGAAGAGAGAAAGAAGAGAAGAAAGAAGAGAGAAGAGAAGAGAAAGAGAGAGAGAGGAAAGAGAGAAAGAGAGAAAGAGAGAAAGAGAGAAAGAGAGAGAAAGGGAGAGGAAAGAGAGAAAGAGAGAAAGAGAGAAAGAAGAGAAAGAAAGAAAGAAAGAAAGAAAGAAAGAAAGATAAGAAAGAAAGAAAGAAAAGAAAGAAAGAAGAAGAAAGAAAGAAAGAAAGAAAGAAGAAGAAAGAAAGAAAGAAATCCCCAAACTGCCTAAATCCTTTTATATCTAAGGCTGGTTATTTACCCATGGTGTATGCTCTTCTTTAGAGCTTTAATTGTAGTTTTCCTAGCTGACAATACATTTAACATTTCAAGAAAATACATAAAGTTGTCAGTTTCTCTGTTGCTTACTGAAGCAGTATGTTCCTTTTTGCCTTTTCTTTCCAAACCTTCCTTTTCCTAGCATATGTCTGTGCAGGAGGAGAATAACCAAGGTTCTTGGGGTAGGGGGAGAGAACATTAAGTGACATTAAATCAAAGATAATTATCAGCTGTCAGTCAGGGAATGGCACAGAGCCAGAGCAGCACTCAGCAGGGGTCTGCCTGTCCAGCCCCGTTTCCTTTCCCTTCCCAGTTTGCAGAAGGTGTAATGCTTGTCTTTAAACGACAGAATTTATTACCAGGTGAATCTGGAATTGTAATACACTGCTCCATTCTGGAGAATGAACACACTGTTTAATAGAGAAGTATCCCTGATGATGCACTGTGTTCTCACTGTTTCAGCCCCCCAACTTCAGCTCTGTGTTTTGTGACAGTTTCTGTCTTCTGCTTGGGAAGCAAAATGTTCCCATCGTTTGGAAAGGGTTACTGTCTGTGGCATTATTAATACAGCTATGTTGTTAAATGACTTTACATACACCATGTACAGTGTCCGACCTTTTTCAACGTGCTCCACATATGATTCTCAGTCAGAGACCCTCATCTCTGAGCAGCATCTGCATATAAGGGAGACTTTGTGGGGAAAACCAAAAAGGTCTCAGTCTGTTCTGGGTGATGTGGAATAGGAATGAGAACTTGTGTGTGTTCAGTGAATTTGGCCCTATGTACGAGGGTGTTTGCAGGGTCTGTGTGAAAGTGAACTTCAGATCAGGAGACTCTTCATAACCTGGAGTGCTGCAGGGGCTGTTTGGTGCCTTTTGTCACTTGGGCTGCAGCTGTCAGGCTTACAGGCAGCACTTTGCTGCCTGCCTTTCCTCTGTGCCTGCAGAACTATGCACACACTAGTACAAACTGCTTACACTGCCCAGCACACAAGGTGAGGACAGGCCTGCTCTGTGGAAGGACTGGAAGAAGGCTACTGGGATACCTGGGCTATGGGAGGACAGCATTAATTAACACCATCATTAACTCAGCCTGTTGTTTTACATAGAGACATTTTACTTTCTATTTTCCCCTTCAGCTCTCTCTTTGAGTTTTGTCCTTAGATGTGAAGAAGGGAGGAGAGGAGAGGCAGGCAAGGTGTGTGCACCTGATGCACGGGACCCTGGGCTGTGCTGAGCTGCTTCCCCAGCATTATCCTGGAGCCTCAGTGTTCTGCTCACAGCAGTGCTCAGACCAGGCCCCTTGACCCCCCGGAGCAGCAGAGGACCTCCTGGCACTCAGTGTTTCCCAGTGCCACCGCTGCCTTTGTGATTCTCTTATTTTTCAGTTGTGTGCATCACTGACTGCAGGTCTGCTTGCCAGGCTGCACCACCCTGGACATGCCTGGAGATGTCCTAAAGGAGGAGGTGGGAAAGGGGAGGGGGGAGTTGCCTGCAGCCTGGGATAGTTATCTGCTCGCTTTGAACAGAGCAACTGATGTACCTTTGGGGTTTTGCTTTCACACAAGTTCATCCAGTTCACCTACACACGCTGCTCGTTATTAATAGAATTGTTAGCAGGTTCACTCCACAGCTTGTAGGGAAGGTGTGCACATGGGTGGCAGCTGAAGACAGAAAATATCTGATTATATCTAATACTTATTTGGCTCATCTTCCCAGGTGTGCTGCTTTGCAGATAATGAAGCAGGCAGCTTCGCAGAGGGAGGTACAGGCACACCCTAGCTGTGGGCTCCGGCTGTATTCCAGCATCAGCTCCAAGTGAGGTACCTGTGCTGCTGAGGAGTTTGGGCTGTGTCTGCAGAGGAGCACAGACGTGGATGCTGTGATCTGCAGAGGTGTGAACAGCTTTGTCACTGAGCACCTGGTCTCCAGAGGCACCTGTGTTCTCAGCATTGACACAGAGTTGCTCTGTTGTCCATGAACACATCCTTCCCTTCTTGAGCCCTCTTTGGCCCTGATTTCTGTCCATTTAATGGATGATGCTAACAGCTACGTCAGCAGCTGCTCTGCACATAGCATGAAGCAGGAGGAGGCTGTCACAGAGCTGAGGGCTCCAGGTGAGATCAGGCTTGGGCTTCAGCTGGGGGCAGCTGAGGAACAGCAAAACGAAGGAAGGAACACCTCCAGAAATGATCAGGCTTCTCCACCAGCCTCCATGTGGTGCACAGTGATGCAGACTCCTCTTCCAACCTGCTCCACCACATCTAGACAGGAGCACGCAGGGGTGAGCAGTTCATTATTACTGAGCACTCCGTTCTGCCCTCACACGCAGATACTGATCTCAATTTAGCTGTTCAGCCACGGATGTCTTTGAACTCAGACCTAGCAGAGAGGGCTGAATCTTTTCCATCTGATTCATATCCAGAGCTTCTGCTATTTACTCAAGCCTCTCGGGTGGAGACATTGGGCTGGAGAGCTTGTGGGAACAACTCCCTTCAAGTTCTAGCTGCAATCTGAAAGCTGTGGTGTAGGAAGAAAAACAGGGTAACCAGCCTGTCTTCAAAGTGAGCCTTTCTTCTCCCCAGAGCAAGTGTAGTTCTGACCCGACTTAACACCGGTGCTCTCACACAGAATGAGAGATTGGTACACACAGCATTTCCAGCTTGTGGAACAGCTTTGCAAGTCCTTCTTCCCTGCCTCAGTGCAGCAGGTACATGTCTTTAATAGGCACTTTCTTCAGCACAATTACGTTATGGGGTGGCAAGTGACTTCTATTTTTCTTTCATCTGGATGGCCAAGTTTTCACGGCAGCCTTGGCAGCTTTGCAGTGCTAGCTTTAGCAGTAACATGTGCTCCATGCACCGAGTGACCCTCCTGCAAGGTAATGCCTCCCCATCTGCCTTGGAGGAGCTGGCTGGAGACCTCTGGCCTGCAGAGCACTGTTTTAGCTTGTCAGGATGGCTTCATTAGAATTTTCATTGCAGATTTAGTGCGTGAAATAAGTTTGGCTTCCAGCCTGGTGACTTGTCTCAGTCACCTCTGCTTTTAGCCTGTGTTCAGGATGAGCAAGAATGTCTTACTCAGTGGTAATCGTGTCATCTCGGATTTTTAAACCTCGCCTTTATTCTTGGCAAACCAACACCTAATTAGCTTGATAGTATTAAATGCACTGAATATTTTATGTGTTATCAGTTATTAATGGATGTTGCTGATATAGGATTCTATTTGACTCGAACAAAGCGCCTTTCACACCCCAGATGAAGCAAGCCTTACCTTGGTTGACTGCTGGGCAGAGATGGTGGCCTGATAGCCTTCGTGCTGGCCCTAGAAAGCATGGTGTGAGTGGGCTGGTTTCTTGGGCTGCGTGCCTGGTCATTGAGGGCTGTGAGCTGCTGGGATCTCCCTTCTCACACATCTTAGGCCACGAGTTAGAAGGCACTGTGGGAGCTCTTCAGACTTAATTGCGTTGTGTATATATTTGAGGAGCAGGGTTGTAATGCTTCTAAACAGGAAGAAAAGACAAAAGAGGTGGTATGCACCAATAGTGCACCTGCCATGCAGTTTGAACCTGCTCGGAGCAGGTGCAGTGCTGTGGCTGTTTGCTGAATGCTTATGGGTGACCAGCTTGGCCAAGCTATGTTGGTGCTGCAGGAGTTCTTTGGGGCATAAAGCAAGTCTCCTTTCCCAAGGAATTTTTTAATGCACCCAGATGCATAATAGTAATAGGAGCATTCTGCAAAAGGAAGGAGCTCAACCAGATTTACTTTAGAATAAAACAAATATTAAAGCTTATTTATAGCGCTATGCTCTCCTTTCTATTTATGAAGCCTTGACATATTTATCTTTTATTTAGAAATTATTAGTCCCAAACTGGGCTCAGATGCTTCGTCTCCTTCCTGAATTATGAGCGAGGAAGAATAGCGGAGCAATGATGCCCCTGGACTGATGGCTTTACATCTTTAATCTAATTAATTTATGAGCATTTCCAAGGGACTCCCTCCTACAGCACCCGAAAGCCTGGAAATCCCACACTGTAAGGGATTTCTATTGGACATTTTGTTCCTTTCTGCTAACCTGTAGCGTTCAGAATGTAAAAGAGTAATACGAATGTGATACAGGCTATTAGGCCAAATAGAATAATTTCTCCTGAGTTTTTGTTGGCTTTGACTGTCTCATTCTGATAAGATGCACACTGACACCGGGGTGAGAGGTCTCTATGTATTCTCCTATTGTGTGTGGCCTCACCCTCCCACTGTTTTCTGTAACAGCAGAAGCAACATATTGATGTGCTTTCCCAAAACCCTGCCTTGAAGGGGCTGGGATTTTCTTGAGCTCCCTTTAGTTCCTATAAGCTTGCAGCAGTAGATGTGCTGCATCAGAGCCATCCGAATCCGCTCCATTTCAAATCTGAATTGCGGTCCTCTTTTCCACTGACAAGTGTGAACAAATACGGAAAACTCCTGAATTAGCATTTGCTGTTTGTCAGTTCTTTGCTCTCTGACAGAATCAGACTCATATTGGCTCTTTCTCTCCCTCCCTCTTAATTAATTTTGCCTGTGCTGAGCAAGCGGGCTCCAGCGGCTTTTCTGCCGTGTGCTGATTTCCCCGTCCCCCTTTGATGTGTCTCCTGAGAGGGGCAGGGCATGCTGGAGAAGCTCATCAGAAAGACCTGCTATGGCTTATTTTCACGCTGCCTTGGGCAGAGCTCTTCTCCATCCCCTCCTCTCGCGTTATTTCTCCTTTAGCTGCGACTCCATTGCCACAATACAGCACGAGTTTGTAAGCATGGAGCCCAGGGCCAGCGTGCTGCATTGCTGCAGCAGCCAGTACAGGCATAGCACCTGTGTCCTGAGAGCCATCAGAAATGACAGAACTGCTGCCTTCCAAAGGCGCTGAGCACCCTTGTGCCCTCTGAGAACCCGCAGCTGTCCCTTGGGCACCAAGCAAACCCACGGTAAAGGCTGGCACAGGGATGGGGACACAGCAAAGTCCTCCTCAGTGCACGCATTTCCCCTTTGCTATCAGGGGATCTGCTGGAGAGAGAGCTGGCTGCTGACACCAGGGAATTAATGAGCTTTGAAAAATGTTGATGCCTGCCTCTACGTGTACGAGTGCGTGTGCACAGAGCAGGCGCCGGGCTGCAGCAGTGTGCAGTGCTCCTGTCGCCTTCCTTGCTCCAAAGCAACCCATCACAGCTCGTCACTTTTTGCCATATTTTCTGTCTCACTCTTTTTTTTCTTTCTTTCTTTTTTTTTTTTTTTTCAAGTATAAAGCCAAGTAAATGTTGGATTTCAAATGCCTTCATTATTTAGATTTATTCATGAGATTCCCACTTGATATTTCTGTATTGTAAAAGCAGTTTTGTGAATGCTTTGTAGTAAAAATTTTATGTGAAGGTTGGAGATTTACTTTGTATTAATTAATTATTGAATTTCTGTGGGATGTTCCTGTTCCACGGCGGGACAGAGACACTCGAGTTGGCAGCACAATGTGAAGCAGAGATGCCAAATCTTTGCCCAATACTCAACTGGGAACCTGGTGACAGTACACGAATCAATTCTCTTATTCCCACATCCCTGTGAAAATCCAGTTGTGCAAATCTTGGCTCAGAGATCTGCAGAGATGCAATATACCCAACAGTCTATATGCAGTATAAACTAGAGACTTAGCCTTGTGAAACTGATCATCACATTCAAGCAGACAGCGGGCAGATAACGCTGTGCTGTGTGTTTAGCATGAGTGCTGAGTGGAAAATCCTTAGGAAGAGAAAATTATGGAGATCATACTCCAGAGTGGCTGGAGAGAAAGTGAAAATGAATGACAAAACTGTATTCCTCCATTGTTGGAGGGAAAAATTAAAACACCACCAAATTTCTGATGGCAGATTTGTTTGGCAGGAGCATCCTACCATTACCGCAGTGCTTTCTCAGGCCCAACTCACCAGCTCCATACAGGTTATCTGTCACCTTAATGACAATACTCCAAGGCACTCCCCAGTGCCTTCAGCTTTCCCAGTGCTGAAAGCAGTGTTTTTTGGGCACGGTTCTCTGTTCTCAGCTGAGTTGGTGGATATATGTGCTGTGGGGTTGGGTCAGGGGTCCCTGAACATCTCTTTCTTTACTGATAAAACACTTCAAGATTTGTGTGTTTTCCTACTGCCCGTTCATCAGCCTCGGACACAACCAGGATTTCTCTCCATCCCGTATTTCCCACACTTGAGTTATGTGCTGCTTGTTTCAGCTGCTCTTTCACACTCTGTAATGGCACGAGGCCAAAACAAGCTTGTAGCATCCTGACTCTGGCGCTCACCAAGGAAATTAGCACGGTAACTCTGTGCTAGTGCTCCAAACATTGCACTCCTCGGAGGTGAGCTGATCTGACCTCCCTTCTTTGGAGGTCTGGCTGCAAAACGTGCTGCAGAACTTCAGGAGGGATCGTCTGCCCTTCTGCTGAAGGGAAACACAGATGCTGGGCAAAGCAGGTCCTGGGGTGGGTGGAGATTTCCTGCTCTATGCACAGGGGAGATGCTCCTGGAGATCAGCAATGGAAGGTTGCTGGAGGAGCTGCAGGAGGAGGTGCTGGGGCCATCCCTGCTGCTGGCTGCCCTGGCAGCTGAAGGCATGCTGCTTTTGCACCCTGTCCTTTCCATGCTGTAGGGGGAGTGAGGATGCTCTGAAGGCACTTGGTGCTCGCTGCAGTTGTTCCTATGCACGTTTCTTAAAGCAGCAGCTGGGCCTTAGGCGAGTCTTATGGCATGTTTGGTTTGGAGCAGAGCAGCCAACAGAACTGATGTCAGAGTATTACTGAATGTCTCCTTCTCCCTGGCAGAAAGTGAAGAGAAAGTGGTGTTCTTTATTTGGAACACAGTGTATCTGCCTCACCACAGACAGGCTGACCAGGGGCTGTTTGTTTTCCCAGCCCCATCAGCAGAAATATTTACCCTGCGCTAGGCAGAGCACTAAAAGGAATCAAAGCATAGAAATCCTTTGTTTGGGGAATACTTTCACAGTTCCTTCAGAAAAGCCAAAGCTAGCAAGCTGGCAGGGCTCTGTAAGTGTCCCAGGGCACTGCCCTTTCCAAAATGGGAACTGGCAGATAGGTGAGGAAGGGAGAACTCCCCTGTGCTGCAAGCTGTGCGGTGCAGTGGAGCTGCCCCTCTCTTTTTCTCTGCTAAACAGCACAACAAATACGCTCACTGACCTTGTTAGTGCACAGGCTGGAGTACCCCGAGGCTGTGCTGCAGCGTACACTTTTCTTGTCTTTTTAATTGAACTGCCAATTATGTATTTTAGTGAAAGAACTGGAGGTAAACAACCCACAAATCTGGTGGAGGAAAACGGTTAGCAAAGCCACATTTGCTAAAGCACATATTACCTCGCCCTTTGTTATCTCCCTCTGGTGTGCACAGGTCTTTCTGTGGGTTTTCTATACCTACTGCAGCTGTGGGAATTCCCTCATCTTAATCCTGCCTTCAATTTGTTCCTCTCATCAGCCCAGGCCTTCTAATGCACATCTTTAGTTGCTCTCTAAGGAATAATTGCAGTGCCTCTGCTCTGGGCTCCTCAGCAGTGCCCTGCTCTGCAGCCAGAGAAAAAATGCTGTAGGGTTTGTGCTGAGCTGGAAGACAGAGCAAGAATTTGGGATTCTGACCAAGCTCTGTGGGAAGAAATCCACCCAAGCCCTCTGCTCTGAGCTGAGCTGACCAAGAAAACCAGATGCATTTATCACCTTCTCTTTGAGACAAGGATTTGGTCATGCTCTTCAATATTTCTCTCCTGACAAATGTCCTCTGAAAAATTTATGGCATCAACAATCCGAATATCTATTTCTCCATGGCTTCCAGTAGTCACAGGAAGGCAGAACTTACACCTCACTGAAAGAATGAGCGACTGAATGCTGCTGAATTATTGTTGTGTTGAAATGAAGGCAGCTTGACTGAACTGCCTCAGCAGCCGAGAGAGCGGGACTATTCCAAATGAAAGGGTCTTGGTTTCACTAATTGGTATGAACCGTTCCTTTGACCCTAATTAGCTGTTTGTAATTTCCTTTTTTTTTTTGTGTGTGTGTGTGTGTGTGTGTGTGTATTAGAGACAAATTTGCATATCTGTAAGGGAGGAATGTGCCATTTGGAGCAGTGTGCCAGGGAGCAGCATGTGGTCGGGGTGGTTGGCACTGGGGCCATCTGGATGGGTGCCATCCAGACAGCTGATGACAGCCCTGAGCCAGCACAGCGTCTGACCAGGCTGAAGCTCCAAAGACACCAAGGTCATCAAGGCAGCAGTAAGAGTTAATTACAGTTTAGGCTTTCAGAAGATCCATCTTCACGTCACTGTTTTGATAATGTCTCTGTCCTGGCATGTCACTGCTGATCCTATCCTATCCTATCGCTCTCCTAGAAGGAGATTCATCCTCTGGTGGTGACTTACCACACCGTAATATTCTGTTGTCACCTGCGTGGTGCTGCTGACAGCTTGTTTTGGGTGAGGGCGTCTCTTCTGGGATGAATGCTTCCATTTTGGCAGAAAGAAGTTGCAGGTCTTTCCCTGTCTGCAAAAATTGCCCCGGAGATAGCACTTTCAGGAGCCATTTTCTGGACTGTGCTGAGGCAGAAGCTCCCAAGGAAAGGCTCAGCTCCTCAACACCCCCTCCTGCTGTCCTGCCATCTATCCAGCTCTTCCAGGGAGCTCTTGGTCCATGGGCCACAAGCATGCCGTGCTTCAGTTCGATGCATGCAAACCTTCCAGCTTAACCATGCACACTGTCCAGCTTTCATTTCAGAATGGAACAGCTGAGTGTTTGCACACGGGCTGTAACATTTGGCACAGCCACTACTTGGGTAGCAAGGAAGAAAGAGAAAGGGCAACAAAGTCTGCCTGGTACAGATTGCTTCAATCATGAATATTCATCGCCAAAATGAGGAGACTGGAGTTTTCATCGCAGCTCCACCCACTCAACTGAAATAACTGTTACAGCCTGTGCCAATAAACCGCCAAGGGAAGTGAACAGAAGATGGAGCACCGCAGAGGGTGCCAAGCAGACACGAACAAGAGGTCTCCAGCAGCAGCAAAGAGGGTTGTGTGATCTCATATCCTTCAGCAAACATTGAGCGTGGAGGGCACTGATGGCTGGTACTTCTATTCCCTTCGCTGGCTGCCACGTAGCATCCTCCAGGGCACCATGTGGACCCTCCAGCACCAACCTTTCCTTCTGCCTTCTTTTGGATGGCTGCAGCAATCCCCTCCTGCCCGCTCTGCTTGGGTTCCACGTCAATCAATTCTGTATCAAAACACCTCAAAATCCTTCGCTGCTGGTTTTAATTACAAGCATGTTAGCTGCTTCTCTCCATGTAATTACTAAAATGAATGGGGAAAGAAGAGATGAGAGGGTGTAAATGCTCTTCACACAGAAATGCAATTACGTCTGCGGGCATCTTTCCAACTGCTCCGTATGTTATGTAAAGTTTTGTGTATGTATGCGTGAGTTAATGAGGATATTTATGTTTTCCCTTCTTACCTTCACAATTTATTCATTTCAGTCATATTTTATAAGGTATTTGTGATTATTAGGTAGACAGATTGGTATCTTCTTTAGGCACAGTTGTATCTGCCTCAAAAACCAAAGAGAAGAGATTACACGATTATGTGCACTATCAGCTGCTATCTGATCTCATGTGCTGCTAATCTTCTGAACTCAGTCTGAGTGTGAAGAGCCTCTGAATGACCTGAGAGGTGTGACACTGAGGAAACACTCACACCTCATCATTTCTCTGAGGATTTGTCCTCCCTGTGAAATCACATCATGCTGCCCATATCTGTGATTCTCCTCCAGCATTGGCCTGGCTGGAATAAAAGCATGTAGCAGCACTGTGCTTTGTCCTGAGATGGGCTGAGCTGTTCTGTGAGCTCTGCTCCTTTTGGGATATGTGATAGGGATCACAAGGAAAGCCTGGAATACAATGGTGAGTGAGTTGACCAAGTCTATACGTATAGGAATAGCACTGCATAGTTCCTAGGATTTGGATGGCAGCTCTGTGGGACAAAATGTAGATGTAATACCCATAGGGTGTCATAACAGCACTAGAAGAACTGGTGATTTGGTGGTGGATGTTTCTCAGTCCAAACACTACAAACACAGGTGAAGAAAAGTGCATGCACCAAATGCATCCTTCTAGATGGTTCTTAGAGAGCTGCCTGCTGTTATTCTCTGCTTTCTGCCTTGGTTCAGGTTTCCTTGCAGCGGCAATGCTGAAATAAATGCAGGATGCTATTAAATTCTGGAGACAATCAACTCAGAAATCACTTCTATTTCTCAAGATAGAAAGTGAAATCCAACTTCTGTAGAGCTGATAGGAAGTTTCCTTTTGCTATTCCACTCCTTGAGGAGGCTGTGAAATAGAAAATGCCATTGGTTGTGCAGCGTGCCACATGGGGGACGTTTTAGTGATATTGTGCTCATTAAAGTGGTCTAGAAGTTAAAATACAGTGTTACTCCTTGTGAAGAGTATGTGTTATGGAAATCAGATGGAAACCGGCTTCATTTAAGAGGTATGCTAAGATGGATGATAGCACATCAAAAATGGGCAAGGTGTGTTAAAGCAGATGGAAAGAGTTTCTACCTTAATGCAACTAAGATTTTTTTGAGCCTGCTATTTGTGCTGCTTCTGTGCTAAAAATCTTTGTTTCTTATTTCCAACCTAATTTTTGGGTTGTTTTTTTGCTGTGATTCCTCAGGGGTATTGAAAGGAAGCTTTTATGCAAGGCAGTGGTTTCTGAGATTTGTGGGACAAGCCTGGGTAAAATTCAAATGCCTGTGTGATTTAATCCATTCAGAGCTGTTGCACTAAATCACAGTAGCTGTTGCTGACATCCAGCCCACAGAAACCTGGAAGCTGATGATATAAGTTTATCTGCGTATCTACAGGTGAGAACTCAGACAGCCTTGAATTGCAGTGCAAAGCATTTGCCTCTCCTCTGAATATATTTGGGGAATGAGCAGGGTCTGCTACTCTGGGAGCTCTGACAGAAGGCTTGCTGTGCTTTTTTCCCTTGAAATAAATTGTCCTCAAGGTCGTGCTGTATTCCAGAGTATCGTGCAGCAGGAACCTTCCCTCTTGTTTCCAGCAGCCCAGGTTATACAGGAACACACATCAGGGAGCCAAAAGCATTCATATATTACTGGTGGTAGGGTCACACTTACCAGTAGCTAAGTAAGGTCTCTCTAGGCACTGGATCTGTGCTCTCCCTTCTGCAGAAACCCTGAGCTGCTGGGCCATGGCTGAGCCCGCAATGATGTGGGGAAGGAGGCAGGGCTGAGCTGTTTCTGTAGACCCCCATGAGGTGCCTTTGGGGAAGCAAGTAGAAGCATCTACTTTTTGCCATTCTGATGCCATGTTCACGTGTGCTGTTACGTTATTTATGAACTTTGAGGTCTCAGCCATTCCTTTTAAGCTGATGGAGCATGCTGCAGAACAGGTGCAGGACTGGAGGTGCCTAGGAATGCAAGTTGGGATAGGAATTGTGAGAAATAATACAGTGGAAAATAAGATCAACTGAGGTATGTTCCAAGTGAAGGAAGAAAGGATAGCTTTCTCCATTCTTGTTTTTCCTCTTGAGAAACAATTTTGAAAGCTATGGAAGTAAGGGGCACAGATCAGGGCCCTCAGCTTGGAACGTGCTGTCTGGATGCAGTGCATAGGAAACGGAATGATCTGTGGGTTACCTGTAAGTCACCAGGTACAGGTTCAGGAACCTGACTTGAAGCATTTACCTGCCACGTGGGATTACATGCAGGAAGCTTCTGACTGGACTGGAAGAAACAGGGTTTAACACTGAGCTCCTGCTCTGTTCCTGACCGTATTCCCTATGGCAGCTGTACCAAAGTGCAGCATTGAGCTCCTCTTATCTGCCAGGACCTTGGCACTCCTCCTGCAGCATTACAGCGGTGCTTCTCCTCCTTAAACACATCTTTCTTCTTAAATCCGTACTCCTAACTTTATTTTTGGATGAACTCATAAATGAGAACCTCTATTATGATAAACTGAGTTCTTGCAGCAGCTCTAAATTGCAAATTAAAGTTGGAGCAGGAAGTTTGAAACATTCCCATATTTCGTAAGGGAAGCTGTAGTTGGCTCTGGCGTTGCTGGGGAACTCCCTGCCATTCTGTGGGGCAGCAGAGGCCAGGGCAGGGCAGTTCTGGTGGGGCAAACATTCCTGAGGCTGAGCTCAGGGTGCAGCCACCGTGCCCATTCAGTGGGCATTGCATCATGCGGAGGGCGGCTGGGGAATGAAACTGGGGCTCAGGCTGGGATCGTGTCCAAAACAACACTGAGCTCTTAGCTGTCGTCCTGTGCTCTACCACCTGTGTGCCTGGGAACAGCAGAGCTCGTGGAAAGGCTCCAGTAAATTGTAGGTGTGGAGTGAAATGCCTGGAGAGCACAGGGAGGGCAGGCGGTGCCAACCCTCGCCGCTGCCTTATTAAATTGAAGATGAAAGGATGAAAGGCCTCAACCCCCTTTCAGCCTCCCTGCAGACAGCCCTAGATGAAACTTCTCGGAACCCTGCGAGCTGCTCTGCTTTGCTGAGGGGAGGAAGACAATTTCACATACCTGCAGCACAGTGCTAGAACACAGACTGCGGCACAGAGTGGGAGCAGGGAACAGACAGGGAGTGATCTGACCACAGCAGTGTGGGGCTCCCTTGGGTGCTATGGGGAGCAGAGCCTGGCCTCTGCCTGGCCCCACTGTGCTGCCAGTGTCTGCTTCCATGTGCCCAAACTCCCCCATGCTGGGTTTCCTACTGGAAAGCCAAATCGCTTTCCCAAGGATCTCTACTCTGCAGCTTCCCTAAAAATCCACATGTTAGGAATATTTTTGCTGTAATTCCCACCTCAGATGAGCTCTGCTTTCAAGAGCCTGCAATCCAAACAGACTTCCAAGGAAGAAAACTATATATATATATTATTTTTTTTCCTCCCACTGTGATGGGAGCATGCAGCAGAGCCACCTCTGTGCGGTGCATCCTTTGCAGTCGGTGGCATCATTCGGCCCTGCTCCGCTCAGCAGCCAACACCATCTAACAGGGAAGGCAGCTGGTGTGCTTCTCCCAGGGAGCATGAGCAGATTCTCTGCTGTGTGTCAGCTGGGCAGAAAGTGGTGGTTTATCCTCCCCACAGTGGGGATGAGGGGGAGGGGGGAACGACTGAACTGAGCTCACACACAGTTAGATGGAGGATTATGTCATGGTTATGCTTTGCTTTCTCCATTCACTTCTACCCTGGCTTTGGTCTGTTGAAATTTGCTTGCTCTCCTCTTGCTGCATAGAGATCTGATTGATATTTTTTATATTGTTTAATTAAAAATGGAATAAACTACATAGAAGAAGCCTCTTGCTCCCCCACCCCCTCATGCCTGCTGTGCCTCCCAAACCTGAGCTCATTCCCGTCTGAGTGGCTGATGGGTATTTTTGCTCCCTGTGGTGCAAAATGCATTTTTTCTCCTGCTCTATCTGACAACGTATTTGCATCTAGTGCTAAACAAGTGAAGCAAAGCCCTCTTTGAAGTGCAGAAAGCCTTTTTTTTTTTTTTTTTTTTCAAAGGGGAAGCACAGAGTGTGGCATGTTGGCAGTGCACTTGGTTTGAATTCGTCTTGAAACGCTGAGATGCCTTTTGTGCGTCTTTATAATTACATCATTAGCACCTTTAAAGTCTATTCCACGATCTTTTAAATGCTCTGGGTAGAAATTCCAAGACAGGATTGTATCTGACCGAATGGCAGAGAAGCAGGCACACCTCGTGGGGCAACTCTGACCCATGCAGCAGCACCCAGCCCTTATGAAGATAGAGCTGTCTGCTGCGCTGTGCGCTCCTCCTGCGGGCTGTTACACAGACAGAAGGGGAACTCCCTTTAAACAGTCACTTCCTTAACCTTCTCTCAGGCCTTCTGAAGACTCATCTTTGATGCCTTCGAGTCCCTGCCAGCTGGCAGTGCTGGGCTGTTGCTGAGCAGAGTTCTGCTTGCTGCTCGCCTTCCACTTCCTCCTCCTCCCTCCCCTGCAGTCCGTCTCCTCCACCTGCTGCTGCTTGTTCTGATCTGGTTTGGGAGCACTTTGGGGCAGGGACCGTCTGATTTGCAGCGTGTCTGCATGGCCCCCAGCACAACGAGGTAAAAGCTATTAATTCAAATCACCCTATTTTTAAATGCAGCCTTATGGGATCAATACAGCTGTGCTATTAATAACAGCCAGGTATGGTAACTTGGTACTGTGCAGCAGCTTAGACCAGCCCTGCAGCCTGTGTGAGAAGGGTAATTTGCTCAGAGCTGGAACCAGAGCTGGATTTGAGTTCTCCATGATAGCTTTGCTGTGCTTTGGATTCCTGTTCCCACCTGCTGCAGGCTGGTGAAATAATTCCATCTGAAGAGCTCTGGAAATGATAGAGATGCCTTCTCCTCAATTCCCTGCAAGGTGGCATCACAATTTAATTTTTTTCCTCATTTTTCTCTGCTGAAATTGTCATTCATCTTTATAACTTCTGTGTTGACCAGCTCTAAGCAAACATTAAGACTATTAGCAAGCGTGCAGCTACTCCAGTGTTTTTGCAATATCAGGATGGCATGTCCTGCTCAGGTGATGTCCTTGCAGCACCTGCTGAGCTGAATCCCACCTTGGATTTGGTGTGCAGGCAGGGTGGCTGTTTTCCTCATGGGGACAGAGGGTCCTGCAGGCTGTGCTGTCACCTGCCAACAGAGGCTGGGATAGGTGCTGGGCTGCCAAGAGCATCCCACAGCATCTCAGTGCTTTTGGGCAGCCTGTCACTGCCGCTGGTGCAGCACAGCCCTGACACGATATCATCCCAGGGTTGTTTCTTGCAGACTGCCAAAGGCTGTTTCGGTGTGATGTTGTATCTGTCATTAAACATATGTGCCCTAAGACAATACTGCAAAATGACATCTCTGAGCAGTGAATTCTAGGACGGATCAGGCAAACATGGGAACACGGGTGTCTGCTCTTGCTCAGCAATGCTGCTCCACAGTGCTTCTGTCCAGGTGACTGCCATGAGTTTCCTGGAGGATTCTGTTTCGTATGGCTCTGAATACTGCACAGCAGCCAAAAGTGTCAGGATCTCAGTGTGTCACTGTGGTCCTGTGAGTGCATATCGTGTGGGAATGGGAGATGCATCTCTTTTGCAAAGGCATGCCATGCAACCTCTGCAGCGTGCCTGCTGTCTGGTGTTGAGTTCTCACAGGGATGCTGGGCCCCAGGCCTGGTTGGGCAATGTGCTCCAAGACTGCTGTACCCAAACCAGGAGAGAACGGTGGATGTAGGCATACAGCTGCCTTCCTGTGCCTCCAGTGAGCGACCTGTTTGAGCTGTTTGCTTCAAGGGAAGGCTTTAGTCCTCTGCTTTGCCCCTGGAGAAGCAGGTCCCATGGAGCTCCAGCAGTGTATGTCTGAGCTCTTGAGCTGTGCTGGAAGCCCTGTGAGAGCCTGGGACAGCCAGCCCCAAACCTGCACCATGCTGCACCCCAAGGCATGGTTTGGGAAGCCCACAGTGTCATGCCTGGCTCTGATTTCTGCTGGGAGATTTTCGTGTTGAAAGGTTCCTCCTATCCCATCTGCCCTAACAGTGCTCATCACAAGAAAGCAGAAGCAAGTGCTTGGTTTGATGATGCTCCTGCAAGCACAGTCTGATTACCTGTCCCCCAGGAACTGTCTGGGACCCATTTTCCTGCTGTGATCTCTTTCTTCTGGAGCTATGCTGGCTCTGCATGGCTTTGACTCTCACCCTGAAGAGTTGGGGCACTCCAAAGAGTGGCACAGATTGCTGTCAGTATGCCCAGGCTGCCGCTGTTCTGCAGCCAGGCTGATTTACAAGGGAAAAAGCCCTGAAAGTGAAGGGGAAGTCCCTTATGGTCCTGGTCTCAGGGATGATGAGAGTGGCTTTGCCTGGGCTAGTCTGGCTGCTTCATCTGTCCTTCTGCTGTGCTTTCAGTTGGACTGGGAGTATCTTGTTAAACAGTTTAGCAGGCATGCAGTAAGAACAGTTGACCACTCACAGATTCAGTGGCTGCTCATCCTCTGGGTGTTGCTGCCCCTCTGACTGTGACCATCCAGGACAGCAGCACAGCCCTCACATCTGCACACAGCTCTGTGTGGTTGCAGCTGGTGGTTCCACGTAGCTGCTCACTCCAGCTGTAGCTCACCTTGTACAGCATGTTTATGACTCAAACTGGCCTTTCTTATTTATCAGGCTGTTTTTGAATTGCTCAGTGGCAATGCATGTGTTACTTCCACTTGGGTGACTCTGCTTTCTTGTTCCCTTGTAGATGTTTGGAGAAGGGGAGTAGCGGTTCAGTGTCTACTGAAGGTGGCAAATTGGAATTGTATTCTCCAAATAAGTGTTTGGAGCAGCCTCCTTGAATAATGGTATGGAAACAAAACTATTTTAGTCACTTCTGCAGAAGGTGATGAAGCTGTAATAGGACCTGAACTTTGCTGTAGTTTCCTATAGTGAAAACAGTTAACTGTTGATTCAATTTGTTGGTGCTTCACTATTCACCATCACAAATGATGTAAATGGTGTCTGCCTGGCCAAGGAATGCTCCCCCCTTCTGTTCCCTCATTAGGAGAATGCAAAACAGTATGGAAGTATCTGTTTGCTTTGGGACCAACAATCAAGGGACGGTGTGTGTAACTGGCAAACGGTGGTGGGGGTTTTGTGATGCTGAAGTGCCCATGCTGACACTTAACCAGGAATTAACACCCAGAATTAAACAGAAACCCTTGAACCTCTTACACCAAGTTTCCACTTTGCTCTGTTCTTGGTTACAAAGCAAATCCCTTCCTCTCTGACCTCCCCTGTTCTGCCATTCACCATCACTGTGTGCACCATCACTCTCTTGAAGGCGAATCATCTTCTCCATGGTGTGAGCAGAGAACAACTTGGTGGGTTTTCCCCATGAGCAGAACTGCTGCTGCCCTGCCTTTCTTTTTGGGAAACACAAAAGATGTTTCTTCAGACACGAAGGTAGCACTTAGGCTTCCCATCCCTCCTACCCCCTGGCCCAGGCTTTGTAAATGTAAGTGCAGATTATGAATGCATGTGCGGTGTCTGATATTTCTAGGAAGAATACTTTATAACTGAAATCTCTCTTCTCCTGGGGATGAAAGCAAAACAAATTTAAGGATTAAATCACACAGAGGTATAATCCCCAAGGGAAACTTACTTTAGTTATTATGATTATATTACGATGTACGCCTCGGTACAGCAGAAGCTGTGTGAATACCATTTCAGTGGGGAATAATTTTTAGTCTTACAGCCTATAGTACATTATAATGCATTTCTAGGAGCCTGATGAATAATAACTGCAATCCTCAGATTTCTTTGGTTACTTTGGTATTCCCCACCTTCCTTTCTAAAGAGAAAGGAAGAGAGCAAGGTGTTCTTAAAACAAAAACTTGTACGAACTTAGGGAAGTTTTAAGCGAGCGTTAATTACAAATCTCTGGATATACTTCATGGTACACAAATGTTTATGTAGTTTGTGAACAAGTAACAGTGTAAGACACTGCATGGAGTCTGCTGTACTTATGTTCTGTTGTAAGACCTGAGGGATCAAATCAGGCAGGTTTTTGTGTGTTTCTGGAAGTGGGAAATGAGGTCCCCCTGCATATTGGAGTTGCACAGTCTTGTTCCATTATCTCCCTTGGGGCAGTGGATGAGCCCCCAAAGCCCACTCTGCACCTGGTGCTGAGGTACAGCAGTGTGCTCAGGGCTTGGCTCTTCGTGCTTTCACCCCTCTGTAATGTGAGAGGGAAATCTACAGCTCTAAGTGTCAGAAAACTGAAACTCTGGGTTTTTGGAGGACACCTTTTGGCAGATGCAGCTGAAGCCAGTCCTGGTGCTGGAACGAATACGAAATACATGAGACTAGTTAAAAGAAAGACAAAAGGATGAGGTCCCGATGTTGCCAACAAGTCAAAGATACAACTGACAAGGCTCTTTAAAAATGCTGTACCAGGGAACACGCACAACTCCATATCAGTGGCCAATGAGCTGCTCTAGAAAGCTGCCAGTTGGCTGAGCATCAGCATTTCCCATCTACGCAGCCAGCCCTTATCCTGCCCTGTGAACATCATATTTCACTCTGTGTCTACCAGACACCATGGTGTTTACAGATGATCAAGTAAAGTACAGGCAAACTAAGTGACTTGACCAAGGTCACACAAAGAGTCTGTCAGAGCAGGAACTTGAGCACGGGTCTCCAAAGCCCCAAGCTGGTGTCCTTACCATTAGATCATCCTTCCTGTGAAGACTGAAAATCCATACTGGTTGCATCGTTGCACTGTATACCGCTTCAGAACAGCTGCCCCTAGAATACTGTGCTCCTTGCAGAGCACTTCATTACCAGGAAGATATTGATTGACACGTTGGAGGGAGTTCAGAGAAGAGCAACAAAAATAATTAGGGAGTGGAGAGATTGACTTGAGAGATTGATTTATGAGGGAAGATTAAGTGAGATAAATATGTATAGCTTGGCTTACCTGCAGCTGAGGATGGAACATGGTAAGTCTGCAAATATTTAAGAGGTGTAAACAATCAGGAGGAAGAATTACCACTGCTGGTGCAGTCTGTTGGGAGTTTGGTGAGGCCACATGCAGTGGTTGTACAGAGCCCTTTCACAGAGTGGCTGGGCCACAGGTCCTGCCCCTTTATGTAGAGGGAAGAATGGCTTTTGGAGCCGTGAGGTTGGTGTGGAAGGGGAAGCTCCACTGGGGACATGGCTGGAGCATGCAGTCCATGTCACAGGATGCTGAGCTCTCTCCTACAAGTGATGGAGCACGATTCCCAGCCTGGAGCAGCAGGATCCAAAGTCACAAACCCGTGAGAAATGAGTGATGTGCCGTAAAGGAAACAGAAGAAATGGGGTTAATATCCCTTACATCAGTAAATGTCAGTTGCCATGGTAACTACAGTGCTTGATTATTATGGAATAGTGGACCAACAAGCCAGGTACAGCTTATGGAAATTCTTAGTAAACCTGAGTTAGGCAATCCCAGCTTTGATCTACCATGAAAACAAGTAGGAAACAAGCTAGCTGAAATCCCAAAGCAACTTCTAAAATTGCCTTTTTCAAGGAAAAGTGGGACTGAGCAGAAAGCTCTCCATGATGCTGTAACTTTTCTGGCTCCTGATTGCATTCACTAACTGATGTCAAATAGCTGTGCTCTAGAGCTTGCAGGGTGTCACCACTTGGCCAAGGCTGCATCCACTATATGTGTTCCCTAAGTGCTTTCAAAGAGTTTGGTTTTGACTTTTAGGTGTCTTTTTTCTCATTAGCCTTCTCTTAAGGCTGTGTGTATGTGCTAAATTCCCAGTGGGGATGGAATCACCATCCCTCCATCCATCCCTAGAAGTATTCAAGGAATGTTCAGATGTTGTACTGAGGGACAGGGTTTAGTGGGAAGTACTGGTGGTGGGTGGATGGTTGGACTTGGATGATCGTGGAGGTCTTTTCCAACCTTGGTGATTGCATGGTTCTAAAATCTGATCAAACCGAAAAGGATCTCTTTATGCATACTGAAATCCTCACTGAGATGTCATCACTCCAGACTCAGACACAGGGCTTGCAGCATGGACACAGCATATCTGGAGGAGCTGAGAGACTTGAGGTTGCTCAGCCAACCTCTCCACAAAGCCACAAAACGCCACCAAAGCCCCTTGGAGATGCTCTGCTTCAACAGGAGCCCCATCTCTGGGATGAAGGAGCACTTGATGAGTCCATACCTTGTGAATTTTGTGTTAGGAGAAAATGGTTTTTTTTCCTGACAGTTCTAAATTTTATCCCTTAATGGAGGGGAGAAGTAGGCACCGATTGCAGTCAGCGTGCAGGTTGCCCTGTGTTGGTGCACTGGAACTGCCCTTGATTTCTGCACCTCACTGACCTGTAACCACATGGAAGCTGAGAATGGAGCACATCTCTGTGTACAGAGAGTGGTGAGTTCCTCCAGCACTTGCCTGCCTTACCCCATCCACCTGTGCCCATGGAGCTGCCCTGCTCCAACTCCTGCCTTGTGCATTCCCATCTCCTTTTCTTTTCTTTCCATTGCAAGCTCAGTTTGTAGTTATACAGTCAGGTCTCCACAGAGTAATTTACTGGCAGAATCTCTCCCAGAATCCAGCTTGAAACCAAGCTGTAAAAACAGCTGAGAGTGTAAATAATTCATGCAGACAATATGACTTTTTTATGTAAATTCGGTGCATTAACCCTCTATTATAATGATGGACGACAGATATGGGCGACGTTGCCTTGGTAAGAGCTAATGGATGGCCACCATAAATTCACTGCACATTTTATTGTGTTGCTGGAAATTGTGCCTTCAGGCAATGCTGTTTACTTTTATGTAAAACTCAGGGTTCCCTAAATATTACAAATATTTTACATCAGGCTCCTCAGCATTTGGGCACAGCACACAAATCAAGCTTTCTTCATCTGAGTTGTAATTAAAGGTTTGTTATTTTTTTCAGGGACAATTATCTAAAACTATAAAGAGGAATATTTTTTCCCTTTAGATGTTCAGTCATTGACTTATTAGCAAAACCTTTGAAGAAAGATATTAAATAACTGCAGCGTATAACTTTGCATTAGGCTGTGTGTCGTCTGCATAGCAAATTTGGAAATAGTTCCTTGTTACTAGTTTTTATTTTTTACCATTCCTCGTGCTTAGTTACACATAAAATATTCTTCCTCCCCCCCCCTTGCATATGCTTCTCTTTATAATTCATTTCTGTTTTATCAGGGTAAATCTCTGACCCACGTCCTTGAGGAATTCAGTCTCAGTAAACACAGAAACTTTTGTTCATTGCAGGGAATTCTAAAGATTGATACTCTTTTTTTTTGTCACTTTTTGGTTTCGTGACTGTCTTGCGTGGACCTTCAATGAGTGAATTGGGGATGATGCACATGATTTGCTGAACACAAATGAGTTTCATATGTTTAAAAGCGTGTATTTAAAAACTACAGAGAAAAAAAATACAATCATTATTGCAACTATGCAATTAATTCACCTTAATCAAACATTCAGTTTAATCTCATTGTACACCGCAGCTTTGGGAAAAGAAAACGAGGTGAAAAAGCAGTCGTGTGTAGCAAAGGATCCTACTGCTTCCAACAGAAGGAATGGAATCCCATCTGTAATAAAGGCAGGTGATGCAGGGAGCAGTGGCACAACTGTCCCACTGGGAGCCTGGAGGACCCAGTGACCAGAAGGGCCTCTGGTGGAATGGGGAATGGTGTCGGATAGTTGTGCCAATGCATGTCCTCTCCATCTCCTTTCAGAGGAAGGCACCTCTTATCTTTGGCAGACCTTATTTTGATCTCTGGATGGAGAAAAGGCTGCACGAGGTTGCATAGGAGTGGTTTCAGTGCAGCAAGCTCGAGGAGAAGACCTGGCTTTCGTGGGAACTGAACAGAAATAGCATTGCAGGAGGCTCTTTGTTTTGGTTTTCAGAAAGCACTGAACAAGAGGAATGCAGCAGCTACCAAAAAAAAAAAAAAGCTAACAAAAATCAGTCTTGTGAATCACACGGTGTATTAAGTAAAGGCAAACGGTTTAATTGCACGCAACCTATTAATAATTGGGTTTATTTTGTTTCCTGGCTACGCGTGCTGTTTTCAGCTCTATTAGGAATGTCTCAAGGTAAAAGTGCATCAGCTTAGAACCAAGGGCATTCACTCATTATATTTTTTTTTCAGTCTTTAGTATTGGCTGGGATTCCTAAATTTGGACTTTCAGATTTTGCACCTTATTCTTCTGACGTGTTTTACTGCCCTGAAGCCACTTTGCAAAATTCATAGCGGCTTTCACATGCTCTGGTGCTTCTTGGGACCAATTCAATCTTGAACAATAGATGTGTGTGCAGTAGAGCCAGGAAATGTTACGCTGGAGATCCTGGGCTTATTCCCCAATAACATTTTGATTTGTAAAGTATTCCACTACACAAAACACACACAGGAGACAACATTAAAAAACATTAGAGCCCTTAGCCTGCAAGACAGAAAGGTGGCTTACAATACAGGTGGGCAGCATGGCCTGAGATATAGGCAGGGCATGCTAATAATCAGAGCAAACATTACAGAAAGCATTTTTGATGCTTTACGTTCTTCAGCCATTTAACAAATCTCTCCTGGGACAGTGTTTTGCCTTTAAAAAATAATAATAATAATTCAGTGGTATCCAGATAAGTGGTTCTTTCCTATTGTTTAAGATAATTGGGGTTTGTGGTTTGGAAAGGAGCGTTTCCCAGCCCTGTACCCGCATGGGGTTGCTCAGAGCAGAGCTCTGATGAGGGTCAGATGGCAGCTTTGTCTTTCTCCCCCTTCCCCCCTAACAGTTGGATGCATTGGAAGGAGGAATTATGTATAACCCCAGAGGTGTACGTGTTGGGTGGGATATCTCTGGATCCATGGGTCAGCACTGTGCTCTGGTCAATGAGAAGCAGAGCTACAAGGCATTCGCTCTGCCCGAGTGCTTGATTTAGAGGTCAAGTGTTCTGAACTCTTGAATATTAATGTATGTGTCTGTCACCTGTCCTGGACAATTTTATGTAATTTGTGGCAAGCTTTAGAAGGCTTTGGCTGCACTGAGGGAAAGAGCACTTTGCTCCCAGTGCCGCTGCCCCAGCTGCGTGCATGCATCTCAGAGGTGATAAAAGGAGAGGGAGATGTGCTTTCAGGTGGGAAGAGGGCTTGAAAGCAGTCAGGCTGCCTTGTGGGGTCATGAGGGAACGCTTCTCAGTGATGAAGACATCGCTGGGTCAGGCCAAATGCAGTCCACAATTACAGATTGCTGCGAATCTGAGAAGGGCAGGTGGGACTCACCTATGGAAATTCAAGAGCCTTTCTTAATAACTTGCTCCAAACTCATTGTATTCTTGTTTTTTTCACTGGATTTCTTAAGAGGCTTTTTCGTATCAGCCTGGTACATCACCTTCAGACCATCCATCTTCCTCCTCCTCAATCTGCTTGCACGGATTTCCAGATTTTGCTGCCAGTTTTGAAGCTCCTCACTGATTCTCACAGTTTTTCCCTGTCAGAAAAGAGTACAAAATCCAACTCACCCTTTGCCCAATGTATGGTCATCCAGAGAGCCTCGATGGCTCTTCCAGCCCACCAGCTCTGCCTGTGCTCTATCTCTGCCTTCCTTCCATGAATGTGATGGGGACAGAAGGACTGGGGACCTCTTGGAAAGTCCCCAAGGTGCTGGGGGAGCAGAGTGGGCACTGGGTGAGGTTTAGCTTTGGTAAGATAAGGGCCACGCTGTCACCTAGGACAGCAGACCCTTTTCTAATCTCTAAATGCAGCGTTGTCAATGCAGAGCAAAGGTTTCTGCTCACCCTCTTCTTCTCTGTTTAATACATTTAAGTACTGCACTCTACATATGAAGAATAGTGATGTTATCAGAAAGCATTCAAAAACATATGTTTTAATGAAATGTGTTGACAACTGCTGAAGTAAAGTTTTTGTTAAGTCTCAAGAGTTTAGCCATGACAAGCAGTATTAATGAATTGAATTAATTAAAAAGCATTTCAAGATGAAACGGGGCCTGTTCTATGTAAAATGCTCTATACATTAGACAAGCATTATGGAAATCACTGCTTTGTACTGCACTGTAATGCAGCCATTTATAAAAGCTTCTCAAGATCCATGGATAGCAGTAATTTGGGCTTAGCGTGTCTTTGAAATTCATTGAATACAGCATGTGCTATTTAAAAGCATGAAATCTGGATAGTTCCACTGCCATCAAAGTTCGCATGGCTTGGAGAAAGGGAGCTCAGCACGGCTGGGATGAGCAATGATGCACACAGGGAGGGGGAGACTGAAGAGCAGAATGGTGCAGCAGAATGGTGCAGCTGTGGGAAGCCATGGTGTTACAGAGCAGGCTCTCAGATTAGCAACAAGCCAGGTCCCAAACTGCCCCGAAATGTGGGTGATCTCATAGAGTCATTTCTTCCATTCTTGCTGCTCCCCTGCCTGTCTGCCCCAGGATCCCCTCCTTTATGTACCATGTTTCCAGCTCTTCTGGTTTTTTTTGGATTGCTTTTTATCTTTTTTTTGTCTTGAGTCACACCATCAACTGTGACCAGTGGCATTACAGAGAGATAGGCATGTATTCCATGTACTCCATACACAAGACACAGAACAGTCATGTGGGTGTGCCCACAGGGGACCCTTCTCTTATTGTATGGCACAGTTAACCTGAGCATCTGGCCATAGGGCTAAGAAGCCACACAAGGATAGCACAGTCCTATAACTGCATCACACCTGGCAAAGTCAGCCATAAAATGAGAGCTCTCTGCACACAGCTTTTCCAAGTGGGAAATATCTGTTTGTTTGCACGACTGTCTTGGTTGAATTAGAATTGAGACTTTTCCCAGGAAGCCAAGATTTGGGTAAGGGGGGTAACAACTTAGAGCACATTGAAGAACATATGTAATTACCTTTGAGTATCTGACTTCTTGTTAATAAACATACAGCCTGGGTGAAAGATGAGAGAGGAACAGTGAGATTTCACAGATGCGTGGTGAAGGTTCTTTCACTTCATGTGTTTTAAGATTGGGCTTGGAACTGACTGTTTCAAATGGATGCACCTTTATCTGTGTTGTAATTTGTCTGAGTCTTAATAAAGGAAATTACATCCCTCAAGAAGAAGTAGCCACAAAACTGTCAGTAGCTTTCAAATGTTGTAATGTCTTAATACTGCCTATTCGACCAAGAATGTGACTGCTCAGTGGGAAAGAAGGAAAAAAAAAAGTCCTAAATGCAAAATGATACAGTCAGGCTCCTCAAGCAATGTAAGCTGACACTTAAAGGATGGTAAAGTTTGCTAAACACTCAGCTGCTGCACATGTTTCTAGAATTATGTTTGATACATTGCTTGGGATGACAGTAAATCTGACAGGCAGCCCGCTTGCTTAGCATGGGGGGTAACTCACTTGGCCCTGAGTGTGTTAGGAATAGAGCTACCAACGCTGCATCCCAAAATGCTCCAGTCCGTAAGCAGGTGTGATTTTGCCTCGTAGAGGAAGAAAGAAAGAAAAAAAAAAAGAGTGAGCTCGTTCTGCTGCTTTGCTAAAACACAAGCAATATGTTTGCACATGTCACTGTTAACATTTGCATTCAGTATCTGCACGGTGAGAGCTTCTGAGCCTGCTCCTACCTGCCAAACAGGCACAGGTAGCGTTTGTGTCTGACCAAAAGAAGTCTCTTCCCCCTGGCTAGATACTGTGCTCCACGCAGAGCTGAAATGACGACCAGCACTTTCAGCTTCTTTCAAACTCTTCTTGCTAACGAGGCTCTAGGAAGGGCATGAAGCCTTTTGTATGCAGCCACACTGTTTCTTAAGGGCTGAAGCTGCCTGGCCTTGATTAATAGAGTAATTAGGCCAAGTCATGCTGGCAAGAGGTTCGGTGGTGGCAGTTTCTGCAGAGAGGGAAGGAGAAGGGTGGCACTGTGGCGTGAGTTTGTGTGACTGCAGCTTTGATTCTTTACGAGGTTTTATTTGGTGACACACGTGGTTTCTGTGCGAGGGGCAATGTTAATGCAGCTGTGTGTGTTGTGCTGGGCTGGGCCTGAGTTTTGATGCAGTAAGCAAGAAATGCAGCCATTGGCAACGGCTGTGCAGGGATGGAGCTGAGTGGAAGGAAGAAGGGCAGTGAGACACGATGGTAATGGAATAAGAAATAGCATTTGGAACTTCTCACTGCATGGAGTAATAAATAACCTCAGCGCAGCCCTCAGCTGTAATGAGAAAGATAGGAAGAAAATCAGTATCAGACTCTCTCATTATGACCAGAACCTCCGGGTGCAGTTGCCGCAGCCCTGAGGCAGTTGGCTGGGGACAATTCCCTCCATTGTCATTTACTTTTAGGAGTTGCAGAAGGAATCTTTTCAGCAGAGAACTGTTTCTTGACTCTTGGGAAGGGTGGCTGGCTTTGGAACTGCTTCTAAAGCACAAATTGGGGAACAGCTTGGCAACACACTTGGTTTTTGTTCACTCAGTGGCAGCAGAGAGTAGCATGTTGTAGTTAAATGGACATGGGCATTAATCACTTCAAATGATGCAATACACTCAGACCACGTAACAAATATTATTTGAATTGTATTTTGTGAGGAGTGACACAGATGCATTTCATCCTGAAATCCTGGCTGGAATCTGTATCTAATCCCAAGTGAAGTAATTTTGTATTCTCAACTCAGCACACAGGAGAACAGCAATCAGGATTGCAGTAGCATCACTGAACTGCTTACAGAACACTAGAAATTAATGAGCATTTCAGAAAAAAAATATCCTTGTAGCCTTCTTCAAGGAGAAATGCTGAATATAGTAAGGCAGAAGGTAGCACTCAAAACTGGGGGCACCAGCCAAGCCTGCAGCCTTGCAGAGAGCAGGCAGGATCTCCAGGTAGACACAATGTTCTCTTGCATGCGATGCTCTGCCAATGAGAGAAGAGGGAGATAACCAAAAGAATGGCAGAGAGTGTCATCTCCAGTGTTTTCCTGCTCTTTAGCCTTGTGCTGTTGCTTCGTGCTTCCTCAGAAGAGCAAATAAGCAGCCTGGCCTGGATGTGAAGATAAAGCAGGGCACGGTGAGCGGTTCTAAACAGGTCGCAACTTCGCGGTAATTCAACAAAAGTCCAATCATGGGCCTCCAAAACGGGTGAAGATATTCATCACATCTGATGAAGTTCCTATTAATTAGGGTTGTTAAATACTAGTAGCGCTTCTGGTACTGTTACGATTTGGAGGTTTAACTAACAACCCTAATGGGGCTACTTCTTCAGGATGTTAATTAGATATGGCAATTCCACTTACCCATGCAGCCTCAGCACACAACCATCACACATCAATATTTAATTTAATTACTGATGTTGTGGTGCAAGTCGCATCTGATTTAAGAGATAAATATGCTTAATTATTAATGAGATAAAACACATACAGTATGTCACCTTTTGTCATTCGAGCTTTATTAGGTATTGTCAGAAAAGACAAATGTGAACATCGGAGAGGCTGTGACATGGTGCTCTACATCTCTGTATGACTCCTGTCCTTCAGCTTACCTGAGCTCATGCTGCACTGCAAATAAGATAAGCAGAGCTGCAAGTGTGCAAGGCAACGTGTTGGACATTCTCTGCTCAGAGCTCCCCACAAGATGCCATTGAGAGCAATGGACACAAGGTGCGAGCACCGTGCAACGAGGTAGAGTTCTGGAAAGGTGATTGCTTATCCTTTTGTGAAGGAGGGGGAAGAAAGGACAGACAACTAAGCTTTGAGGCTAGTTATGGTGATTAACAGTATTAAAGCTGTTTCTAGCCTGGGTTGGGTTCCTGTTTCATGAGGGACTTTACATCCTGAACTGCCACTCGTACCCCGAAGACTTGTGGTTACATAGAAAACAGAATATGCAATATACAACCAAAGCAACAGATCTGGTGAAAGTGGTGAAACTGCTCATGTTCATTTTACTACAGAGGATCAAAACCTTTTGGAGGTCCTCCTCTGTACACAAAGTGTCCTTTGTAAGCCTGTGCTTCCAGGGGTTCACAAGCTAGCGCTAGAAGTTTGTGTGGGTTGAAACTTGCTGTGCAAGATCTTTGCCTGGGGCCGTTTGGTTTGATGTGTTTGACAAAATTTGAAGAGATCCTGAGTTAACTGAGCCAAACAAATAGTTTTTGAGAGGCTGAGAAGGTTTTTGGAGCTTCCTTGAGGGAAAATTCCCATTTGGCAGAAAATCTATGAAAGCAAAAGCAACTGACAGCATTGTAACCTACTGAAATGTATATTAAACTCTCAAATCTATCTATCTAACCATTTTTCTCTGTCTGAAATACAACTCTTCTATCAGTATTGAGATATACTAATTTAATGGGGACCTGATGGACTAACAAGAACGGTTAGCAAAGGAGATCATTTCCACATGGTCCTGGGAGAAATAAGGAGGGCTGGCCAACAGAGAAAGGCTGAGAAAGCCTTCAGCTGGCAAATGTGTCTCAGCACCCACTCAGCTAAAGGAAAATACCCAGGAGAATATGAGAAGAACGCTCATGGACCTAGCAGTAGTCAGGGAGGAAATGGAAATGCCAGTGCTTGTGGTGACGGAGACTTATCTCTGAGGGTGATAAAAAAGGAATTGCTGTTTTTTCAGCTCTGTGACCCAGTATTGTAGGTGGCCATCACAGGTGGCATTGTGATCTATCAGTGTGATTGATGTGCTGCAGTGTTCCCAAAGGGTGTGACTGAGGTGTGGAATTCAGCAGTGCTGAGCTCACATCTTCTGTCAGCTGCCAAAAGTGGAAGAGGCATCTTGGGACCTGTTCCCTCTAATTACACTCCTTGTTTTTTGACAAGTCAACGCATCCAGAATCAGAGAATGGGGGATGGAGGAACCTGTGGAACCCACAGCTCCACCAGCCAAGCCTTATGTGGAGGAGTATTGTGTTGGGAATGCTTTCTCCAGAAGACTGGCAGCTTGAATGACTAGCCAAGAAACGTCTGGGAAACAAGAAACTGTCCTCTGAGAAAAACCTGTAATTTTCCTCCAGGAGAGAAATAGAGCTGCGGCTGGAAGGATGGGGTAAAGCAGCACTGCCTCCAGCTCTGTCTGAGCATCTTGCAGGTCTTGTGTGGGAACACGGAGGTTGAGCATCACCGTGATGTGCGTGACTGTGTGTGTTCATCTGAAGAGTGAGAGGAGAAGGTAACAGGCAGCATCGCTCACTGGTCTGGCTTTCAGAGGAGCTGCAACACAAGTTCTGCCAACACCATGGCCATGCCCTGAAGAAGATGCTTCCTATGCTAGCTGTACCAGGCTCAGCAGCTAAAATGAAGGTGTAGTGTAAAATCAAGCTCCTATAATGAAGTTGTACAGCTTGGAAGCTTTACCTCTACTGTACCACATGGTCAGCAGTTGTACTGATATGTGAGGCACAACTGAGCTAGTTCTATTTTCCTGACTGTGCTGCTTTGGTAAACGTGTATTTCTTCCCTTTTATCCCAGAGAGTTCTGCAAGGCTCGTAGTCTAATTCTGTGATAGTCCCAAAAGCCCCGGTTTCATATTGCCATGTGGCAAAACGTAAGCTGTATGTGCCACCAAGTAGAGGCATGGTCTCATGGGATGTGCTGGAAACATGGCTGAGCATTGCTGGAGTGAAGATGTGCATGGAAGCAATAGTATGCCATTTCTTTTCTCTCCTCATTCTTCTAAATTCATACCTGTCCTCAGCAGAAGGGCTGAGCACAGCCTGGCTTGGACAGATGATTCCAACCCGCATGTGTAATGTCACCAGCACCTCTGTGTGAAAGCCTCTTGCTGTTCCTGAGGCCTGAAATTTATTGTTACTCTCACCTGCTAAGCCTGCTTGACTCTTGCAGGCCTGCTGATGCCTGTGGGTGATGACCTTCATCCTCTAGCTCTTCCCTCCCTGCCGTCTGCATGCTTTCATGAGACGATGTTGTGTTGGTCTCAGGATGCCAGAAGGCAGCATGCTGCTCTTTCTTATTAGAATCATAGAATCCTTAGAGTTAAAAGGGACCTCTGAAGGCTGTCTAGTCTAACTCCCCTGCAATGAATGGGGACACCATGGCTAGATCAGGTTGTCCAGGGCCTCATCCAGCCTCACCTTGAAAGTCTCCAGGGATGGGGCATCAAACAGATGGCTATCAACCTATGGCTGCTAATAAGTTGTCTGAAGTTTCTATGTTGACCACTCACCAGAGGGGGAATTGAACAGTAACAGTACTAAAGTTCTTCTTTTAGGGGACTGATATTATTGATAGCAGTGACCGAAACCTGGGAAATACGCTTGCACAACATCTGGCAATGTAGGCTGAACCAGATTGAAGATTACAGTGGTTGTTTGGCGAAGGAATAATGGCTGTTCTCCTTCAGGTATGGACAACTTTGCAGGCCTCTGCAGTCTGGAGTGCTCACCAGACCTTCTCACTTCTCAATTCACTTAAACTGGGTTCTCTTTCTGAGAAGCTGGAAGTTACATAGGCCCCTCTCCTGTGAATGAGTAGTTTGAAATTGTTTCCTTCAGTGTTCATTACTTGCACTTGTCTATACTAGTATGTAATGGACTTGTGCTGCAGAAGACTCACAGCTGGATGTGACAGAACCAGATGTTCACACCCTAGGCCAGGCACAGCTGTTTCCCTGTAGCTGGCAAGGGATGCTGAACAAGTAAATGCAGAGACAGCAAGACTGAAAAAAAAAATCTAAGGTAATCAGGCTGAATATGCCTGGAGATTTAGGCCGTCTGGAAGATTGCCAGAGGGCTATTTATTTTGATGTCTACACCTGCTGAATGGGAATGCTTTGTGTGAGCTCAAAGCTTTAAGCGATACTCTATCTCTCCCTTTTTCAGCACTTTACTCCCTCCAGCAGAGTTGCTCGCTTGATAAATTGAGCTTTGCAACTCTTTTTTTTTCCCTTTTCAAGACCAAAAAAAAAAAAAAGCTCAAACACCTAAAACTGATCTTGTTTCTTGGCTATTAGTGAGGGTGGAAGGAAAGCACTGCAATGCTGGGGAACAGAAAGGGAATGCAGTCAGTAAACTGCCACTTGTAGGGTTAAAGTCTGTAGGCAGTGTCATCTGTAAGATATTGCAATTTTCACTGCCCAATTTGTAGAGAGTTGGGAGCAAAATTCTCACAAGCTTCCTACCTGCTGCCTTGTGCACGTCCACTCCTTCATGGGCTCGGTGCAACAGATTTATCCCTCAGTGCCCCATCTGGCTCAGCCCTGCTGGCACACAGCCCTGTCCTTCCAGGCAACCTGTGCCTGCCTTGCTGTCATCTTGAAAGCTCTTAGGATTGTTTTCTTTCACAAAAAGGTTTTGTGTTGATAGCGGTGATGAGTGCGCTCCTACAGTGACAAACATTTCATCAGGAAGATTTCTCAGGGCCGAGGCAGTATTTTTGGAGAAAGTGAGAACAGGAACATCAAAAATTGAAAGAGTGCTGTCTTAGAATTATCTGAAGAGTAGAGTTCTCTGAAAACAAGTAGGAAAAAAGGTGGCTCCCTCCACATCCCTGTGCTTCTGTAAAATAAAGGAAAACATCTCACATGTGAGAGGGCAGTTACCTTAAAGTGTGATGCCCACTGCTGCTATAATAATCTCTTCTTAACATGCAGAAATCTGTCCTGTGTTTGATTTTTACCTGTATACTCCTGGTCGTTTTTCTAATGCATTCAGCTTTATTCTCTGAGCAATATTCCACTCACAGGCTTGCTGCAGCCATTAGCAACACAGATTTTGCCATCTCCCCATCATATGCAGCTGCACTGATGATAATTGTGCCCACTGCTGTCAGTGCCATTCCGTGTTCTCAGATGTGCAGCAAACAAGCATTTTCTTTTTTTTTTGCTCATGCGGGTGAGTTCTTCAAATGCTATTATTGTCCCAAAGGCAACAGGAAATTCAGTGGATTATCTGAAAATGTGCCATAGTTCTCCCTCAATGTCTTCACCTTTGCCAAAGGATGCAGTGGATTTCCTAACCTCATTTTTATGGAGTATTTCTTTCTTAACCCAATCTGGAAAGTGGAGAAAGTGATGTGTTGTTATGCTTTGCAAGAGAGAGAAGGAATTGCTTTTATTTCTGTCATTCGTTTGGATTCCATTAGCAGACAGGTGAGCACAGAGACTACTTAGGTTGACACCCTTGAAGGACACCAGATTCTAAAACAAATAAAAGAAGATCTACTGTGTGTTATAAGCAATAATCATTAATTAAAAGCCTTGTTAAAGCATTGCCGAAGAGTACTTCAGAAGAAAAGTAGTTATACTGCATTTCATGGTTAATTCAATGTCAATTAGCTGATTGTTAACTTCCCTCCAGCTAAATCTTGTTCAGTGCAGAGAAGAGAAATCAAAAGCATTCTAGCTTTAACAAGCCTAGTGTTTCAATCATTCATCTCTGGCCGCGGGCTCAAAATCAATGTCAACAGACGTTTCATTGCAATTTTATCAGCCATTTCTGCATGTCACCGTTTTCTTGGCTGCCCTGATTGTCCCTGAAAACCGCCTGTGAGAATCGGAAGGTCGGACAGGCAGCGTTTGCTCCCCTTCGCTGGTGGGTTCCTTGTACTCAATGATCGCTGCTGGTGTCCGGCGGGCTCCCCTCGTTCCTTTCCCGCCCGGTGCAGCGCTCAGCACCGCTCCGTTCAGCACCACGGACAGCGCCGGGCCGCGCCGTCCTGCGGGGAAAGGCTGAGGATCGTAGAATGGTTTGGGTTGGAAGCGACCCCAAGGATCCCCAAATTCCAACCCCCTGCTACAGGCAGAACCACCAACCTCCACATTTCAGACCAGACCAGGCTGCCCAGGGCCCCATCCAACCCGGCCTTGAACACCTCCAGGAATGGGGCATCCACAGCCTCTCTGGGCAGCTGTTCCAGCTCCTCACCACTCTCTCTGTAAAGAATTTCCTGGCTCTAATCTAAACCTTCCCTCCTTGAGCTGGGTTCAGCCCGCAGGAGGCTCCAGGGAGACCTCATAGCAGCCTTATGGTACCGAGAGGAGGGCTACGGGTACAGTGCGGAGGGACTTTATCAGACAGTGTAGCAATAGGACAGGGGATGACTAAAAGAGATCAGATTTAGATCGTTTGTCAGGAAGAAATTCTTACCCAATTCTTTATGTTGCTGCACAGAGAAGCGTAGGCGCCCCATCCCTGCAGGGCTCCTGGGCTCTGGGCAGCCTGAGCTGGTGGGAGGGGGGAACAACCCACAGCAGGGGTGGGGTTGGGGGCATTTAAGGTCCCTTCCAAACAAGCCATTCTGTGATCCTGTGAAATACGTGCCTGCATTGTTCTTAGAAAAATGTTGCCAAAAATAACAGACGACCCTATAACATTTATAAGACATCACACGTTCCCATTTGCTTCATAATGACAACACTAATTGTGAGATTGGTTTCTGCGAAGAGTATCAAGAGCTAAACTGAAGCCTGAAGTCAGCTGCTGGTGGTGTCTGGGACTTGTCAGGCTGTTGTAGGACTTGAATTGATAACAGGCTGTTTTCCACCTGAAATCACAGAGCATCTGACTGCTGCACTCATACTACGAGCAATGTAGCGTGGCATGTTACACACAGGAATGACACACAGGTGGAATTTCATGCTTCTTGCTGATTCCAGACCTGGTCCATAGTGCTTTAGCTTCATTCCTGTCTACAGCAGCACAGGCAAATAGATCCACAACAATGTTTCTCATCTGCTAAGACTGATGGGGTGATTGCTTCATCACAGCAATCATTGTGTAGGGATTAGAAGTCTACGGCGTTGTCAGCTTTTTCTTGTACAGCAATGGTGTTTTATACCTATACAGTTACATATCTATGTATATATGTATGGTATAAGGCAACTAACTTTCTGGAAGCTTAAAATAATACAGGATGCAGTCGCTGTAGGCAGAGTAGCTGTCCTCACAGGATTTTTTAAGGTTTGCTTTACCATTTCGGATGCTGCTTTCCAGGAGGAGCAAACAGTTAGCATTTGACTTGGAGCTATCTGTATCACTGCATCTCTGCCTTCAGTCTGTGAGGTAGAATTCTTTCTGGCTTTTTGCATTACACTTTTCCTCATTTAAATTCCGCCTGACAAACCTGCTGTTGTGAAACCCACAGTATGAGATTCAGTAGCACTGCCTGATCTGCTTAAAAAAGCCATAATTGACAAAAACAGTTTGTATCAGAGTGAGTCACTTATGGTCCAGTTGCCACAACTTTTATTTCTTCATTCATTATCAGTCATGACTAATGTTAGACAGGATGCTCCTGGGTATGTGGATCTCTATGATACACATAGCACACAGAATCAGTTAATTTTAACAAGAAATATGTATAGATTGCCAGAAATAGCATTTATCTCTTATATTTAGCTCTTATGCACCTTTTTTCTTAAGCTCATGGACAACACTGTAGGTTTCAGTTTTAGTTGTGTGATGAATTTACAGAGTAAATCTTAGCAGCATTATGGTGTAGATGCTCAAATATGTGGGTGTGGGATTACCACGCTTGAAATGATCTCTAATTTATATTGACAGGGACCTGCTTTTCAGTGCCATTGTAGATAAGGCTTTAGACTTTAGATTAATTTATAACTCACAGTGACCAAAGCTAATGAATGCTGTATTCCAGTTACTCTTGCCCCACTGGTTCTGTCTGTATCTCTGTCAATAGTTTTTATCATAGGAACCAGGAGCCATGAATGAAAAGCTGTGTCATACTAACGTGCTGCTCATTAATACACTGAATTAATGTGAATTTGTAAGAAGGAGAAACCTTTATCTTCCCATCCTTATTAAAACTGAGGAATCTTTTCTATCACTCAGTGATTCATTCTGTTCCCCTGTCTTCGTGTTCAGCTTGAAGCCATCATCACACATCCACCGTGCCACCTCGCGGAAGGCTGAAGATTGGGCTGACCTACACACAGCTGTAGAAATCCATGTCAGAAAGCGTGGCAGATTTAACCTGAAAAGAAAAAAGAAAGAAAGAAAGAAATTATTGGCCCTGCAGGGTAGAATATACATAGACTCAGTGTGTCTTTATGTATTCCGTTTGCACTTTTGAAGGAACTGATTCACCTTTGGGGTCTGTGGCCTTCTGCCTGCTTGCATGGCTCCTGATGGGAAGAGAGGAGTCACCGCCGTTACCCTTAACACTTGAGTTGGTTCTTCAGCCATTATCCCCATTCACCTTGGATAAAATGACTTCGAGAAAGGATGTGATCTAAATCTGCTGGCCAAGGTGAAGAGAAACTTGGCATCTGTCCAGGCAGCATTTGGTCAATGTTGCTACCAAGGTAAATGGGAGCCAAGCCAGCAAAGCAGAGGTGATTTCCAGCCTCGGAGTTGTTTGTTAACACCAGATAAAAGGCCTGTAGATCAGGAAGAAGTTTTAGGAGTTTGCTGCCTGACAACAGGCCCACTTGGTTGCTCCAGTTTGTGTCTTCTAGTTTACTAGATCTCCTCTTAGATGGTGTTGTCCTTTCTTCTCATGTTAGGACTGGAATTAAGCACTTGCCATGAGACTTCAGGAGCAAGGCAGCTTTATGGCTTCAGAATGGAGAATATGTACATCTGTGTACCAATGTCTGACCCTAGAGTCAAGGAGGACTGCAGAATGGGAATAGGAGAGAGACTTCCGATTGCTTCTGTTCCATAAAAGTCTTTTATAATGGAAATTTTGTTTTAAAATACAAAAAGTAGAGAAGACTTCACCTGTATACAGCTCATCTTAAATCTCTAAGCTAATGCATGATATACAATACTATGGAATAGAATGAAAGCAAGGCATCTGGCTTTCCAAAGGATCTATTCAGCTGGAGCAGATTTCTTGCAGACTACAAGAAGTTCATCTCCGTGGTGGCATTCCCTTCACACCACCCATCATCTCAGCTGTTGGTTCTGGCCCTTCCATTAGTATTTACAGTGGTGGGGGAGGTGGGAGATGAACTGGAGGTGAACCAGAGGTTGCAATTTCCTACTTAGATTAAAAAAAGATGCGTGACATGGCCCCTCTCTTGGAAAACATGAGTGCACATTAGTGAGGTTGTAGCAGCAGCAATAATGGGGCAGGATTGACAGGTAGGAATGGCTTAAGGAGGCAAAGCTTGGGGGGGGGGAGGGTGGAAGGGGGAGAATATGATTTGATCAGATATCACTGTTGTTTTTTCTCATTGTGAAACACTGCTGTTCACTGGGCCGTTTTACAGATATTCCTTGGCTGGAGCAGTGTAGTACCTTCACTGGATCCTGCAATCCTATGATGCTGCTCATGTTTTTTTCTCAGATCTGTTTTCCAGTGCTGCATCACAGTTCACACCGTGGCTGTGAGTTCTTTGTCAGAAGGATGCGCTGCTGGCGTTGGTGGAGTTGTGCAGAACCTTGCAGGGTGAGAAATGGCCAGCTGGGGTCTGTAATGCCAGTAGAAGCAGCAATAACCAGCAAAGGTGCACAGGTTTCACTGTTGGGGTTCTGTTTCTTCTTGCTTCTGTCTCAGAGACAGCTGCAGTCAAGACTTTCCAAGAGCTTATGCTAAGGAAAAGCTCAAAGTGCTGCAGTGCAAAACCTGAGCATCAGCAGGCTGGAAGTCAGCATGGTTTGGTTCAGGAAGATGCCAGTCCTGCTGCTCTCAATGGAGCCAGCAGTTCGCCCTGAACTTGCTATTGCTTCCACCTGTCTGCAGGCAGGTGTCTGTATCTCAGTACAAGTGAATCAGAATGAGTGTTTGTTTTCCTGGCAGGAACTTTAAAAAACGAAGAACAGATCTCCAGTGGAAAGACATTCATGTGAGCTGACAAGAGCCATCTTCTCCTTTGAGGTTCTGAGAAGTGGTGTTTTCAGTGCAGGAAGGCAGCTCCTGTCCCCCAGGATCTCAGGGCTACAGAAACAACAGCCGACTTCTTCCCAGCCTAAATTAGCTGAAGGTGGAGAGAATAAAACACTGTGGGGAAAATGTTGAGAGAAACAAAAAGAGGAAGAAAAAAATAAAAATGAGCAGAATAAACCTGAAACTTTTTAGAACAATATATTCTCCCATTCGGATTTTCCAATTTCTGGGACTACTAGACTAAAAAATAAGTGTCTTTTCCTATTAAGAAAATTGCTTTCACATTCCTGCAATGAACGGAGTTTTGTTTCTAATGATGGAAGAAGTTGAGTGCAGCTGCTGAGGAGCTGGAGTGGGGATCCGACTATCAATGCGTCACCAGCTAAATGTGATTTGAGATGCAGTTTGCTTTGCTGTATCTCAGATCTCAGAGCTAAACCACAAACTGTACATGACACAACTAAATTAATATTTAAAAATAATTACTTGCTGCCTGAAGGTAAACAGAAAAAGGGTAAATAATTGATAGCATTGGGACTGCCACACTGTAAGTCTGCTGAGCGTTTATGATGTGCTGCGAAGGTTCAAAGGGATTGCTCGTCTGCTGCCTCTGAAGGAGGGTTTTTGCTAATCATTCCAGGGCTTGTTTTGTCAGCCAGCAATGTTTTCAGAGTTTGAAGCACTGGAATAGAATGCCAGCTTAATTTAGGCGATTCTCTAACTTAATTTACCAACTTTCCTTCCAAGATTTGCATTGTAAATGATAAGGTGATTTTCATACATATGACTTTTTTTTTTTTTTTTTTAAATCCCATCAACATCTGAAGGGAATTTTCATGTGGTCTGCTGCCAAGAATGCAGAGCAGGAGCGTTTACATAACATGCCACCCCTGTGACAGTGCCCATCCAGCAGAGCTGGGTGATCCCAAGCAGTTGGCTTCACCTGTATCCTTCTAGCACCAGGACAGCCAGCTTTCCAAGTGGCCAATGACCATAAAGAGTGTCCAGTGGTTTAAAATTTGCTTATTTTGCCTGCAGACAGAAATGTTCTTGCTCTGATTATTGCATTGACAGTTGAAGAAGCATTCCAAAGAGGACTTCACATTTTTCCGACCTGCAGTGTATTTAAGCAAGGTGCCATACGCCCCTATGGTGGCACTGATCATCAGATGACTTATTTCTTTAAAAGAAAAAAAAAAGCAGATGCTAGGATCGTCAGCGATGCCAGCTGGGCCATGTGATCACATGCTTCTTGATGTTATCAGCAATACAGATTGTGCTGGGTGTGGGGATGGGAACATGGGCTCTTCTCTTTTGTGCCCCATCAGACCTACAGGGCTGCAGGAACTTCAGTGCCTGGCATTGCGTCACACTCTGGTGCTTGAAAATGCAATCTAAGCTCTCTTTTTTTTCAACACAAAACCAGTCCAACGCCATGCTAAGGTGTACAGACGTGTCACTGGAAGACGTGCAGTCATTCTTCCATGCTACCGAACAGCAGCACAAGTTGAAGTGGAATTCACGAGAGGTGTTCTCCAGCTGATACAGGTCTGGAAGTGAACAGTAAGAATGTTTAAATAGAAAGTTAGAAAGCACAGTTTGCAAGGAGGGACTGATAAAAGTGTGTTTGTGTTTTGTTTGGTCTCGAGGAGGCAAATAGGCTACAGCAGAGCTGCTGCCACACAAGTAAAATGGTGCAGCAAGGAGGAGAGAAAGCTCTGTTCTCCCACACTCTTCTTATAATGGCTTAAACTGGGCCCTGGAGAGTCAGGGGAAAAAATAGGAAATCCTTCTGATGGTAGAGGTAGGTCACTGCCGGAGCAGATGGCTGGGGGGCTGTGGAGTTTCTGTCACCACAGATTAACAACAAGTCAAACAAAAATTGTCTGTAAGGGAAGAATTGCAGAGTCCTGTGGTCCTGTCTCCCTGCCAGACCGGGGCTAAATCATTGAGACAGGAGGAAGCTGGGCTCTGAGACTCCTACAGCACACGTGGCTCTATGTGCATCCGCTCAGTGTTTGTGCAGAATGTGTTGTGGGGGTGTGAGGTGGCCAGTTCTCTCATTTCTGAACTAAGGTTATGGTATGTGGGTATTCCTGTGCGCCCTAGCTGCAAATGTCCTGGCTGACCTGAGGATCTCCACTCCCATTTGTAAAATAATGGCATTTCTTCTCTTCTGAAACCACGAGGATGGCACTGAAGATGTGGAATAGAGACTCAGAAGGCAGAAGATGTGGTCCTGTGTGAGCTCCCTTCCAGGATCCCTTCCAGCCTCAGCCCCGCAGTGCTTCTGCTCACCAAGAGGCAGCTTTTATTCCATCACAGGTAGGAAAGGGAACTCCTTTAAGTGCTTGGATTTCCCAGTGCAAGAGAAGGCAAAGCAAAAAAAAGTCTGCTCTGAACTCCAACATTCAGGTCACCCCCTCCTCCCTCCTCCCCACACCCAAAGACCACACACTCGCACCTCCAGGCGTGCACGTCTTCTGCCAGCGCAGAGGAGGTTACCAATCCCATCACAGGGCTGGTTATCTTTCAAAGGAAAAAGTCCTAAAAGAAACCCTGCGAGTTCAGTGGCACAGCCCCTCCTGCGCCACGGAGCAGGGCTGTGCTGTGCAGGGGAAGCTTTGCTCTGGGGGAAGCTTTCCTAGGAAGAAGAAGCTGGAGGAGAGTAATTGTTGTTAACAGGTTTCTTGCTTAAAGGGAAGGTGAAGCATTGGAGCAGGATGGACATCCCTGGCCAGTGTGGGAATTGTGGGGGAAACATCACTGTTTCTTATCTTTCAGAAAGGAGTTTCATGCTGTTTGCAGGCGTGTTTTGTCAGACTCGCCTCTGTGTTGTGTCTCCAGCCTGAGGAACTGCAAAGCAGGCCTCTGTGAAGGCTGGTGTGAAGTGGCACAAGGCAGAGCTGCACCCAGTGGCAGTGATGCTGCTGGGCAGAGCCCATGAGGTGCTGCAGCTCTGCTGCTCCCCTTGAGAGCCACAGCTCTGGGACAAGGCGCTCGTTAGCGTGGTCAACTTTCCTGGCTGATGGCTGTGGAAGAAAGCAGCTAATGAGGTGCTCAGAGCTGCTGCTGGGCTGAAGCAGAGCTGTCTGCTTTCCCAGGAGGTGCCCGAGCAAGGTCTGCATTTCAAACACCCGTAGCACATATGGCAGACAGCGCTTGGCAGGCACTGCACCAGCTCCAACTTCCCCAGGTGCCAGGATTACTGCTTATCTTCAGCACCTAATGCATTTTACCTCCCACATGGGTAGACCCCTCCCACTACTGCTGTTGTGCTGTGTCTTACAGGGTGCTGTAAGCATGGAGAAGCTCACTGGGAAAGAGACATAAGAGCTCTGCTTGGAAAGGAATGCACAGAGCATTGGCTTTCTTAAAATGGCCCCATTTCATTAGAGTGGTTTTGGACAAAAGTAAGATCTCTTTGAAAAGCTACTGGGTTGACCTATGCAATGGTTTGTCTTTAACCAGGAATTGGCTTTTCTACAAACAGGGAACGGTATTGCTAATGCAGGCTTGGTTTGACAGGGGGACTTGTGCTGGGGTAGGATTTTGGTGCATTATGAGGCTGGTGGTGTAGAAAGGACAGCAACAAAAATAACACGTGAACGTCGGTCGGATCAGAACCTGCAGGCTCTCACCTTGAGGAGAGCACAGAGGCTCTCCAGGGTGCAGCAATGAAGGCAGCCCAGGTTATGCTGGGGAGGGAGCGCAGTAATAGATGCAGTGAGGAGATTTTGCTGGTGAAATACCCACTTGAGAACCGCTCATGAGTAGAAGAAAAATGGATCTGAGGTCTTGCCACCTGAATTCCTTCCTCTACCTCGGTAGGTTATCAGCATGAAAACAGGAAATGAATTGGACACCATTAATAAAACATGAAGCCTCCGTGTTCAGGCTGTGTGCTCTGCTGTCGGAGTGTAGAAGGCACTGTGAGAAGGAAACAGAGGAGTCAAACCCACAAGTTCATTTACTTTTTAACTGCACAGCAAACTTTGGCTCAGAGTTGGAGCTGAACCTTTCTTTTTTTTTCCCCTTGAAATTATAGAAAAGCTTTTAAACCTTCATACAGAAGTGCTGAAGGATTGTTGCTGAGCTGTGAGCGTTCTCTGAACGTGGAAAATTTTCCTAGCAGATCTCACAATCATTAGGTATTGCCAATGGTATTTTTAACTCAAAAATGGCTTTCACAATGATGCCAGTTTTTAGACCTTGGTTTCGTGCATCTGCTTTTGGAGCCGTTTGTGTGGTGCAGTTTCTTCTCTCTGTGATGATCCCCTTTTTTCTTTTTGTAAATTGCTTATATTTGTGAATTTAGGAGCATCCTAAGACGTGTACCTTGCTGTATTTTAGGGACTTGCTTTGCTGGAGGGGTTTACTTGTCTCATCAAAATGTGTTTCTACCAATCAAAAAGGATTAGTTTCAAAGAATAGACTGAAAGACCCACCAGCACCAGCACTCTTTCTCTCTGTATTTTCAGACCATCTCATGAAAGCTTATGGTCACACCAGTTTGCAACCCGAGGATGAGAACTAGCAAAGCAGTTATGAAAAAGCCATGGGAACAAAAGCAGAAGACCCGGTTCAGCCAGAGACAGAGGCCTTCTGCAGCTCTCATAAAGGCTTGTTTTGCTCTCTGGGGGAGTTTAATTGCAAAATGTTTAGCATAGGTGAATCATAAGGAGCCTAACCATAGGAAGAGGTTAACCACAGTTGTAGGAAGGATTCATCTGAGGCTGCAGCAAACAAGTTCTTGGTGGGAAGAAACCAGAGGGCTCCTCAGCTGTGGACAGGCTTGTTCCTGAAACTCAAAGGGGGAGTTGGGCATCCAGGGCAGGAGTCCTCTTCCTGACCTGAGATAGGGCATAGCCAAGCATGAGGTCAGGTGCAGAGACAAGGGGTTGATTGCTAGCAGGGCTTTTGTCAGGCTGCTGTGGCTGCAACCACTGCTCATCTCCCACAGGAGGCATTACGATCAGCCACAGCTGTGCTGGGGATTAACAGGGCTTCCATGGCTTTGAACAAGCTGGTGGGTTCTCTCCTTAAATGTGGGAGATCTGCCTCGTGGGTCCTGTTGGGACCAAGGGGCTCTACTCTCATAAAGACGTTACGCTGGGTCCAAATTCCTTCAGGGATTTCTCATTGGAAAGAACCTGTTTGCTAGAATCTGAAATGCAAAAGTGAAACCTCAGCCTGGCTGAGTAACATAGACAGAGAAAATCCCCATCCAGCAGAGCTACAGACTCAGTGTCATAATTCACCTCAATTAGCCATGATTTTCTTGGCTGCCATCTACAAGTTTGACGATAGGAAATTGGATTTGACTCATTACAAGACAAAGGGGCAGTTTGGTGAACGTACAATTTCAGCCAAAATCATTAGTCAACCAGCAGAGCAAAATTGCCTTTCTGTTGAAGTTTACGTTACCGTTTGGTTACTTGTTTTTCTCTCTGGCTCGAACCACAGCAATCACAGCCAAGTTCTAATTCTCAGCTGTTTGAAGGTATTCAGCCAGGCTGACAATTCATAGGACAACACTCAAAGTCTTAGCAAGGTTCGGTCTAATTACACAGAAGGGTCTGTATTAATCTGTAATATTAAAATCACCACGCAATCAATGCACGTGCTAAAGAACGGATGTTATTTTGGTTGGAAGTGTCAAAATGCTTGTAGAAAAATTCTGATCCTTCAGAATGACAATCTAAATAAAAAAAATAAAAAACCCACCCATGTCAAAACCATTCTTTTCCCTTGGAATGCTTTGACAGAAAATGCCCATCTGCAGTGCTCCCATGCAGCTGCTGGTCCTGGTGGCACCTGAAGGCAACTTGAGATGGTTGAGTTTCCCCCTCAAGGTGCTGAATCTGAAACACGTGCTTGTGGAGGTCTTTAATGGGATGGAGGTGGCTGAGCATCATTTATTGAGTGTTCAGTACTGGAGTAGGAGCAGGATTTGCTGAACTCAGATTAGAATACAGCAGCACTCGGTCCTTGCGCAGGTACATTTCCCCAGAGAGATATTGGTAGAAATGGCCCTCACTATTCCTTTAAAGTGTTTCTGACCACCACATTCTGTTCTTTTTGATATAACAGAATGCTAAATGCCCAGATGGTTCCTGCTGACAGTGGTGCTGCTGGTAGATTACTGCTGCCCATCCATTCTCCAGGCACTGCACACCCAGGGCCACTGGGAACAGCAAGGCTGTGAGACCACCAGGTCCTTCTGCTGCCATCATCATTGCACCTCTCCTGCTCACGCTGCACCTGCTTTCCTTGTAAGTGCATCCTGAAATTGAGTTTCCCAGCTCCTCCCTGCAGGATTCTGCTCTATGCCAGTTGTTCTTTACGCTACGATTATTTTTTCTGTGTCTGGTGTAAACTTCTCCTTCCTTAGCTTCAGGTCAGTGCTTCTCATCTGGTGTCCCTCCCTCTCCTCACCCAGCTGCTCGTTCACATTAACTGCACGATAATTAGAGACTGATCCTGTCCCCTGAGCCTCTGCTTCCCCAGACTGTGTCTCCAATCCTGCCCTCCCGCAGCAAACCCCACTGAGATCCACAGCTTTGGCACATGTCCATTTGGGGCTGCTCCTGCTTTTCTATCTAGTTCTCAGCACACAGGTCTTTGATATTATAATGCAGGAATGGCAGGAGACCCTGGTTAAGCAAAAACAGAACCGGCCCTCCCTCCCTCCCTCCCTCCCTCTGGGGGTTACGGGTTATTAACAGAGCTTTCTTTGCTCAGCTGAGCACCATGGAGCTGCCAGGTCTCTGCCCGCATTCCTGTCTCACAGCTTCAGAATTCTCACCCTATTAAAAAAAGGCAGAAACGAGGCAGCTCCTGCAGCTCCCTGTCCTGCTGTGGTCACTGGTCTGAAGGCAGTGGTTTGTGACGTCCCACTGCCCACCTCTGCTGGGTTCCCCATGAGTCAGCTCTGCTGAGGAATAGAAATGAGTTCTGTCATTGGCACCATCAGTGTCTTGAACGAGGGGGTCGTTTGGGCTCGTTAGGCTCAGCTTATTTTTAAGAAATCCCTGTTCCTTGGCTGCTGTTAGGCCTGATTCTCAGGGGCTTCAAGCTCGTTATTCCTCTGTGCTGTCTGGTTGAATGGTTCATAGTTGCAGGCTTCTCCCTTTCCTGGTCATCTCAAGTGAAGTTGCTTTGTGTTCCCGCTGCCAGAGGTTCTCACATGGGTGCTGGGTGTTCCTGTGCTGACCCCCCCACTATGCCATCCTCTCTGGATGCTTTTCTGGTCCCACAGACAGAGAGAACAGCTCTGGGACGCTCCTCAACCCCACAGTGGGGACACAAAGCAGTGGCAGTGCCAGGTAAAGGGCTTGATGCTTACAAACCAGCTCTTGTTGGTTTGGGATCTTTCCATTTGAAGGCTTCTGGCACGTGAAGAGCCCTCCCCTGAGTTTTTCATCCCCTTTCAAGCTGCTGCAATAAACCCACGAACCTCTCTTTCATTTGGCTCCACCGATGCTGTCTGTGGTGGGTCTCCTGCTCTGCACACACGCACGCCCTGAGGCCTGGACTGAGCATCCCGATCCCACCTTGTGATGCCCCGTGTGCAGCTGGCAGCAGCAGCCCAACCCTGAGAGCTGTGTCATGTATGCAACCTGCCCTGCTGCTGACGTGAGGGCTCTGTGCAACACCTGGCATCTGCCTGCAGTGAAACAAACCGTTCAGCAAAGCTCGAGTGCGCATTTTGCATTGCTCACGGTGTGCAAACTGGGCACAGTCCAACGCTTCCACCTCTGCCATAACCCAGGGAGGAAATCCAGGAGGTTGCATCTCACTGAGCAACAGCACCTCTTGTAGCCTGGCTGCCAGCCTGGGGAGGAGGCTGAGCACATCCTGACCCTCACTGTGGCATCTGGGGCTGCACTGCTCTGTGCCAACAACAGTCTGTGCTGAAGAGCTCTTTCCTGCCCAGGGGTGTCCATGGGGCTCAACTCAGGAGGCTGCCAGTGCCCTGGACCAAGCCTGAAAAGCCAAACAAACATTTGGGCTGCTGCTTAAAAACCAGCTCTGTGGAAAGCTCCTATCTGCTGCAGCAAAGCACCCAACTGACAGGAGGAAACAGAACTGCTCATATTTTAGTTTGACACAAATAATCCGGGATACTGGCAAGAAGAAAAACAGCCGCACCTGCTGGCTGTCACCTGGGCATGGTTCTTGGCACAGAGCAGCAAGCTGGGGCTGAGGGTCAGGCTTCAGCCTCTTCCAGACAAGCCAGAAGCAGAAACTATCTGAAGAATCCCACAGACTCACACCCAATGTTCAAGGGCAGCGTTTCTCCCAGCACACACAACCCTGCCCAGGAGGCTAGCAGGGTTGTATTATCTGCAGTTTGAATCTGGACATGAGGAGGCAGGTGCTGCAGCAAACAGGCAGGCACATGAGCAGCTGCAGTCAAAGCAAGAGCAAGCACTCCAGGTCTGCACACTCAGCACATTGCATCCCGTCCCAGCAGAGATGGGGTTGTGGAGTGAGACAGGGAGCAACCGGGGGTGCGTCGCAGAGCTGCTGCCAAGTGGAGAGCACAGCAAGGCGAGCGCGTGGGCAGTGGGTTTGGTGAGACTGGAGGACGTGTGGCAGCGCAGCGTGTTGCACCATGGCACCATGCTGCAAAGCAAAGAGAACTCCAGACCGAGTCCTGGCAGTGCCAGGAGCACTCACATGGCAGCCACGGCTTCGGGGTTTGCAGCCCACTGGGGCTTTGCTTGTGCATGGGCATTGCTCTTCCAGAGGGTGTTTCACCAAATGGTTAGAGAGAGGTTTGTAATGTAAATGAAGGCTTCGGGGGTTGCTCTGTCTTCAGAAGGGGCTGAGGCCACAACTGATTAAGCATTGGGTGAGCCAGGGCAGAAGCAGTGCTTGTGTGGGAAGCATTGCCAACACAAATCTCTTAATAGTCTTTGAGTCTCTGCGAGGCCTTAAAATCAATCAGAGGATTAACTAAGCAAAGCTGTCTTTATGATCCATGATCCAGCTTTGTGCAATTGGATCCGGCTTTGCTTGGGCCTCTCTTTGCGGGTGGGCTGTGATGGTGGAGCCCTGCAGGAGATCTGGGAATTGGGCATCTGCAACACGCACAGAAGGGATGCCAGAGAGACACGACACTTTGTCTTCTCCCATCCCTCCCACTGGCTCCTCGTGATCCAGTGTTTCTCTTTACAGAAGCTCACTGAAGAAAAGCCACCGACTGCTCCTGGTGAGATGCCAGCTTTGTGTGGCTGCTGGGACGCCTTCTGCCAGGGGTGCATCACACCTTCCTGTTGTCCTATCCTTCTGGCACCTGGACTTTGGTTTCAGGGCTGGGCTGAAGCCTGGGAGCTGCTGCACCCGTCTGCTGCCACACGCGGTAGGAAGCATCACCTCCTGAGCTGCACTTTGGGGAATTCACCACTGAAGATGCGTCTCTGGTAGGCACATACAAAGGGCTCCTGGTGCATCAGCAGTTGGATGTTAGGAAGTCAGGTTGGATATTAGGAGAAATTTCTTCTCCAAGGAGAGGTGACGCATGGGCTGCCCTGGGAGTAGTGGGTCACTGTCCCTGCAGGTGTTCAGAACCATGGGGATGTGGCACTTGGGGACATGGCCAGTGTGCATGGTGGGGATGGGTTGGGTTTGGGCTGGGAGATCTCACAGGGCTTTTCCAACCTCAGTGATTTTGTGATTCTCTGATTCTATCATGGTCTCTGCTCAAAGCATTTCCCCACTTTTGGGTGTTTGTGTGTTCTTGGTTGCACAAACCACAGCTGATGGCAATCAGGTGAAATTTGTAGAATCATAGAATCATTTGAGTTCACAGAATCACAGAATGAATCACAGAATGGCCAGGGTTGGAAGGGACCTCAAGGATCCTGAATATCCAACCCCCCTTCCACATGCAGGGCCACCAACCTCCCCATTTAAGTTGGAGGGGACCATTGAAGGTCATCTAGAATTGCCATCAAAGCATCTGTAGACCTGGGAAATGAAGTCGGTCCAGGCTATAGCAACACATCCACTCAAGGGGCAGCTCCACAGATTCCTCAGTGAGGCGTAGGATGAAAGGACGGTGGTCTCTGCAATTGTGAGCAGCGTGAAGAAGCCACCCAGAGGTGATGCACTGATTATCTCTGCTTCCCCAAACACCAGGAGGTGGCCTTTTGTGAAACGTTTCCCTTATCTGCCGCGCAACGCCGCGGCTGTCGAAGGCTTCCATGAATTTCAAACAAACAAACTGGACGAAGCTGCGGGAAGGAAAAATAAAACAAACAAAACACCCTAACAGCTATTGAATAACAAACATCACTTCTGCCACTGGAAATCTCTGCAACCTGTCAGAGCAGTGCAGAGCTGCGAGGCGGCATTGCTGGGAGCGCAGTGCTGCTGACAGCCCAGTGCCGGACACAGCTCCTATGGGCATCTGTCTGCTCTTCTGCCCTCTGCCTCTCCTCCCCATCCTTTCACATTCTAGCACTTTTTAAAATGAAACTCACAGATTTGTGTTACAATTATATCCTGCACTGAATATATTTTTGCTTTGAGAAGAGCTGGGACGATTTTATGTGAAGGTGCCTTCTGGCTGCCCAGGAGAGCTCCTCAGACAGCCCTGAGACAGGCTGGCATGTCACATAAACTGCAAGTACGTGCCTCTGAGAGTAGAAGTTTCCCTGGGAAACCTCGGACTCTCCTTGTGTTATGGCCTGATTATCAAACAGCCGATTTACATCTTATTAGGTGTTTCCATCTGTTGATAGAAAAATGCCTGATTGCATAACATTCATTTTGCTCCTGATTGGATTCTCACCGTTGCCAGCAGCACTGGGGCCAGAGCAGCCTGCTGAAATGCCCCGGAGCTGGGGGCACTGGGCTGCTGGAGCTGTGGGCAGCACTCACCTGCACCTGGAGCAGTGTCTGCACACAGCACTGCAGACCCCTCAGGGCTGGCACCCACTGGGCTGCTGCCACCTACTTTTCCAAGTGCATTTTTCCAAGCCTTCACGCAAATCTCCGCTTCTTCATCCGTGCACACGGTTTTATGCAGCTTTGGTGATGCTTGTCTGACAGACAGCCTCTGTCTGCACTGCAGCTGGAGCGCATTGCACAGCTGGAACGTGGCACACAGCTGGAGCTCAGCACACAGCTGGCTGCAAGAGCTGCCACCTGCAGTCACCAAAGAAAAGGAGCAGTGTGGGCAGGGCTGAGCAGGTCGCCGTGTTCCTCTTCGTGCCCATTGCACTTTGCCAGTCTGTGTGTGGATGCTGCGTCTCTGAGGGCTGAACCGAGGAGGCAGCAGTGCCAACAGCAATGCATTTGGAAGCAGATGGTCTTTAGGGACCCTTCCTACCCGAGCCATCTTACGATTTGCTCACTGATAAATATTTGCATCGTCAAAGAGCCCTGAGAAATGTGATTACTCCAAAGCATCCCAGGATGTGTTGCTCTGTGGCAGTCACTGGGAGTCTGTTATCCTTGCACCTCAGAGAGCCTAAAAACTGTATTCAACAGGCGAGTAAAGCCAAATATTTTAATCAGCAAAAAAACAGAAGAGTGTTGAGATGAGTGAAGAGAGGAAGGAAATCCTGGGCTTGGTGCCTGGTTCGTAATCCCTGAACTGTCTCACTGTAGTGCTGTGAAAGCCAGGAGGAATAAGCCTGATACCATAGCATCTTGCCATCAAAAAACTGCATTAATACAGAACTGCAAAGGTAATTAACCAAATCAGACTTGGTCCAGTGCTGAAAAGGATTTCTTCCCCCAGGGATGAGCAGATGTCTCAATCTAATTATACAAGTTATTTAATCAGAACCAGAGGTTGGGTGTCTAATGAAAATATACCTAGCATGGGGGGAGAGGTTGCAGATAGGGAGCAGTGCAGCTAGGGGGGATTGGGGGGGGGGGGGGGGGAGAGAGGCATGACTTTGGGCTGGCAGCACTTCTAGAGCTCTTCTGCCCTGTTTGTGAGCACTACAGGAATGGGAATTTGGAAAAATATCAGTAGTGAGAAGAATACATTCTGGCAAAAGATTGTTTCTGGCATGGAGAGAAAATATTCTGGTAAAAGTTATCAACGCTTCAGGTCTCCCCTTCCCCGGTGCTTCTCCATGCAGCAGGCAATGAATCTTAACCACATACTTTGCCCACTCTGAATGAGTTGTTGTGTTTTCTCTGCTGCATACAGTCAGAAGGGGCCACGCACACGGAGAAGAAGCGCTCAACCATCTCCCAGATCCTTTGTTCTGAAGCATGGAGCATCTGTTTATGGCAACTGAAATGGAGAAACGCTCTGTGGTTGTGTGGTTGTAACACAAATGGGTTGTGATGTGCTGGGAGACCTCAATAAAGAGGGGGAGATGCAGTGAAGGAGCCACTTAGGTTAGTTCAGGTATCAACTCCAGTCTGTAGGAATCTGCTCTGCTGAGACACATTTGCACAGCGTGGTTCCTCTGTGTGGAAATCTGCTCTCAAGCCCTTATGCAAAAGTGGTCAGCCTTTCTATGAGCCCCCACCAACAGTAAAACTGCAAACTGAGTGTGGGTCGGGGCGGTTGCATGGGTTGGGTTGTTTTTTTTTCCTTCCCTGTGAACTTTTATAGCTTTGCAGAGACAACTGAAGCCGAGCTGAGGCACTGAGGCCATTGGAAATCTGACCCTGAATATTAAACAACCTGCCTGCGAGGTCGCACTCAGCCGGGGGATTTAAGCAGTTCTGAATTGCCGAACCGAGGTCCCCTGAAAGAGAATTTACCAGGCAATAAGAAATGGATTGACAGAAAAAGGAATAAAGATGAAATGCGACGTCTGCCGAACCCGTTTTTCCTCATTTCGTCGTATATCCTGGCTTCTTTAACCTCCCTGTTAATGAGAGCTCTTCCACTTTTGTATCCCCCAGGTGCTCGGAGTGCCACTAAACCCTCTTCCCACCCCTGGAAGGACAGACAGACAGACAGCAGTGCATGTCAGCGGACAGAACTGCAGCTGCACGGCTCCTCCTGCAGCCTCAGCGCGGGGTTGGTGGGGTGCTGGGAGCTGCTGCCCTCGGTAAGCGGGATGGGAAGAGGAGGTGACACATCACCGTGCTGTGACTCAGGAGAAAGGCCGAGCCCTGAGGGCCTGGTGAGTGCAGTGGGTGTTTGCTGCCCACAGCGTGGCTCAATTACAGGAGTGACAAGCTGCAGCACAGCTCACAGCCCTGGTAGACAGTTCTGTCAGCAGCCTGAGCGGTGCTGGGCCACTGCCAGCCAACGACTTGCAGCACAAGAAACAAAGCAAAACTTGACTTTGAACTATGCTGCCCTATATCCAGAATGGTTGCATTGGTTGCACGCTGGGTAAATAATGCACTGCTTTCACTGGGGTGCCTATTCTGCACTGAGGACCTGAGCTCTCTACCCGTGAACTAAAAAAGCACAGCTGAGCAGTGCTTTCCTAAGGTTCGCCCACTTGCAGGAGCTGTGATTTGGCCCTTTGTGAATATTTCTCTTCTGGGAATGCAGTTGCGAGCGCTGGGAATGAGCCAAAATCTGTTGTTGCAGATCTGGTCATCAGTATTTCAAAGTCCAATTAATTAAGTCCATTAGGCTTGGAAGGTGAAAGGTGTTGAGTCTTTCTTTATGAGGAGAAGAACGATGAGATCCAAGAGGAAGGGGTGGGTGGTGATGGGATGGCTGGGACCAGGAGGAACGGTCCCTCCAACAATGCCACCCCCAGGGCAGGGACTGCTTAAGGGACAGCACTGGGAGGGAAGAACACCAGCACCCAGTGTGGCCATGCTCCAGGCTGAACTCAAGCATGGAATCACTGCCTCCTCCCATCCACGTCTGTGGAGAGCTTTTTACTGGCGTCAGTGGCAGCAGGATCAGAGTCGAGTCTTAAGGCTCTTCCCCTGGAGCTCACAAGAGTTTAATAGAAAGGAAAAAAAAAAAAAAAAAAAGAGCCTAAGTTGTAATTAATCAGCTTCTGCTTCTCCTGCAGGAAAGAGTTAATGAAGGAAAAGCTTGTCTGGCCAAGGGGCTGGTGTGGCTCCAGGAGAGCCGTGACTCAGAGATGGAGCATCCTGCCAGAGCACCGAGCTCCTCATCCTCAGCTCCTCCTCTCCCAGCACAGCGATGTGAATGTGTTCAGCATCGTGGCTGAGGGTTTGTCCCGTACAGCACCTGCTCTTCCCACTCAGCTCCACACTCTTGGCTTGCGTAAGAAACTCCTTACCTCATAGTCTGTGGGTAGGACCTGGCACATCTGGCTGTATCGTGTCGGTCAGCGGTGCACAGCCCTTGGTCATCTCATTGGGGCTCTCTACAAGACAGGAGAAGGTTAACAGGATGATTTACAAGAGTAAGGAAAAGGACAGGAACAGACGGACTGGGTGAGTTATTCAAAGGTTTGACCAGAGTGTGACCAGCTTGGGCTCAAAACGAAGCGTGGAGCAACGAGATTTGGTGGCAGTGTCACAAAACAGCCCGTGCTCAACGACACACAATCCTCTGTCCCAGGGGCACGTTAATAGTTCTGTATAAAATGGATGTTTTCCTTCTCCTCAGCCCCTTGTCCCCCTGCCCAATGACCAATGAGGGGTCCCACGAAGCACCGACATGAAGGCAGCGGCGGTGCAGCAGAGCAGGGTAGGATGTGTGGTCCTGGCAATAAGTGGAATTACACCGCTTTGAACCCAGGCTGGCAGAGCATAAACATATGGATTAGCACCAACGCAACAGATCAAAACCCAAGGAGGAGGGCTCAAACAAGTCGTAATTTGTAACAACAACAAAACTGCAGGGTTTCATCACTTCAGCTCCCAACCCTCACACCTCAACCTCGCCGCAAGGAAAACAGCTGCCTCCCTTTTCTCTCACATCTGTCCTAAATATCCCGTTGGGGCAGCCAGCCTGGGAAGCACTGCCTGTTGGGTGGAACACCGCTGTCTGGAGCTGTGCGTTGTCAGAGCAATCACTGTGGGGTGGGGACAAGAAAAGGACACAGTGTTCAATGCCGGATCTGTTTGGAGAGTAGAAAACTGTTCCCGTGCAACCCTTCTTTTGCAGCAGCCAGGCTGCAGGGTGCTGCATGCACAGAGCTGCAGGTCCAGCTGCGAGTGTCCCAGCATTGCTGTGCTGTTTGGCTGCAGCTGCTGCTGCATCAGAGGTGACTGCAGATCGACAAGACAGGGCGACAGCACAACTGTAGGCACCTTCATCTGCTGCATGCATAATCCCCGGTGCTGAACCCTCTCCAAACTCATCCCCAGGTCTTATCTTTTCTAAACTGGGTATTTATTCATGTGGTTGTTTTATGTAAACTGCAAAGAGCCTCATTAAATGGAAACCTTCCCTCGTGAGCTTCATTATTAAGGTGGAATGGCACTCAGAACGCGCTGAGCAAAATCCATGAGCTTTGGTGTTACTTGGGGAAGGAATGCTCAGTGCTGGCAGCCCGGGGCTGAGCCCACCTGTCTCCCCCATTCAGGAGCATGCTCTGCTCTGGGATGACGCACTGCAATGGGCACTGTGTGCAGGAAGCTCCCAGGAGAAATCCTGAAGAACAGAATGGGGACCTGGGACCTGCCCTGCCCTAGCAGTCCAGCGCTGGGCCCTTTGGATTCTGGAGAAGGATGGAGCAGCAGTGAGGCTGACCTGGGCTGCAGCTCCAAGCTTGGGGCTGGCTGACATGGAGCTGTGGAAGGGGATGAGGTTTTGCAGCCAAAACTTCCCATTGCTGGAATGCTAGCCAGGTAAATCCCAGTGTTTTTGTGGATCCCTGTTCTCATTTGTGTTATAAATGCTCATGGCAGAATTGACAGCAGAAGACACACACACATGGTTATGGATGCATGCATCAATCTGAGGCTGGAAATGAATTGGGTTGCATGTATTTTCCCTTCCTTAACCCAACTGAACTCAATCCTGCTTTCCCAGGACTGAACACCAACAGGAACCACTGCAAATGAGTTGTTTCCTTTTGGTAGCAGTCACACTTGATGAAGCAGTGTGATATTTGGGGAACAGGCTGAGAGAGCAGAGAGGGACTGGATGCTCTGGCAGCGCCCAATGCATGCTGAGCCCTTTGCTGTCATCACCCCAGTGCCCCACTGGGAGCCGTGCATTGCCTCTGCTGTGTTTGGTGCCTCTCAGCCCCCCCATGCATCTCCAGCTGAAGGACTTGAGAGCTGATAGAGCTTTTTAAAGTGGGGATTATGTAAATGCATATTATGGCGCTTTCATAAACAGGGATTATTTGTCGAATGCTTTCGAGTGCTTCCTTCGCAGCGATTAAGGTCTGTTGTGTAAATAGGAATTTAGTGGCTGCTTAGCCTGAGTTCCATTGGTTCAATAAAAGATGAGAGCAGCACTTTTTTTGCATTCATCTTGGCCTCGTGAGAACATCTTTGGGGCGCTTCTCAGATAATTACGTGAACATCTACACCTACTGCCCACTGCAGGCAGCATACCTTGCATGTCCATATCGACCATTCTCCATTTCCCTTCCTTGCTACTTTTGTGATTAAATCCGTTGTCTCAGCTGCTATTCTGTTGGTTATCTCCCCCCAAGTTAACAAGTCTGAAAGTGTGGACGAGCAAAGCAAAGCGAGTACTTTGCCCTCAAATGCCAAAAGACAGAGAGGTCCAACACGTTGTACCGTGGATTATCTGTGCTGTAGTCGGGCAGTGCGGTGCTGTCAGTCACACAGGGAATGAATCCCATCGAACATCACCCATGGAGATGTTCATTCCTGGAAGTGGGAACGGACCACGGCCAATATTCCTGATGGGGCTCGATGAGGAAACGAGGTTTTGCTAGAAAACTTGGGTGCCCTTGGATGTGGCCACATCTCAGCCCCTCATCGCTGAGTGCTTTGGGTCACTGCTCTCCTTTGCATCTCCTTGGAGCAACTTTGCCGCTCCATTCTGCAGCTGGAGCTACCAAGGAAGGCATTAAATGGGAATTTCTCATCTTCCTCTCATTCGTTGTTATTTCCAGTCTTTAAATTCAACTTCTACCAAGCTGAGCAAGCCTAAAAGCACAAGCAGTGCACGATACCTTGCTTTGAGAAGATCATTTGTTTGAGTATAAACCAATATTACTTTCTAATTCAGCTGCGATGGGGATCAAGTTGTCACAAAATGCGTTTTCTCCTTTGGTGAATTCTCAAACACATAAACAGGAGTTTGAAAGGAGATCTCATCCTCAGCCTTTGGAAATGATTAATTTCTACTAATGATTTACTGATGTACACACGGCTTATTTTGCATAAAGTTGGAGCTGAGCACGTTTATTCATTATGATTCCCTTAAAAATGGATATAAATATCAAGAGCAATTGGCTACCAAAAATTTGAATATTGCAGCACTGCATCATGGGGAGCTGACATGAATATGAGTCGGGTGAGAAAAAAATACACAGAAAATGCTTATCCAAGTGTGATACTTTACAGCACGTCACTGAATCATTGGAAGGGGTTACATTCATTACAAATGTATGCAGTATTTGCAAAGGATTCCTTGGGAACTAAAAAAAAATAAAGAAAAGAGCAATATTTTCCTTAGTAAATGTGCTCTGTGATCTATGGAACACATTTCTCCTGTGAAGTCCAAAGCCTGGGCTCTCTGCAAGGCTGGAACACCTGAGCCATGGGATGGTTCACTGCTGGCACAGAGAGAATGAATGGGATGGGGGGCAGCTGAGATGCAACAGAGAGCAAAGGGCTGCACACCTTGGAAGGAAAAGCCTTTGAGAGGTGGCTCCCGGTGTCCGTATCCACCAGGAGAGCAGGAGGGCACCTGCACACGGCCATTGACATGTTGCACTCGTCCCTGTATTGATCTGCTGCTTCGACGGCCGCCCGAGCCCTTGGCAAAGGTCACTGTCTCTGTTCCCGTGTTACAAATGGGAGCGAGGAGGCGAAGAGATTAATTTTCAGAAGTGATTAATGTTGCCGGTGCCCATCCTCACTCACGTTGGGCCTCGAGCCCCAGTGAAGTCTGGAGCTGGGTTAATTAAGGTGTCCCCTGCCCCTCTCCCAGCCCCGCCAGACACGGCCGTTGCTCACTGTCGTTGCCTTTTCCCACAAACTCCTCCGCCCTTCATCCCGTGCCAGCCCTCAAACCGGCTCAGGGACTCCCCCAGGGCTGCTCCCTCTCCTCCCTGGCCTCACATGTCCTGTGACACCCAAACACTCACATCCTCTCCAGGCTTTGTCCAATGGCTCAGACAGAACTCCCACCTCCCGACGATTCGGGGCAGCTGCTGCCCTTCATCTCCGCTTCACCACGGGCAGAGCATCATTAAACAACAGTCAGACAAAGCAGCTGCAGGGGAAGTTTCTCCCAGCACCAAATAACTGTTATAGAGCCAAACTGCACTTTGTTTGAGTGCAGCATTAGAACAAAAACGCTTTCTGACAGAGCGAGAGCAGCGAAGCATATCTCCAGAACAAGGAGACCCTTCCAACTCTGGGAGCTGCAAAAAGGGGTCGGGGAAGTGGGATGTAAAGCAGACAACAGACAGATGTGCACTGCTAATGTCTGCCAATGCTCAAAGCAGTAACTGCAGCTCTTGGTGCCCCTGCGGCCATACAGTGCCATACGGTGCAGGATGTATACATCTCCACAGTGCCATACAGTGCCATGCACACTGTACTGTACAGGACTGTGCTGTGCTTTATTGGGCTCTACAGTGCCAAACACGACTGGACCACACCACATCATTCTGCACACCACCGTACCGTGCCGTATAGCACCATAATGTTCCACACAGCACCATACTGTGCCATATGGCACCGTACCGCGCCATCCACTGCTGCACAGTCCCGCTCACGTGCCCCTCTCCCGCCACCTCCCCGGCCCGCGCCCCTCGCCCGCGCCCGGCCCACGTGGACGCCCGCCGCCCGGCATGAATGAAGCGCCCTCCTCCAATCGGCGCCCGCCTCGCCGCCGGCCGCACGCGGGCCGCCCCGCCGAGCGCGTCTCCGGCCAATCGTGCGGCGGCGGCGGCCCACCCGCAGCCAATGGGAAAGGCGAGCGCTGGGCGGCTCCCCGGGCCGGCGGCGCCCAATGGCGGAGCGGCGCGGGCCGGCGGTGGCGGCGGGCGGGCCAATGGGACGCGGGGGCGTGGCCGGCGCGCGGCGGCGCGGCACCCGGGCGCGGGGCTCTAAAGCGCGGCGCGGCGCCGCGTCCCGCAGACGGCCATGGCCGCCGCCGCGCAGTACCTGCCGCGCTCTGCTGCGCTGCTGCACCCCGACGGCGACCGCCTGCATCAAGGCACCACGTACCGCGAGGTGCAGAAGATGATGCACCACGAGTACCTGCAGGGCCTGGCCCCCGCCGCCGCCGGGCACGCCGTCGGGTTGGCGCACCACCAGTGGCTGCCCAGCGCCGGTACGGACTGGGGCAGCGGCGGAGGAGGAGGAGGGGGCGCGCACCTCCCGCCGGCGGCCGAGCACGGCAAGGGCGGCCCGGGAGGGCCCCGCGAGGAGCTGCCCCCCGCCGCCGCCTTCCACCCGCGGCCGCACCTGGTGCCCCAGGCCGGCGGCTGGGCGCAGGGCGCGGGGCCGCCCCCCCACCTGCCCCCCATGTCGCCGCCGTCGGGGCAGCCGCTGCTTTACGGGCAGCCCTACGGCGGCCTCAACGGGATGCTGGGCCCCCCCGGCCCCGCGCTGCACCACGGGCACGGGCTGCGCGACCCGCTGGGCGCCGAGGAGGCGGCGGGCCACGAGCTGGCGGCCTCCCCGCCGCCGCCGCTGGGGCCGCCCGAGCCTTCGGACGAGGACGCGCCGAGCTCCGACGACCTGGAGCAGTTCGCCAAGCAGTTCAAGCAGCGGCGGATCAAGCTGGGCTTCACGCAGGCCGACGTGGGGCTGGCGCTCGGTACCCTCTACGGGAACGTCTTCTCGCAGACCACCATCTGCCGCTTCGAGGCGCTGCAGCTGAGCTTCAAGAACATGTGCAAGCTGAAGCCTCTGCTCAACAAGTGGCTGGAGGAGACGGACTCCAGCACGGGCAGCCCCACCAACCTGGACAAGATCGCGGCGCAGGGCAGGAAGCGCAAGAAGCGCACCTCCATCGAGGTGGGCGTCAAGGGCGCCCTGGAGAACCACTTCCTCAAGTGCCCCAAGCCCTCGGCGCACGAGATCACCTCCCTGGCGGACTCCCTGCAGCTGGAGAAGGAGGTGGTGCGGGTCTGGTTCTGCAACCGGCGGCAGAAGGAGAAGCGCATGACGCCGGCCGGGCTCCCGCACCCGCCCATGGAGGACGTTTACGCACAGGCGGACACTTCGCCGCTGCACCACGCGCTGCCCGGTGCCGTGCCGTGACCGCCGGCCCCGCCGCTGGGCCCCGACGGCGGCGGCGGAGCGGGCGCGGGCGGCGGGACGCGCCCCGATTCCTTCCTTCCTTTCTTCCTCGGACTGGCCCGGCCCGGCCGCCCTCCCCAGCCCTATTTATTCGGGCGCCGGAGCCGCTCGCGGCCGCAGCAGAAGTAGCCAAAGGTTTGCGATCTCTAATTTATTCCCTCCCGCGGGGCCCACGGCTCCGGCCCGGCCGTAGGACGCGGCGCTGCCCGTCCCGGCCCCTTTCTATTTATTTTCTAACCGTGCGCGGAGCTCTCTCCCTCCCGTTGGTAGGTTCGGTTCGGTTCATTTCCCCCCCCCTCTTCCACCCCCCTTTTCCCCTTTGGTTTCGGTTTTTGTTTGTTTGGTTTTTTTTTGTTGTTTTTTTTTTTGTTGTTGTTGTTTGTTTGTATCTTTATTGCAAAACCAATGTAGACTGCGAGGGTACGTTTCTATTTATGTTATAGTAAATATTTTATTACTTACATAAACCATTTACCCAGGAACCGGTCTCGTGTCGTCTTTCGGGAGCGGGGCGGCCTCGGGCCGGGGTCCATCTGGCCCCTATCCCCCCCCTCAGCATCCCACCCTCGGTGCGCTCCCCGCTGCCCTTCGGTCCAACCCCGCGCTCCGGAGCGCCGAAGGAGCGTCCCGCTGTGCCGCGAGTTCGTTACGCTGCGCCGAACTTCTGCTTTGCAGCGCGATTAGAGAACAGAACTTCTCTCCGCTTCTCGCAGGGATAACAGACGTCCGTGAGCAGAGCTCGAGACGCCGCGTTCTTGTGGTTTTTTTTCAGTTTGGTTTGGTTTTTTCTTTGGCTCCGAGGTGTTCCGCTCGGTGTCCCCAATTCTCACGGCTTCGTGCCCCGATGGGTCGCGGTTGCCGCAGGGAAAGCTGCGAACTGAGTTCTGCCGTGCTGTGTAGAGGGACCGACCCCCATCTCCTGTCGCTCTTCTCTTTCAGCACCGCCGGGACTGCGGCCGCCACTGCGTGTCCTTTGGGTCCAGCGGTGTTTTATGCAGAGGGAACTGTGCCACGTGTGCCCGCGCTGCTCAGATCCACTGCTCGGATGCGCGGTTGAAAGCTGGGGGTAAAGCATCCAATTTCCTTTTAATTTGGCAGAGATCTTCCCGTGGTTTCAGCTCCTAGCGTGGCCCTGCTGGAGTCCAGGCACCAATTCCATCCCACGACCTTCAGATGGGATTTTCTAGGGATAAAGAGGCGATATTCTGGGGGTAGCCTGCAGGTAAATTCATATATATGTATTTTTATATATTAAATGTAACTTATGCTCGGGAACTCGCACGTGAAAACTCTTGCATTTATTGCAGCTTGATTATTTTTTTTTTTTTTTTTTTTTTTTTTTTTTGTTGCGCCTTTGGGGCGCATATGCGTGCAGTGTTTCCCAAAGCAACAACACAATATTGGCAGTATTCACATTATAAATTACCACATTGCTGTGTAGGCACCCCATGTTAGCAGATTCAAAAATATCACGGCGTTGCTCGTCCCAAATTCCAGCAAGTGGTTTCCTGAGACTTCAAAATAAAGTCAATTGGTGAGGTGGTTTGGCTGCACGTTGGAACGGCTCCCAGTGTGTTGCTGGGCTGGGAGTGCTGCAGTGTGGGGCAGTGTTGGCTTCCCCCAAATGGAGAGCAGTAAGGGGGCTCAGGTGTGGGGCTGTGTGTTTTCAGGTGTGATGCGGGCTGAGGCGCCTTCTCTTGCAGACATGACTTGATCTAAAAGCACAGAATGGTGGGGCGGTCAAGTCCTGGATTCCAAAAGTTTTGCTGTATTTACTGAATTGTTCTGCATTCGCTGAATGCGCGCTGCACTTTGGAAATGAGGAAATACGTGGCTGTTTGGAGCTTATGCTTGAAAGAAAAAAGTGGAGGTGTGTAATGATAAATTCTTGGAAATGGAAGTTTGAGTCAATGTGTCTTAGAGGAATTTAAATTTATCATCAACTCCGCACTCTCTCCTCTCCGTTCTTTTGTGCGTCTCGCACACACGTACCATTGTGCTCCACTGCAGCTCTGCTGCCTTCCTCAGGGCTCTCGGGGAGGAGGAAACAAAAGGGGAAACAAACCGACGAAAGCAGAGGTTTGGTTTTGGTTTTTTTCCTTTTTTACTTCTTTAAAAAGCAACTCTTGTTTGCGCTGAGCGCTTTTAACTGCGCCGCTTTCCCACACCAGGAGCGACTGCAGCATCTCCTGCCCTCCGAGGCAGCGCGGCTGGCAAGCAGCCCCGGCGCTGGGGAGGAAGGGGCAGCGCTCACATTGCATTGCTGTAATGGATGAGATGCGCTGGGAGGGCGCACGGCCCTGGGTTGTGAGGTGTCAGCTCGGATCAGGCGCCGGCAGCGCTGCTGTGTGAGCCCTCCTGTGCAAAGAGAAACCCCGCTCGGTGCATCTGATTTCTGCAGCTGTGTTGCAAAGCAGTGCCCCCCCCAGGGTCGCCTGGCTGAGGTTTTGTTGCCTTCTTGGTCAGGGATTAAATGGCGATTACTGCAGGCATGGTTACTTGTTTTGTTTTGTTTGACTTCTTCCATTTGTTTGTTGTTTTTTCCTCAAGTGGGAGCTGCTGTGGTTGTATCAGAGTTCGGCGCAGGATGGTGTTGGTGCATGAAGGAGAAGCAGATGTAGAAGTGCCAAAAAATGCAGCAGAACACTCAGTGTATGGAGTGCAGATATGGGAAGGGAGCAGTTCTGTGCACCCCAGAGCTGAGCTGAGCACAGCGCTGGCACGGAGCTCTTGGTGTGCAGAACAGGGCACTGTCCATGTGCTCTTCTGTTTTATGCTGGCTGTTGGCAATCGGAGGAAAATAGCTTCTTTCTGTAAGGTGAGCAATATTCAGCAAGCCATCATTTGTTGGTTTTTTTTCTTTTTCCAAATTATTTTTATTTTTTAGTTGACGAAGGCGGAGAGGTGCTGCTCAGCTTTCTGTGCTTGGGATAAGGCTGTGTGGTGCCAATATCCCTTCCAACCCCTACAGTTCTGTGATATCCAACTCAATTCTGAGATTTCCTACCTTAGAACATGACTGCAGCCACTGGGAAGAGCAGCAGGGTGTGCTTGTCCTGCAGCAGTGTGCCTCTCCAGGCACGGTTACACGGAGCCGCTGATGCTGTGTCCCTTCATCCTTCCAGCAGAGCCTGTTCTTGTGCTCACCCTGATCCCTGCCCAGCACCTGCTGTGCCTGCAGCCCTTCGCTGCCAAACACAGCAGCAGAAACACTCCTCGATTTGCATGGAAGTTGGGAGCATTGCTGTTAGCACTTTGCCCGTTCCCAGCTTTGCTCTCCTGTGAGGATATTCAGCACCGTCCGGTTGAGCAGATATTTTAATTCTATGCTAACGCCGCCGTTGTTTGCATGTGTTTTAATTGAGTGCCAGTGCTGCTGTTGTTTGGCTGGAGCTGCTCAGCATCACCTGTTTTATCTGTGTGTCTAAGTGCTCGTGAAGTCCTTCATGCAAACCCCACAGAGCTCTGCAGAGCCAGGGCGCTCGGCGTCGCTCCCATTGCTTGCTTGCAGCTCTCACCCGCTGCACTGATGCACACCTACAGCGGGCATCTGCTTTTGGGGTCCATGTAAACTCACCCATGTAAGTTTCCCTTCCTTTTAATTAGGACTAAATGTCTCCTGGCAGTGGGAGATGGGGGCTGCGAAGGCAGGTGGAGATGCAGTGGCACAGAGCTTGTTGGTATCTCCCACCACCCCAGTGCCACACTGCTGCTGTTGGTTGGGCTGAGTGTCACTTCTGGCTGTGTAGGGGAAGGTTGTTAAGCCCTGGATGTACAGGGGAATGGATGTACAGGGGAATGCTGTCCGGGCCAAACTTCCACAGTGCTTTTATTAATTTTCCTTGTTGCTTCTCTTTTTGGAGTACATCAGCCCATTCCTGATCACCTGCCTATTTCTTACCCCCAGCTCTCTTTGCTTTTATTCCCCACAAGGCCAAAAAGGACAGCAGTCAGCGCTCACACAGAGCAGCATCTTTCTGCGGTGTTTCCAGTCTGGCTGCTCCATCCTCATGCTCAGGGAGGTCTTCTGGGGGCTGAAGCTTTGCAGCCTGTTCCCTCCTTCATTTCTTTGCGTATTTCTTTCTGTGGAAATTCATCCAGTGGTTTTCCTTCACCTGTAGCTCTGCATGTTGTGCCTCTCAGCTTTCATGTGATGCTGAGCTGTAAATCTGGCCAAAACTCCGGGAGATCAGAGCGGAGTTCTTCCCACATTTGTTGCAAACACATCGGTTTCACAGAGTCTGGCCACTGCATCAGCTGTCTTTAATTGCATATATGTCTAGTTTGAAAATGGTGAAGGTTTTCAGTTAATTCTAAGTCAAACTGAAGTAGGGGCAGGTGATGGCTTTTCAGACTGGGAACTGTCACACTAATAGCAGTGGTACGGTGGTGACAGCAGCACATTTTCCTCTAGTCCACACTGGAGCTGCAGGGCTTTACTCCTGGTTGTTCTTCTTGCTTCCTTGCAGATAACAAGAAATGCTATTTTCTGGTGATATTAATCTCTACGGTGTCACAAATGTTAAGTCACAAAGGTGGGCTCTCCTGAGTGCTCGAGGGCTGAAGAGCAGAGGAAACTGCTGGGGCTTCGCATTCCTGTGGGGTGGGGGATTTCTGCTTTGTCTTTCTTTAAACATTATCGCAGAGCAGAGCTGGAATGACTGCACAGTGCTGAGCTGAGGAATCCTGCTGCCCTTCCAGGGAGCATCTCCTGCATCCACTTCAGGCAGCCGCAGCGCTGGGTCCCCTCGGTCCCTTCTGCCCTGTGTGGAGCAGAGGTAGGTGGGAGAGCTGCGTTCTCATTTGTGGCCGTTGCAGCACAAAGGGGCTTTGCTCCTGGTAGAAGGACTCTTAGCATTTTGTTTTCCAAACATGACTTCATTGACTCTCAGTAGCAGCGTGCAATTTACTTTTTCCAGTGAGAACTTTGTGAGCTGAAGAAATGAGTTTCCCAGCTCTGGAAGCATCCCATCGTTGGTTCTCACTCCATTGCTCCTTCAGGTTATGGGGCTGTTCTGGCTGCATAGCACCATGCTCTGCTCCACCCAGGGCCCAGCAGCAGTCCTGTCCCACAGCCCAGCCTCACCACATCTGTCAGCTGCATCCCAGAAACCCACCAGAAGCACACGACCCAAAACCCTTTCCAACATCACCAAATTGCTTTTGCTGATCCAGTGCCACGTTACAATTTGAGCTGTTTCTTTCCAGTGCAGATAGCAGATCCCATGTGCAGATCCCTCTGCAGGTCGCCTCTGGATGCTGTATTTGGGTGCTGGGGTGCAGCGTGGGGCTGCATCTGGGTGCTGCAGGGACCTGGTGGCTGGACCAGCTCCATGGGGGAGTGCAGCCCATCCCAGTGCCTGCAGCTCCCAGCTGATGCAGGGATAGACACAGGGCAACAGCAGTGAGAGGGAGAGAATGGGATCGATAGCAGCAGTGCTTGATATTCCGCTTTGAGGAATGCTTGTTATGTCTTTAATTACTATTTCTAAAAGCAGCACGGGATGGTAAGCAAAAGCTACAAATAAATAGCAAGGGGGTGATCAATTGGGCATGAAACCCTTGTTATTGATCACCTTTAACCTCTGCTTAAACTAATGACAGAGCTACCATTTAGCTGTCCCCAGGCACAAAGCACATCAATTGCCCGAGTGCCACATAAATCACGCTGGGATGCTGCAGTGGGGGGAGGATGGGGGTCCCTTTGGGGTGGCTGCAGCACCCTTCCTCCCTGCTGCTCCACCAGCAGAGCCCCATCCCATGCACTGGGCATGGCTTCATGGCAGTTCTGCATTCATAGCAGTCCCTGCCTGCCTCTTTCTCCACAGACCTACAGCGTGATTTATGCAGTTAAGATTCTTTTGATGCTCCTTAGTGGGGCTGGGGGTGGTTATGGGGCACCATGAGTTTGCAAGAGGAAAGGCAGATGGGATCCAGGCAGTGAAGATCTCAGAGTGAGTGCTGTTGGAAGTATCAGAGCTGGTGTGATGAGGGTCGCCTGTTCCCATCCACCTTTGGTTGCTTCTCCTGAATCATCAGCTGTGCTGGAATTGCTATCAGTTACAAGGGGGGGGAAAAAATAATCACTATTTGCAATTGGCAGCAGAGTGAAGTCAGCACAGCCTTTCCAGATAACAGCAATAATATTCATTAACATTCGATCTACAAATTTTCCCTTGGAACCTCAGCCTGGAGTTGTGCCAGATCTCAGCACGGAGCTGCCTGCTGCCTTTCAGGGCTGTGCCCAACATATGGCACTGTGGGGCTGTGGCTGCCCCTCCTGCTGTGCTTGGGGGGTATTCCCCTTTCTTTAGAACAGGGCTGGCTGGTGCTCTGTAAACCTGGCTTCCCAGATTAGAAGGTGATGTTCTCTGCTTTTAATTCTGGTGACTCTGGAAACTGTTCAGAAAGGATTCAGGTGGTGAAAACCTCAGGGATTTGGAAGGGTCCCACCAAGCTGTGTGTCACTGTGTATCTCCAGGGGTTGTTCCTGACCCCAAGAGGACAAGGAGAATGTCCCCTGCCTGCAGTGCAGCACAGTGAGGGCACATCTCTGCAGGACTCCCTCAGGAGCTACAGTTAATCCCAGCTTTGCCCTCGCTGTGCCACTTGGAAGGCTTCTCCTGAAACCTTAAACAGTCATTTGGGTGTCCTCATCCATCAGCTGCTGGAAGCTCTATCGATAACACAATCATTTCCCCTTTGGTCCCTCTGTTTCCCTTTTTCTGTGCTGCAGACTCTGCAATTTGTCACTGCCGTCCCCCTGAAATGCTGGAGGCTGTGCAGGAGCTCTGTGGCACAGGGAAGGCTCCTGCACCCCCAATAGCAGGAACGTGGCAGGGAATGGTCATGAGCCACCCCAAGGCCTGTGCTGGCCAGGTGGTGTGACAGGGATGCTGCTGGACTGTGCTGGGTGAAATGGCTCCTGGTACTGCAGTTCTGCCCCATCTATGGGGACACGCAGCCCCACACAGGGCTCTCTGGATCCCCAGAGCATCCTTAGTCCAATGGCTGCAGGCAGCACTGCTGCTCTTTTTATGACCGAGGACAAAATAAGCTGCAGCTGTAATTAGCGTTAAGCTGCTAATTAGCTTTCACTCTCCAGGGGCTTCTGCGAGGGCTTTGCCTGCAGTCCCTGCACAGCAAGCAGAGCAGAGGGAGCACGATGCAGCCTTCCCTGCGTTGGTCAGATGGCTCTGCTGGGAGCTCAGTGTGGAATGGCACTGCTGAAGCAGTTCCTCCTGCCCTTCATTCAGCCATGGCAGTGGAATCTAGGCTCCACACAGAGCGCATTCAGCCCAGCTCTGTGCAGATGTCCCTGAGCAATTCCATGAATTGTTGCTCTATAGTCACTACGCTGTTTGGGAAAACATTTCGGATAACTGTCCTACGCATCGGGGTGACTGAATGAATGGCATTTGAATGGTCAAAAAGATAGTGTGAATTGGGAACAATGCTGTCCCTGTGAGGGGTGGCAGGAGAATTCCAGCTGGCATTTTCCTTGTGAAGGAGCGAGCCCAAGGCCACGCTACCTTGGATGGGGCTGGAGGAGCACACAGCTGCCAGCATCTCCCCACTGAACTCCCCAAGTGCCGGGATGGAATGCATGGCAGCTGTGTGAGCACTGTGCTGTCACTCTGGGGATGCATCAGTGGCAGTCAAGGTGAGCACTGCCCATCTCTACCTCCGTCCAGGAGTGGGAGAAAGCTCTGTGTCATTTCCAGATACGCTGCTGTGCCTCACTGTGCAGGATGACACCAGCACCCAGCAGCTCCCATTCCCATGAGAGGTGTCCCTCCCTGAACCCCCAGCTCGGTGTGTCCGTGTGATGGTGGCACTGCTATGGGACAGCATATGGCACCCAGGGGAGCTGCACTGCATCTGGACTTGGCGGAGCACGGCGATCCCGGCCATGCATCATCAGGAGGAACGTGTGCTTGGGTAACACATTAGAATAATACATTATTAGAGCCCTGTTGCTATGGTGATGTATTAAGGCAATATATCATTAGGTACCTTCCATTGATGATGTATTGCTTCCAACATGGCGTCTGCCAGCACCAACACGAGGGCCACGGGGGAAAGTCTCAGCTATTTGCAGAAACTCCTGAGGAAGAAAATCCCCATGCAATGGCTTCATTCGGGGATGTGGAGTGGAGGTTACCAGGGGCACCCCCCCCTCCCCAGGCTCTGTATGGAGAGGCTCACTCTGTTCCTTGGCTCGTTTGCCATGTGAGCAGCACAATGAGCTGTGTGGATGCTGTGCTGATGCTCTTCCTCTCAGACTGCCTGACCTCAAGCAGGCTCAGACTTGGGGCCCGGAGCTTTGGGTTCCGAGGGCTCTGGTCCGATGCATCCTCAGATGCCTCCACTTCCACAGGGCTGCACCGTGCTCAGCTCAGCAGGCAGATAAAATTGCTTCTGATGGAGGTTTTCACAGAGCAGAGCAGGAAAACAGGTTGCTTTATAGCTGCAAAGTATGCAGCGTGCATCAGCTGTAGTTTGATTTTAATTAGCAGGGAAGAAAGTAGCTGAGTTAATAAAGTATGCACCTCCTTCTGCAGAGCTGCTAGCACCGACTGCATGAAAAACACAACCGAAGGGGAAAGATGAGCACAAGGTGAGCAAAAGCTGAGCACGCCTGGGCAGCAGCGGGGAAAGCAACATCAGGTGAGGTGTCCTGTGGTGTTCTGCCACCGGGTTCAGTGCATGCACATTCATTTGCACAAGCAGAGACGCTGCTTGCAGTGCAGAAATGCCCCAGTCCTGCATCCCAGCTCCCCGTGCTTTGAGAAGCCCAAGATCTGTTCTTTCCCTCGCTGGGCCGGTTGTGATGGGGGCTGATCCCACATCTCCCCGGTGCTGGGGCAGCAGGGGCTGCCGGGCTCCATGCCCGCGCTCTGGGCTCGAGCTCAGAGCACTTCAGAGCCGGCTGCCCCCACATGGCCCTGCAGATGCACACTTCCTTCCCTTGAACTCTCCGTGGGAGCACAACCCGCCCACCGGGGGCAGAAGGGGCAAGAATAAGAGGTTGTTTGTGCAGGCTTCAGGCACGATAAGTAATGTTCCCCTGGAGCTGCCCTGCTGCTGCTGGTTCCCGTCCATAATAATGACAGTTTAGGAGAGCAAGTCTGCGTCTGCCCTTGATGCCAATGCTTTTAAGGGTTCAGCGTGCTGCCCTACTCCCAGGCACCATCTGCAACACTCTAAGCCAGGGCTGCTTTTAGCTTCTCAATCAATTGCATTCAATTAAGTGATAACGTGAGCTTTGGGTTGGAGAGTGATTACTTATCCCTTAATCAGCAAATCCTGCCCGGGTGGGGCAGGGCGGTGTGCACCCAACACGGTGTGGGTTTGGTGCAGATGTGCACCAGCTGCCCTGGCCTACAGCTGCTGTCTGCTGTGACCACGGGGCATCCTGAGGACGTTTGCAACCCTGTTCTGGGGCTGAGGATGGACCCTTTGCCATTGGGATGTTGCCCAACAGCAGCAGTGCTCTGCCCAGCTGGGGATGCTGAGCACTGCCTGCAGAGATGGCTCTGCTTTGGGATGCAGGGATGGGTTTATTTAAAGGACTCTCTTTTTTTACCCTGTCCCTTGTGGTGTGTTTCAGTGGGAGATGATGCCAACGGCCACCCCGACACATCTGGGCACAACGTGTTTAGAGGGGCTGCGGGCAGCCTGGCTGAGCAGAGCTGGCTCCATGGCCGCGGGATGTGCGGTGCTGCGAGGGATCTCAACCATCAATAAACATCAGTGTCAAAAAGGACAGGAAAAGGTTATTTATCACAAAGCAGGCCAAGGAGCAGGAATGCAGCAGGGGTGACATGGGCTCTGGCCACCCTGCTGGGACCATGTCCGGTGGCAGCTCGGGGTCAGAGCCGCCAGCCCAATACTCTGCGTCCCCATGGTTTGCCTGGGGCTGGGCTATGTGCTGTGCCACCAGCCAGGACAGCAGCCTGATGTTTCTTTTTCTTCCTCCGGTGTAATCGGGGTGCTGGAGGAGTGACAGTCTCCTTGGAGCGAACCAGGCTGGGGGGATGGAGGTTTAAAATGAAGAGCTGCTGCCCCATAGCACTCTGCGTGGCTCCGGGAGCTGTTGGTTCTGAGGTCAGAAAGCTGCAGGAATGGGGGGGTTTGTGTGTGAACGTGGAAGTGTACACATGTAATGTGATGGAGTCTCAAGAGAAGGGGCTTCTGCAGTGCAGGGGATGGGCACTGGGTGCTGGTGATGCTCCTGCTGCTGGTCCCCACCAGAGCACATCCTGCACTGAGGTCTCAGGGATGCTGCGAGCAAACCCCTGGCATCCAGAGAGGTTCTGCAGCCTCCCCCCACCGCTCCACATCACCTTCCCCTGATTAGAGCCTCGGAACAAACCTGCTAATGCCTTTCCCAAGCTCTCGCCCCCACACTTTTGCCTTATAAATCACTGTAATTAAAGTGTTTGGAAAATGCTCCGGGAGCCTAGACAAGCATCCCCACATGCTCCACACCCAGCTCGGCAAGCCTGACTTCCTGCTGTGCCGGCCCCAGGCTGCATCCCTTCCCTTCCCTCCCAATGCCTGGCGGCACAGAGAGGGGATGGTTCCCAGTCTGCGCCCGCCTGCTGCTCTGGGATGGGTAGGACACGGTCACAGCTTCCCCATCAGCTGCACCACGCAGGCACCACTCCCAGCCCATCCTGATCCAATGTGCGAGGAGCTGTGCTTCTGTCTCACACGGAAGGGTCCCTGGGGGTTGCAGGAGTGCTGCTGCTCAGCGTCCATGGAACGTGAATTTTTCACAGTGATCCCCCGCAGTGCAGATCAAAGTGATTGTGCAAGAGGAAGAGGCGAAGGGAAGGAATAAGGCAGAGAGCCATGGGGAGCATTCAGCCCTGGGAAAGCCGTGGGGCAGTTTGCTGACCCCAACTGGTGCTCCTGACCCCAGGGCAGAGCGCGATGTCCTGGGGCTGTTCACTTGCTGAGCCCACCTGCAGTGCTGGGGTCTGGGCACTGGCCATGCAGGGCTGCAGGCACAGCTGGGCTGTTGAAGTTCCTCTGTTCTGATGCCCATTCCTCTTGCCTTTTTGGAGCAGCAATATCTGCAGCTTCTGCTCTCGCTCCCTATGCACCTGTTGCTGGTGGCTGTGCCCCACACCTCCATGGGCGCTCCCAGCCTTAATCCACTGCTCCAGGTCCCTGCCCAGGAGCACATCCCTGGCTGTGCTCACCTGGAACCACTGTGCCCATGCCAGGGAACTCTGAGTCACCCAGACTTTCCTGTTCTGTTCCCAAGGGCCCCACTGCCAGCACTGCCAATCGGCACTGGGATGCTGCGGGCTCCCAAAACATCCAGCTCTGCCTCCTGCTGCTGCTTTTCCTTTTGTAACAGGAAGGTTCAGCAGCCTTGCTTGCTGTGCAGGCAGAGCAGCCCCTGCTTGTGCACTGTGTATTTTTCACCTCTAAATGAAAGCAACTGAACTGTCTGAAGCTGCCTCCCGACTCTTCTCGTGTTGCCAAGAAATGATTGACGCATGGAATGGAGCAGTGGGTGCAGAGGAATTTGGCAGCAGCCCAACCCCGAGATGTACAAAGGACACTGCTGATTCCGCTCAGGTTTTTGGAGCACCCTGGGAACAGGCTGTCCCACGCGGGGCGGTGGCTTTGCCTGTGACAGGATCTCACCCTGGGGATGGGGCAAGGGCCGTGTTTTGGGGAGGAGGGGGTTTGCAGGGGCTGCAGGACGGGCTGAGGACATCCAGCTTCTGCCAGTGCCTTTCTGGGCTTTTTTCACCATTGCTTTGTAATGAAGGAAATCTTGAGCGTGACTGCAAATATCACATACCTGCATGTTCTGATGTATGTGTGTGCATGAAGCTGCACCCCAGGGGTTTTTGTCTTGGATTGCCTGGACAAGACCTCTCCTTCCCCTTGGCAAGCATTGACCAGAGCTGCACAGAGCTAGCATCCATCCCTGCCCTCCTGACACCCACATGTGCTCAGAGGGGCACCAGTGGCAGAGTGCCTTCCTGGGCAGCAGGCTGATGGTCTGCTGCTGCACACGCTGTGTGTATCCCCTAGGAGCTCCCCATCTCCTACAGATGGAGAGGGCAATTTGTGAGGCTTCTGTAGGCTTATTAAAATAACATTGTGAAAAGGCGACGTAAATACCTGAGCAGAAAAGATTTGTTCCATGAACCAGAGACTTCTGAGCCTCGTTTCCTCTTCCTTGTGCCTCCTTCCCGTAGAGGTACAACAGCCTTTTCTTATCACGTGCAGGAAAATGAAGCCCCAGCTCTTGAAGGATGTGTTGGGTTCTCGCGGGAGCGCAATGCGCTGCATCTGACGGCGGCGCTGACGCAGGACAAGGCAGCATGCCTGCTGCTGGATGCCTGGCACATTCCTTCAAATAATGCCAAATGAGCAGCATTATCCTGAGAGCAGAGCAGCCTGAACCTTGTTTGTGTGGCCATGGCAAGTGTGGGCTGGAATACAGCTCGGGCCATTATCATGTAATGAACACAACAATTACTCTGTAAGGGGGAGAAAGGGTTAGGGCCTGATAGAGGCTTAAGAATAAAGGCTTGTTTGGAAGAATTATTCACTGGGTCCCTGCTGTAGGTGGACGGCAGCAGATTAGAAGGAAACATTATCTCTCAGGGCAAGTTCAGAAGGACAAATGAAGCCAAACTGGCACGGGCTGAGAGTCTCAATACATTATTCTCTCTGCTCTACAAATCTGTGAGAACAAAGTGCTCAGTGTAAATGCTCACCAGGGCCTTTTCTTCCCCTGCAGGACCACAAAAGTTCAGCATGAGACGAAGGGCCACGTGTTGGCTATTAGTCCACTACAAAGAGCGTTTGAGGCTAGAATTTAGAGGCTCATAAAAACATTATTGTCTGCATCCTGGGACATTTGTTTGCTGGGGCAACACGGGGCTGAAAAAATGTGACCCCTGCGCAGCTGTGTGCCTCATCGTGTCCATCACACACTGGGCACCGAAGGGCCACCTCAGGCCTGATCCGTGTCCCCAGTGGGAACAACTGGCCTGGACCTGTCCTCTCCCACATCACCTCTGCAAGGAAGCAGAGAGCTCTTCCCTATGCCTGTGACCACACTTGTAACCACAGCTGCTGCTTTGAGGCTCTGTTCTGTCCTCTCCGGAGGTGAGGGTGGGTTTTTGTCCCAGTGAGCACTTGGCCTGGTGGCATTTGTTGGGGCAGGATGTTGCACCTTGCCTGCAGGCTTTCCATGCTACATGGAGCCAGGCATAGGACACGCACGGCACCCTGCAGCCCACATCTGATGCTCCTGGCTGGAGTTTGGGTGTTCACCAGGCCAGGAAAGATGTTTATGCCCAAGTAAAAATGGCAAAGTCTGGAGAGGTCCTTCTGTGTCATGATTTTACCGGTGGCATCGTTCCCTCTGCACTTCTCTGCCATCACTGCAGCTCAGAGTGGCGAAACTCAGAGCACAGTTTCAGGGTTCATCTCTGCAGACGGGATGAGGACTGGGCAGGACCATGTCAGACCTGTCCCAGGACAGTTTCATGGGATGGGATGCAGGCAGCAAATGTGGTCCAGGACCACCTGCATCCCCCGGATGGCTCCAGCCCTGTACACAACGCTAACTCCAACGGCACTGCAAGGAGGAATGCCAGCTTTCAGCGGGCTAAAGAAAGTGGAATATATTATCCACTCACAAAGTCAGCGTAAATATTAAAGAGGCTGCAAGGGGAAATGTCTCTGGTGATGTCTTTTCAGGCACGGGGGGGAGAAAATCAGTCTGAGGGCTCTATTGAGGGCTATGGCCAAAAGGCAGAGGGAAGCAATGCTTTGAACTCGTTCAAAGCCACAGGTCAGCGCCTTCCTGGGACTGCTGCTGCCCACCTCCCCTCGGAGCCAGCAGAAAGGTCACTGCAGCAAACCCACCATTTCAATAAAAGAAAGCGAATCCCAGAGAGAGCTGCATGAGAATGAAAGGCATCAAACGGGAAGATGGATGTGGCATGACCGGGGGCAGGGGATGTGGGGAGCACAGGAAACTCATCCTGTCATTGAGAGAAGGCTTCAGCGGTGCGAGATGCACTGGGGAAGGCTGAGCTCCCTGCTGGGCTCAGGGACTCCTGGGTGCTCCCACATCGGGTGGGGAGAGGGGGGTCAGAAGAGAAGCTGTGATTGATGGAGGTGAGCAAACAGCGTGCAGTGTTATGTAACGAGGTTCTGTTGAAACCGCGCAGGAAAAGTCGCCCCGCGCCAATAAATCAGGCGGCGGCCGCGGAGGAGCAGATGTGAATCACACCTTGCTTCATATGCCCTGCAGTGTTTTCACTTATTGTTCCAGTTTTAAAGATTAATGGCACTCAGAGATGAGTATTATCTACGCTTCCATTCCGTACTCGTTATCAGAAGGGCTCCTTTCAGCACAATTAATGCGGATCAAGTTTTCCAAGCGGAGGAATGTCCTGCAGCTGTCGCCCACCTCCCTCACACCCTGACCCCACGGCAGGGACAGGCAGGGCTGGGAGTACAGGGGAGCCCCCCTCCTTGCAGGGCAGGCCACAGGCTGGCTCAGCAGCGATGCCCACAATCACAGTGGGTGCCACCCACAGGGTGACCCCCACCAGGACACACAGAGGTGCACCAGGGCAGCGAGGCAGCTCAGAGATGCAGGAATCTCTGTCCTTAAACAGGAGAAGAAAAGCTGTTCACATCCCTCCCCGTGGCACTGGGTAGAGCAAAGACAGATGCTGGTATTTCCCAGCCTTATCAGCCAGAGCTGCAGAAACCTGTGAGCCCCTGCTATGGGTGCTACAGCAGACAGCTTGCTATCTAGGGCTCAGGCTCTCCCACCTGGTTTAGCAGGGGTGCCAGACCATGCTCAGGATTGTATGCACACCAAGGGCAGCCTGCAGTGCACTGTGGAGCAGCAGGCTGGGGGTGCCAGTGGGGGTCTCTCCCCTTTTCAGCTGCAGAGGCCCAGGGAGAGCAGCGCTGAGCTCCCTGCTACATGAGATCAAGCTGTGATCACTTCTATCATGAAGATAAACTGGCCATTGTTGCCAAAAATAAATGTTAGTGTTCCAAATCCACACTTCAATAGCACCAGCTCATTAGAGATGCATATCATTTGGCTCCAGTCCCACACCTTCCAGCTCGTTATAAATATGCAGTTGCTGCTGGCTCTACCCCAATCATCTCTGCAATCAGAGCTTTTAATTAGGTTAATTAAATTGTATCAAACCTCGCAGGGACGCAGTTCACTGATGCTGATGAGGCAGCCAAAACAGACCTTAACTCTAGCTCTAATGAAGGCCCTGCTGCAGCTAATGACAATGCATAATAAATTAGAGCTTCCCTAGAAAGGTGCACCAGGGCTTGTGCTTCAGTAAATGATGATCTATATGCACTAACTTACTGTTTCAGCCTTTGGTATGCCAAGCTAGGGATGTCTGGGAATATGCTTTCACCAAATAATGGGCTCCTTCCTCAGAGCTCACCTTCCTGCTCTCGAGGCACCAAAAGCTGCTGGAATAGAAATCCAGCAAATATTTGCTGTTTTCAGCTTGGCCTGCTCTGACGATGCTCATCTCCCAACAGAGGCAGCAGCAAGTATTTATTTGGCCCAAACCCTCTGTAATTGAATTTGAATTGGGCAGGAGTGATGTCTGGGGGGAGGGGGGAATGTCTGCAGGTGTTGGGGCAATGCTCAGACTTGGGGGGGAGGAGCAGTCGTGTCCTGGTGGGCTGGGAGCCTGTGGAGTAGAGCTGGAGGCCAGCTGTGCAGAGCAGCAATTAGTGCCTCTGATTTACATCCTGCTCTTTCAACTCCCTGCTGTGTTGAGCGTCGAGGAGCTCTGCTACCCTTCTCTCCTCAGTGCCCTTGGGCTGCTCACCCTGGCTGAACCCCACATGAGGACAAGGGGCTCTGGGGGTGGCTGTGTCCCCACATCACTCCCTATGGAGAGCACTGGGACATCAGCGCCTGGAGCAGAGCCCCCCAGTACCTGGGCACGAGGTAGGTGATGCTGCATGCTGACTGGTGGGTGCTGGGGTGGGATCTCCTTGCTGATAGCACACAGAAAATGGGAGCACTGGGATCTGAGCACTGTGACTGCTGCAGACCCATCAGCAGCCCTCAGGTATGCTGGCTTCTGGTTCTGAGTGGGGCAAGGCGTCCCGCTGTGCTGCCCTCCAGGCCAGTTTGGAACCCAAAAATGAGGTCTGCAGGAAACAGTTCTCAAAGCTGAAGGGTTGGTGGTGGCCCTCCTGCTGCTAACAAACCGTTACAGTTGCCTAGAGATAATCTTACAAGTGTTTTAATGTAGCCTGCTATTAACTTTTATAGACAGCCATTACCAATTGAGTTCTCCAGCTTGAACAAGGAATTACATGAAATTATTAAATGGCACAATATTACTCTGAGTCACCTGAAACCCGAGCTGAATCTGTGGGGTATTTTGATATCTGTATCTTGCAAGCTGCAGGGAATCTCCTTGCTAAAGAACCTGTTGGTTCAGCCTTTTGATACTGTAATTATTGCAGGCAGAAAATTGCTGCAGGCAGTCCTGGTCCTATGGGGATCCCATCAGTGGGGCCCTTCAGATCTCCCACTGTGGTTGGGTGGGCAGTGGGTTCATGTCTGGGGTTGGCTCTCCCCAGGCTCTCGCAGAAGGATTTCACTGCTTGGGGTGAGGGCTTGAGGCATCAACAAGGGTGAGGTCTGGGGGATGAGCTGCAGGGAGGGGTTTGGTTCCGTGCAGGGATGGGGCTGCCTGCTGGCAAGCATGGCTGTCCTGCAACCCTCATCACAAAGGATGTTTTTGCTTCAATCTTCTTTTATCAAGAGGCTTTTCCAGAACCTCCTAGAAAACTTGATTTCCAGCCCAGATTTGTTCCTGGGCAGCTTGTGTGCACTTTTGTTGGTGAACAGCTCTTCTCTCTGCCATCAGCACGTACATGCTGCTTGCTTCCCAAGGCACTTGTATTGCCTTTATCTTTCTTGGCTGAAGGAGCAGGTCCTCAGTCCTGTAAGGCTCCCTGCTGCCCTTCTGCATCTGAGCAGCTCTTTCATCCATCCCAGTGGGAATTCATCTTAAGTCTGGATGCCCTGTTTCCCTTTGGTGAGATTTCCCTAGTGTCCCAGCAGAAAGTAGCTGAGAAGAAGTACAGCTTTTGCTCTGTGTGCCCTGTACAGATTGCACAGAGCTGCTGTCTCCCCCAAAAGCTCGTAACACTTGCGTGCAGGCTGAGGGCAGCACCAGGAGAGCTGTGGCTATGGCACCCATCTTAGGACCTTCCACAGTGAGCAGCACTGACAGCTCAAAGCCTTGCAGCTACCCGCTACATCCCATAATATCTCACCCCTTCAACTGGGGAGCAATGGCTGTCTTCCAGGGATTTGTGCCCATTGCAGCACTCAATCTACCAAAGGGCTCAGAGGCACCCGCAGCACCAACTCGTGGGCTCTTGTTCAGGCTGTTGCTCTCAGCCCCTGCCAGGCAGCAGCACCTCCTTCCTGCCTTCCCCATCCTCTTCAGCAACTCTCAGTGTAGGTAAAATATTTATTCTTACAAATCTCAGTCCAGTCACTGTGTTGGGAGCTCGGTGTGCTTCTCCAACACAATTATAAAGTCCCAGAAATACAGCTGACACTTAGAGCTTGCTTTTTTTCTCGCGTGCTTTTCATCCCTCTTCTTATATGTCTCTGACTATTGCTAACTGAAGCTTTCCAAGTTCAGAAATTACACTGCTCAAATCCTCAGGTTTAATAAAAATCTCTGCCAAAGAAGCAAAGCCTGCCCCTATTGCAGTCTCGAAGCCAAGAAACCTTTGCAGTAATAGAGAAGGGCTGTTCTGCTGCTCCCCCTGCAGCCTGGCCGTGCGCTGCTGCTGCCCTCTGCCGGCCCCGACCTCGTTTCCTATCGGGAAGGAGAAGAGAGTTGAGTTTTTCCCCATCTTTTCTTTTTTCCCACCTCGTTTTCCGACGGGAGATTTCCATTACGCCATCAGTAGCAAATTAGCAAAACTTCTTGTTGCACGTGGAAAAGTCTTAGTTGCCTTTAAGGGCAAAGCACAGCTCCTCCCTTTGTGCTTCCCAGAGGAAAAACAATACTGCAGAGCTCTTGCTGGATTTGGAACTTTTGCAATGGCAGAAATAACAGCCAAAGCTGCATTTCAGCACCTAAAAAAGAGTCGTGTTTGAGCCTATATGGGAAAACTGAATGGGATGGGCTTGGGAAGAGCATCTTTTTTTTTTTTTTAACCATCTTGGCATAGGCATATGCTTACTATTGGCAGCTGTATTCCAAGCAAAGAGATAAGAAAAGGAATGTTTACGCCCAGGCTCTCCTACTTGCCTGAACTGCTCCAGGACACTCAGTGATATGTCTCCATTGTTTTCAATTGAAACCCCCTCCCAACTACCAACGCTGCAACCAGCACAACATAAACAGCACAAACTTTTGTCCTACATTTGCCTTTTGGATCGCCTGTCCTTGTATGTACATCTCAGTATTGCCTCTGCTCACGCTTGCTGGTCGCATTGGCAGTTTGGTTACGTGGGCACTGCTCTGTTGTAAGGCACAGGGTAAAATAAGCACAGCTACACCTACAAATGTGCTCTTCTCAGCTACAGAAACAGCGTGTGAAGAGTGAAGCATTCCTCTGCTTCCAGAGCCATTCCAAAAGTCTTTGCTAAGGCTGCATTGCAGAAGTCAGGTGCCATCGTTAGCTGATGTCTTTCACCTCTCAAATTTCAAAGTGCAGACAGATAAAGCAGAAAACAGGAAGGATGCAGGGCAAAAATAGTCACTGGGAGGATCACGATTCGACTTTAACCTGTTTTGAAAACTTAGCTAAAAAGAACTGCTCTGAAGTCTGATGGTTTAGGCACTGCAGTGGTCCAAGAACTTAAACAGAAACTGTTCCAGCATTTGTTACCTTGTGTGCTGCCTGCATCTCCCAGTCTCTGTATTCTGACCTTGACTTCACAAGGATGGTTTACGGTGTGTATTACTAGGACAGACAGGCACCTCTTGTGGCTTCCCACTGTAAATACCAAGAGAACAAACTCTTTGATTTATTAATCAATTAATTAGCTAAAATATATTTATGGCTACTGCAGACCCGTGGTAATTTGTTTCAACCAAGTGTTAGGTTGTGACGAAAGGCAAATGGATCCTTCACTGTAAGGAAAAAACTCTTTCTAAACAAGGACTGCAGCAGTGCTTCTTCAATGGAACGATCAACGCTTCCTCTGGAACTTGAATTTGTAAATAGCTGGGCCATCTGTTGTCTCCTTCTTCACCTTTACTTTATGAGTTTTGTCCTGGAGAAGGGGAGGAAAAAGAGAGTAATGATTTTATCTGCTGTCATGTATTTTTTTTTAACCTTATGTTACAAAGTCCCTGGCTGGAGGTTGACAAAGCATTACTGGAAAATGGTCACTTTCCACTGTTTAGACTGGAATTACATTTCCATCTGCTCTTTCTGTCCTTAGTTTGTCAGGCAGAAAATCTGTTTTGTTCAAAAGCACCAGTGAGTGCAAACGCCAATTGGGAGAGTTCTTTTTGGTCACTGGGTTAAGAGCTTGGAACCAAGAGAACTGCTTCCTTCCCTCTGCTACTTCTTAGTGTTTGAGAGGTGATGACAACATTTTAAAGATGACTGCGTGCTCAAGAGTTGAGCCTTTGTTGTTGATGTGATAAAGTTGGATTAGCAGGCAAACATTTGTCACAGTCTGAATGCCTCACAAAATCACTGCCTTGCTTTCTCCGTATTAAAGGTTACATTTCCAGGTAACTGCTAAAAACAAAGTCATGGCAAAACAAAGAGCAAAGAAGCTGATACACAGACATCCAGACCCAGAGAAACAGTTAGAGCTCTCACCAAAAGATCTTTACGTGTCTGGATTTTCTGTGCAATCACAAACATGCTCTTCTCTCGCTCAATGCGCTGCTTCAGGAGGTCGTACTGATTCTTCCTTTGTTGGTCTAATTTCTGGCAGGGAAAAAAAAGAAGCATTTCTAAGAACGAGGAACAAGACACTACAGTTCACAGCTGACCTATTCTGAGGCACTTGGACCTCACAAACATTTTTTACATTTCAATCGTATTAAAGAATGCTGCTTCAGTGTTGTGGTTGGATTCCGGAGAGCTGTTTAATATCTTGATTTTCAGACTGGTTTTTCAGTTAGGTCTTTATTCTTCATACTTGTTTTAATCTCCTCAATCTAAACCATAGGAAAAGAAAACAAATAAAAAGCACCACGTTTTCTAGCTGAGATGCTGTGGAACATCATTTAGTAAGCAGGCAGAGTTTCAGTTTTACAACTCTTCTTAATTTCAATTGCAAAAGAGCATTTAACTCCGTAAGGGAAAACTCACAGATGTCTTTTTTCACTCTGGATGAATGAGATCAATTCCTGAAGTGCACAGAAACTGCAGAGAGGCCTCCCAAAATGCAACTTGTTTGGTCATGTTTAGCTGATGGTTTTCCCAGCATAAAAAGGTGTTACAGCAGGTGTGATTGAAGTCATTAAATCAAGGAGAACGGATCCAAACATGCTTACAATGTGACTCAGACATTTAGAGAGAAAACTCGTTCAACTGCTTTACTGACAAGCCAAACCAAGAAAGCTGGCAAGATGGAAGAGACCAGAGGGTGTTTGTTATCTGACATCTGGTTCAGAAAACAACAGGTTACAAATTTACCACACAGCAGTTTAAGACAAGTTTATTTTTACCTTACACACACTGGCTTCAGCTTATAGAACTGCCCAATATCTAAACTAATTAAGAGGTGTTTCCACTGTTAAAGCCAGGTTTAGCTACTTCTAGGGCAGAGTGCTGTAATATTAAAACATCAGAATCGAAGTTGATTGTGCAAGTAATTCATCCTGAAGAATTATTACTTCTGCTGGAGTACTGTTACTGCTGGTAATACAGTACAGGCAAATAGATTTTACAAAGGACTTTAATAGAAACATTTGCTTCAGGTTCAGGGATGCAGGGTTTTTGGTTTTTGGTTTTTTTACAGGAGTCAAGGAAGCATCCTCATCAGATATGTACTGCTCCTTTCTGCCCCAAACTTCACAGCTCTTAGTTTATCATCCCCACTGGACTGGGACACAACCAAACAAGTTCTCCATGTTGGTCCAGAAGATTTGACTGCAATCTCCAGGTAAGTGATGACTAAATGATACCCACTACAGCTTTGTGTCACCAAGAAAAATTCCAAGGTAACAGAACAACTTTGTTCACCTCTACAGTGGTCCAATGAACGCTTCTCACTGCTTATTATTTCTATTAAGAAAGTAAAGCATTAAGAAAAAAACCTACCTTTAAATGAGCAGGATCAGTAGCTCCTTTCACTGCCTCTTTCTGCAGTGTTGCAATGGTTGGTCGGTTGTAGACTCTGTCTACCAGCTCTGGAACAGTATTCAGATGAGTTGCAATATCAAACTCTTGAACTATAAATTTATAAAAAGAATTAAAAAGATTTTAGGAATAAACTCACACAGACTTCTTGGATTAACATCCAGCAAACCTCCCAAACATGTAGCTTATGTACAGCCAGCAGCAGAGAGAGACTCAGCTAAATAGCTCCTGTAGAACTGAGGTCTTCTCTAGTAATCAAAATAGACTTCCAGAGCTCCTGGAGTAAAATCTTCTGTTATAGCAGCACATAAAGCACAATACTGCCTTATATATTTTACACTGCCTGAAACAAACTGGGGGAAAATATGTCTGGCAAAGTCTATTTACATCTTACCTTCTCTCTTAGTATCAAAAAAGAACGTGTGCTTGTTGGGCTGCTTCCCCTCAACATCCAGCAGATGGAGCTCTGACTTCAGCCTTTCGATTTTCTGCAGGAAACAACAGGTAAGCAGTTTTGCCAAAGATCTCTAAAAGGTGGGGTGATGCCTCTCTGAAGGGAATTCCTGCTTGTTCCTCGAGCTCATGAGTACCTGAACTCTTCTTTTCCTTTTAATATTATAAAACGCATCTAGTTTGTGTCCTGTCTTCAAGTCCTTTTCAAGTCAAGGTAACCCACTTCAGTACCAATAATGCTGTTGACACGTACGTGTTTAACATCTGAAATGTACGCAAAGGTTTGCTGTGCTTTCTGACAATGTACAGCATTGTGTTTAGCAGCTTTCTGTAGGTTCCATACACAGAATTCTGCTGACATTTTCATCTTCAATTTTCAATATTATACAAATCAGATTTCACTAAATGTAGACACAATATAAACCACCACTCTAAAAAAAAAAAAGTAAACAGAACAATTAGAGGCAAACTGGGAAACGTTGAGAAAACAAAGTGTATTACCTTGGCTTCTGCCACTCTCTTCATTTCCACATACTTAAGATCCTGTGTCTTCATCAGTTTCATCTGCTCAGGGGTCACTTCATCCTTTGGCTGCTTAATTACATGAACTCCATCCTAAAAACAGAGTGCAGTGTGTAGATGCAGCTCTCGGTACAGAGAACTATGGGCTCTGATTTAAATTAAATAAAGGCAGAATCTTTTTGTCTGTTACACCTCATTTTCTTCCAAGACTGCAATGGGCACCAAGCCCAGTCTGTTGGTTTATTTACTAATTCTTAAATTAAAAACATGAACTAACTTTACAAAAGTGTGACTTAGTGCAGGAGTGCCATCCTACCTTAAAGCAATCTGCTTTCTCACCTTGAGCTGTGTACGGATCATTTTGAAGTAGAACTCATCAGGGTTCTTGTCCAGAGCTTTCTTCTGAAGTGCTCGGAGGGCATTTTGCTTCTTGTGATAGTCCCTGGGAGGAAGGCAGAGCAGCACAGAGTTCCCCTGTGCCCACATTCCCTGACAGGAGGCACAGTGATGCAGAATTGCCATGTGCTGGGCTACTCAGTTTGATCCCAGTCTGAAGGATCGTAGAATGGCTTGGGCTGGAAAAGACCCCAAGGATCACCAACTTCCAACACCCAGCCACAGTCAGGTCCACCAACCTTCAGCTCTGGTACTAGAGCAGGCTACTCCAGGCTCCATTCAGCCTGGTCTTGAACACCCCCAGGGATGGAGCATCTGCAGCCTCTCTAGGCTTCCTATTCCAGCTCCTCACCGCAGTCTGTAAAGAACTTCCCCTGACATCAAATCTAACCCTGATCACATTCGCAGCCGTCCTCTGGACCCTCTCCAACGGCTCCAGCACAGAGATAAAGCCGTTTAGCCCGCACCCCCCGCTCCCCGACTCACTGTGCCCGCAGCCGGTAGTCCTGCTTCTTCTCCAGCAGCCCCAGCTTCTTCCTGCAGGCGGGCTGCGGGGACAGGCAGGGAAGAAGATGAAGCGGAGGACCGAACTCTCACCGAGGTCCCGCGATCCGTCCGGGAAGCCCCGATGCCGCTCACCCACCTGTGCCCGCTCGCGGTGCTGCCGCTGCCTCGATTTGGCAGCTTTCCTGAAGGCGGCCGACATCGCGATACGGCGCGACACGGCACAGCCGCGTGCGAAGCGACGGTCTCACCGCGCCGAGAGGCGGGGCCTGAATGCGTGACGTCACGACGTCGCCGCAACGTAGTCACGTCACCGCGGCGTTATCACGCCGACGCAACGTCACCACGCTGTCTCCATGGCGACAGCGGCGCTCATCCCGCGCTCTGCTGCCGCCCTCGGTTCGTGCGCTTTGCTCTTCCCGCGTCTCCGCGGCTCCCCGCACTGTGGGGCTGGGCTCGACCCTGTCCCGAGGCTCGGTCGTTGCTCCCTACGCTAAGCCGCGGCCCGGCCCGTAGTTCTCCGTCCCATCGCTGGGCAGAGGTCGTTCCCGCTCCCCTTGTGCGCCATGAGGGCCCCGCAGCGCCGTGCCCATGGGGAGCTGGAGCTCCAGGCGGCACGCGGGGCTCCTTCACCTCCTCACGGCGCACGGACCGCCCTGCTCCCCCCTCCTCACCGCCCCCGGCCCGGCCCAACCCACCGCCCCTCGGCTGCGCTCCGCCCCGGGTCGGGCGGGGCCGCGCTCAGCGCTGTTGAGCAGAGCAGAGCCGAGCCGTGCCCAGCGCAGCCCGGCGACGGGGCGAACAGCGGGACGGCGAGCAGGTAGGGCTGGGGGGGAGCTGGGAACCTGGCGGGAGCGGCCCGCTTTGGGCTTTCAGCCCCCGGTACGGCGCTGAGGGGTGGTGAGCATCCGTGCGGGGTTTGCATCGTCCCAGAAGGAGCCCCTTCGGATCAACTCGGTGGGTTTTGTTCTCTGAAAGCACCAGTGAAGTCTTTCCGCCGCTTCCTTTTGCCAGGCTGTAAAGATGCGGTGCTTAATGTGCGTTTCATTAAGAAAGCGCTGAAACTTTACCCGGCTTATAAACTCTGAAGCAAAGCAAAAGCCAATGCTCACCTTCGGTATAGAGGAACGTTCTGTGTGCAGTGAATACCGGGGCTGGTTTGGAGTAAAGCTCCTCCGCTTTCTTCTGTTAAACAAAACCTCCAGCAGTCACAGCTGGCACCTCGCTGCTTTGTGGGAGGGCTCCGTGTCGTTGCAAAACGCCGTCGTTTTACTGAGCACGGCTTGGTTTCGGCTCCTTATGTTTCCTTACAGGTAAGGTTTTCTGGTTTGGTTTCCAGCTTTGTATGCATCTTGTACTTGTGGTTATGTTAATGAATTTGTCTCTGTTATGAGAATTCATGGGAATGTTGGTTTAGCTTATAGTTAACCTGGATGGAGAACATTAGCTGAAGGAGATGGCACCTGGTTGTGGTTTCTCGTCTTCATAGTGCAGGCTTTGGTGCTGGTGTCTCTCTGCTTAATTGGAGTTTCATACATTCGTTGTTTCCCTGTTTTGAAAATCATAAATCAGAACACCTACTCTGGGAGCACAGGTAATACCTCGTCCAGGGTGGCTTTGGAAATCTACAGTTCTTTAAGCTGTTACAAATAAGTGACTGTCAAATTCTGTTCACTTTTGAGAAGCCTTTTCTTGTGTATTTCCTCAGGAGCATCCAGTTTCTAAAAACCTGCCTTTGAAACAAAATAATATCTTCCTGGTGTTCACAAAGGTGTTGAAAACTGCCTAATTTATTTCCCTAATTTGCTTTGTCAAAATGTGGTTTAACTTCCTGATGTGGCATCAGCAGGATGGTAGAGAAAGGGAAGTCTGACTTTTTCTCCCATCTTATTTTTGTGCCATTCTTTTCCTGGGATGGAAACCACATGGTTTCCTCCTTCTCTTGCTCTCTTCTTCCTTAGAAGTTTTAATAGCTCAGAGTTCAGAGCTCTGGTTTCGTTCTTACCAGCTAGGACTGTAATTTTGTATACTCTTAAGGCTGGTGACACAGCCCTGCCACAGCTGAAGGCGGGCAGTGCTTGGAAATACCTCCAGTTCCCCAGCAGGATGCCCTGGGAACAGTTCCACAGTCCCAGCTGCTGGGGCACCACTGTTGCTCCATGTTGGATGTCTCTTGGTGGAAAACCTGGGCATCTCCCCTGCCTTCAGAAAAGCATCTGCAGAGCTTGTGTGCTGAGGGCCAGACTGGTTGCTGGGTCTGTAGGAGAGTGGGAGGTCACTGCCGTTCCCTGTGAAGGATTTGCAGCCATCTGTAGCACGTCTGCTGTCAGCTCAGTTTCCTGTTTACACTGCAGTTGGTTTGAGAACAGGCTCTGAAGCAGCCACGCTGACTGAGGACACTGCTTCAGCTGGAGGCTCAGAGCTCCAAGGTCCCCATGGGGAAGGAAGGCAGTTGCCCTCCTCACACGTGTTTTTTTTTCCTATAGAACACGAGCCTTGTCTGGCTGTAGACAGCGGTCACTGTACTGTAGGTTTCTGAGGGTTGTACACGTTTTGGACCTGGCACCTTCGAGACAGCAATGAACCTTTAAATGTCAGACTCAGGAAGAACATCTCTGTGGGCAGGTTACTGGAATTCCCAGCGCACCACTTTTGGAAGCACTCGGTATAGTTCACAGCCAGGACTCGCTCTATTGCTTGTGCTATGAGGCAAGATGCTTTCTGCTGTGTTCCCAGTTGTAGCCTGGCTGATGCTGTTACACGACCTGCTGTTTTCTGCAGTACTAGCGGGAAAATGGAACAAATTGGTTATTCTTAGTGCTCAAATGATTCCTGCTCCCCCTCTCCCAGGAAAGGGACTTTTATGGTAATCACAGCAGTGACACGCAAGGTTTTCACAGTGGCCTGCTGGGGTTCTTGCTCGTGTCTGTGGGATTTTCACTGTGCTTAGCTTGCATGAGGTCATGCTTGAAGAACCCTAATTGCATCAGTAGCCTCAGGAGAGACACAAGTATAAACCTTTTTTCCTCTGCCTCACCTTTCATGTCAGAAAGTTTCCATAGACAAATATATATATTTACAGAAAACTGGGGACTGACTGGCTGCTTGGTCTGAATGGAAGCCAAGCTTTTTTTACTGGACAAACAGCTTCATAATTTCTGGTAATTGCTCATATAAGGAAGTCATTTCTCCCCTGCTGCTTGGTATCCCTGGTTGACACTCATTGCCTGTGCCCACTGCAGAGCACCAGCTTGCTCTGGCACTGCCACTTCTGCTCAGCTTTCCACTCTGGAGTGCAGCTCATGGCTCCTTGTTCCTTATAGGGTTTTGACTGTTTCTGCTGATACAGCTGCAGTTTTGAGACCCTGGTTGGGAAAATGGGGAGAGAGCAACATTTTGTCTGTTGGTGCCATCAGAACAATTGTAAATGGATGAGAACAGAAAGCACCTCTAACAACAGCTACCAGCTGCAGCAAGAAGACCAATTGTCAGAGGGCAGAAAAACTTTACCAGTATTATTTAATCTTCAGGTTAATACTGAGAACTTGGGCTTGCTTCAGAAGCCTAGGATGTTCAGGGGCAAGGGCTGAGAGTTTGGCAAGTGAAGGGATTCAGCTGCATGGATTTGCAGGTTCTGGTGGGGATGCTGGGTTCAGTCGTGCACTCTGTGCTGTGGGTGCTCAGTAGAGAAGAGGTGCCATTTATTGTAATGACTAATGTGTCGTTACTGGACTTTATCCATTAATAAGTAACGTGTATTCAGCAGCAGTCAGAAAGAAAAATGTTCCATTCTAGGGAGATGTAGTTGCTAAGAAAAGCCCTTGTTCTTTGTTTCTCCTTTCCTTTCCGTTTTGCTCTGGCTTTGCCAGGTGTAAAATACAATTGTCAGCAGTTTACAGGGAAGGGGGAGTGTCAGCTTTCCTGTTGAAGAAAATATCAAGGGTCTGATTGCAAAAAAAAGGGAAACTGAAGAATGCCACACGGCTTCCACCTTCCTGTATTTCATCCTTGCAGAATTGCCTCTGCTGTGTGAGTCACTTGGTGTCTGCTGGTGTTTGCTAAACGGAGGACAGTTTTAACAAATGATTCTGCCCTTAGTCAATAGGAACACACTGATGGGACAGTATTACTCTAGGATGAAGCAGGACAAGGACATTAGGAATAAGCTAATAGTCTTAAAATTCTTAAGAGAGAGTTATTTGGAAATAGCTTAGCATGGAGTCTAAATAGCAATGCAATGAAGATCCTAAATTCATGTTCTTGCTCTTACTCAGCATCTCTTTGGCTTTCTGTTTTGGCTCTGAATGTATCACTGCACATGATAACAGGCTTGCAAGTTTGAGACTTATTTTATATAAAGCATTTTGAGATTTTCTAATAAAAAACAATCCTTAAATCAGCCACTTTTGATTAGGGTCATTGCTGGACAAAAGCTGGGTCATGTTTATGCCCAGTCTGCCCAGTGCCTCTCAAGTCTGGGAGCAGAAATCAGCTTCCAGCACCATCCAAGGACATAATCTTAACTGCTTTCTAGCTGGGTTCTGAGCATCTAAGCTGTAAGCCAGAGGAATGTGCTGCATCCAACCTGAGCTGTTCATGGCCCCTAAGCTCATAAATCCTGTGAGCAGAGAAGCCAGTGCAGGTGACTGGACAGCTGGAGCCATTCTCTACTCACAGGGAGGAAAGGGACCTCTGAATAGCTCAAGGAAATGCTCAGTGTTGATGGAATGGCTGCAGATCTGCTTCCCTAGTGCTTCCTTCACCACATGTTACGCTTGACCCTGCCAGTACTAAACACCAATAGGAGGCAAGTCATCGTCCCCAGCGGCAGATTAAACTGCTTGGCCATTGTTAAAGAGTCCAAGATTTTCCTCTCTCACCCTGGTTAAATGACTGCTTGGATGTGCAGCCAAAGTAAACATGAGCTAATAAAAAATGTAGAGATAGTAGATAGCTGTTATGGACTAAACAGTCATGCTGCAGCACAAAGATGTGTGGGTTTTGCTTGCTTGTTTTCTCCTTTAGTGTTTGAAGCTCAATTTACCTGACAATGAGGTGGTATAGATCAAGTATACCTCCTTTCTCCTGCACAGGAGAACTTTGAAGAAGAAATTGATCTCCCAGGATCCGTGTGGCAGCTCTGGAGCCCTTTCCTGTATTCTCCAACAGTACGTTTCCTTGTTGACAAGAAATACATTGTCAGTGGGTTTTTTACTTTTTCATCTACACAAAATAGCACAGCCTGTGAAGGCCATTGCTGCAAGATAACATGTTGATCAGAAGTCTGGGGTGCTGCAGAGAGGTGGGATATCTAGGTGCTATCACAGCTACTTGAACTTGTGGTAGAGAAAGAGTTTTGGAGAGGGTCAAAAAAACTCAGCGTGAAACAACCATGCAGTGATAGGGGTTGGGTTCTCCCTGTATTCCTGTGATTCCCATGGAATGCTGTATTCTTTTACAAGAGTTGAAATTAATAGCTGGACAGGTAGAATAAGTGTTTGGACACGCATCTGCTTCAAGTGCTTGGATGTTGTTAGCACACGTAATTGCTTTGTATCTGAAGCTGACTGAACTGCCCAGGTCCTTGCAGTGTAACTTGCTTTGCTTTCCTTTCTGGGGCTGGTGTGCCTGCTGCTCTACTGGGTCCTGCACTCTGATCTTCAGCCTCTTCTGGGATCAGAAGTTTGTAGAGAGAGACCAAGGGCTGAGAGTGCGATATGACATGAAAAGATTACGGGCTGCTGGGCAATAATTACCACAAATGATGCAGACAAGTCCAGATCTAGGAGCAGCTTTTTCCTCTTTCATCCCAAGCCAATCGTGGCTCAGGCTGACAGCACACCTGGAAATGAGGTAATTGAATACTCTGCCCACATTGTTCAGATTAGCTGGGGCTTGGGCACAAGCAGCACAATTGTTTTCTGTGCTCCTGGGCAACTTTTGTTCTCCTGCAGCCAGGAAGCCTTACTGCTGCAATGAGACAAGACAGGATGATTCTCTTCCTTTCTTGGGAAAGGCATTCTTAAGCCACCTGTGGTGTGACTTTCCTGAGCAATACCCTTTCCAGATGTGGAGATCTTGCTGCTATTGAAGTATGAGGCGGAAATACTTCCAGTGCTGCCTGAACATGTTATTTAGGTCAGTTGGAAGGAAGGTGGCAACATGAATCAGAGAAAGGGTTGGAAGAGGAGGAAGGTCGTTAAGTAGTGCCTTGCCATCCCCTGCCAGCACAAGATTTTTCTCTGCTGGTGCAGAAGGACGTTTAGAGATGCCGTTTGTTGTCTCTGTACTCTCTGCATACTCCTGTGACTATGAGTAAGTGGACTGGAAATGAAAGAGAAGACCTCAGACAAAAGCCTTGCCCTTATCTCTCTGCATCAGTATGTCTCTTTCCTGATGGATTAGCTAATCTCTCTCAGAGATAGACAGAGCACGGTCTCCTCTTCATTCCTCTGGAAAACAAGCTGCATCAGAATAATTGCTCTGACTTCATCCATTTGGGGTGAATGAGTCTTCAGAAGATGCTTTTATGGAGGCACAGCCATCCTATTTTTGTGGCAACTCTTGCTGGTGGAGAGCTGGCAGAAGCAGCTGGGGGGTTTCCCAGCAGGTAAGTGGCCAAAGGGGCATGAGGGGTAATGCAGAGCAAAGCTGACAGGGTGGGCTGAAGGGATGGTGGGAAACCTCCCAGAAACGTCCCATGTGAGCAGGGCTTTGCTGAGCACCTCGTTTCCCTTTCCCAGAGGAAGCAGCCTGCATTCACCCGTTGCTCTGTAGAGACCCGTAGGCTAAAACAAATTATTCTTACGCAGTAGAAAACACTGGAACCAACCTTAACTGATGAAGCAATTTGCCAGCATTTAGCCTCGAGGTCCCTAGTCCCTCAGGGCTCTCCAGTGCAATGACTTGAGCTGGTTTCCCAGAAAGATTCTCTTGGATATGTGCTGTTGGCAATGCTCTGGCTTGTTGCTGGCCTTTTATTTTTCCAAGAGCCAGCTCTTGTTAGCTTCGTTCTCACAGTATTGTTTTCTTTCTAGAAGAAGCTTTTGCTGGCTCTTCTAAGCCATCACATGGGAATTGCTTACTAGCTTAGATTTATTTTTTTTTCGTTTTGACCCAAAGCTGTGCTTCGCTCCCCTCTGTAACACTGCCAACATCATTTCCAGTCTCTTTTAAGCGTATGTTTTGCAATAATATCTAAACTCTTGGCTCCAAATAAGTGCCTTACAGAGAGATCCGTATCTTTTAACAAAGGAATTGAGAAGCTAACAGTGAGAACAAAAGCAATATCTTGAGAGCCTTTAAGCCTCTGCTGACCTTTCCCAAAGGCCTCGGCTGAGGCTCCTGCATGTAGCGAGCAGATGGCAGAAAGCAGGGTGGCCTTTGGTCGGTTTGCACGGTCCTCTGCCCCATCCCTGCATTTGCTGGAAATGTGCACTGCGTATTGTTGCCATCTGGGATCAAGTGTGCTATTCTTACGGTCTCCAGGGAGCCTTCTCCAGCAGAGCCCATCTCTGATGGAAGTCCTCTTTGGCTGACCTTGCACTTGGGCTAGTGTGGATTTTTGAGATGTGACAGCAGCATTCTTCAGAGGAAGACTTGGGAAATGTCTTGTGGCTGGGAAAGGCCAGTGGGCTGCTTGCTGGCTGAGTTCTCCAGGTATCCATCTAGGTACCTGATTTAAACCAGGCAGCAATGAGATCAATGTTAACATTTTCAAATCTTCAGGACAAACAGCCACAGCAATGCAAAGGCCCTCACCAAACCAACCTCACCAAATTGCCTTTGCTTTAGCCAGTGGGAAGACTTGGACATATAGGAAGCAAGACCAGTCAGGGAAAGTAGCAGCAGAGCTGGAAGTATTTTCTGTATCTTCTGACATTAAGAAGCTTCTCCTTGGTTTGCATCTGTGCATGAAATGGAGGCTGTCTGACCTGCAGAAATAAGGGTTAAGGTTTAGCAAATTGGCGTTTCTGGGAGTGAAGTTTCTCTAATTAGCACATTGCTCAATTTGGGTTGCAGGTGAGTTGAGAGAAAAGTTGGAGCCGCTCCATGTGTTTGTACAGGTTTGTTGGTTATTTCTGTCCTCATTTATGTCTTGCTTTGTATTGCAGTAATGTCATAGGTCTGGAGGTTGTGTATTTCAATTAAATTTGCGCAAAATGCCTTTGGGGCAGTTTCAGCTTGGGAATCTTTGTTGTTGTCCTTGTAAATGTAAAACCTGACGTACCAGACTAAAATAATGCAATCAGGATGGATTTTCTGTAAATATTTCCTAATCCCTCTGAATTGACATTCTTAAAACTTGTGCTCAGCTGCCATCTGTCGCACAGGCAGAATGAGGGATCCGAGTGGGATGAATAAGAGCCCTTGGCAGTGCTATTTACACAAGTTGGAGCTGAGCTGTGTTCAGGATGTCCTGACCTGCCCAAGTTGCTGCTCGTCCATTCGCACCAGCTGCTGCTGTGTCTGGCACAATTTCCTGCATTGCTTTTTAAAGGCTTCTATATGCAGGGACAGAGAGGGAAGAAAAAAAAGAAGACGAAACATAACAGAAGATGAGAAGATTCACATACTCCATAAAGCTCCTTTCCCAATGTTGCACGCTGTGGAGCAGCCTCTCCCTCCAAGCTCACTGCCATGTTGTTCTGAGGGTTTTACCTTTGCACAAGGGAGCCTTTTCCTGTGTGTTCTCCATCCTTAGGCAGGTTGGATGGCCAAGCTACAAGAGATGGGAAAGAATTGGGCACAGAGACCCCCATTGCTTCCTGATGGGAGGCTTCATGGGACTGCATGAAGGGTCTGCTCTTAAGAGGAGCTGAGCTGACGTGAAACAAATGGTGCTCCTGGAACTGATATACAAGCTGCCAAATGCAGAAACAAAGCAAGAGCAGAACCAAAATCCTTCCTGCCCTCTGCTCTGAGGCTCAGCTCAGCAGTTTGCTGTGGAACAGCCCTGCCCGCATGGTGATCCCTGGAGCATTTTATTGTGGGGAGGCTACATCTGTTTGTGCTGTTTCTTGTAATGTGTGCTCAGAAACCCGCATTGCTTCCAAACCCCGGTGCTCCGTGTCTGTCTGCATTGATGGATGGCCGACCACTGAACCCCCAGCATCCATTCGCCTTCTGCTCCAACCCAGCCTCACTGAAAAGTCTTGCTCCTTCCTCAGCCCTTGGAGCCCTCCAGCTGTGCTCTGCTTGGAGCCCATCCGAGGCTCTTTTTGCCACGTCTCCCAGCAGAACCAGTGGGACGATCCCAGGAGGCTCTTCTGGAAGTCTGTCCCTTTGTCCCTGGGTTCTGGGACGCCAGCCTTGTGCTTGCTGGCCCCAGGGCCTCACTCAGCCACGCTCGGAAGGGATCATAGCAGAGTTAGACCTGGCAGATGGAGGCCTGTTACCTCACCCCACAAAAATGCTTTGTTATTGAGAAAATGGAAACTGTCTGAGGTTTGGGAGCTGAATGGAGTCATTGGTGTCTGTTTTAACCACAGTTTGGTGGTGGCTGCTGAAAGTTCCCCTTGCTGAGCATTCCCTTTTCCTACACCCATAATCTTGAAGTCATCAGAGAGCTGCAGCGATTTAACCATTAGCTGAACAAACGCTGAATGCTGCTGCGTGCTCTGCAGAAACTTCACTAAAGCAGAAACTTCACTGAAGCCTCAGCATCTTCCAGCAGAAGTAAAATGAGTGGCTAATAAATAACCCTTTACAAACTGTTGCCCAGAAAGGTGATCCCTGTGAGTACGAAGCCAAATTCAACTTCCTTTTATGATCTCAGCAGTGCCCCTTGTTTACTTGATTTATTTTTAAAACGCTGCACTAAGATTAGGCAGGAGCTTTTTGGGGGGAAAAGGCACACAGACATTGGAGTTCTGTACCATGGGTATCTGAATCCCAGCTCAGAAGAGAAATTTCATCTTGTCAATGTGGGTTTTTTTAAGATTTCAATGCTGGGAACTTGGGAACATAGGAGAAAGAATACAACTAAGGGTTCAACTATTAGCAAGCTGGTTTTCCTATTGCTCTGCGTGATTCGGGTGAGTCAATACAGACCAGCTCTAACTAAACACAAGACTTGTTTGAGTTAACAGATAGCTGTGTGCGTTTGTACCACTGTAGGATCTGATACACCCTGCCAGTATTAAGCATTATTCACTAAGCACCCTAATAAAACTAAACCAAGCAGTGTTAGCTTTTTGGAAATAAAATGAACGTTTTATTTATGTGTATTTAAACTAGCAAATCTTCGTAAGCCAAATTGATGTCTTCCAGCTGCTACAGATGTTTTTTACATGACAAAATATTTTGGTGCTTAGAAAAACCTCGAATGCTGGCACCACAAGATATTAAATATTTAATTATTACACTGGAATGTAAATAGGGTCTTGATATTTAAAATCTGTTTACTCGAATTTCAAGTGCTTACTTAGAAACTCTTAAATCAACGTGCTTCTTATCTTGTTACATGGGAAGGAGAGTGACGACTTGGCATCTTCTCCAGATTTCCTTCAATGTCAACATGGGTTTTAGTTACCTGGATTTGGTTACCTGGAGAGATCATTGCAGCTGCTTCAGGCAGGGCCAGGGAGCGATGGCTGCTGTCATGGCCTCTTTCCATTTGAGATCCCTGCTTTCCGTGGGTTTGCAGTGCAACCATAAAAATCCTTTCCAGGCTGAGCTCTGGCTCCTGAAGTCTTTGGGAGATTTTTTTTAATATAAAATGCAAATAGCAGAAACAACTGGCAGTTGATTTTTCAAACTGCATCTTAGCAGCACAGAGCCCATTCTGGACGTGTGTTGTTCCTGTAGCTGTAAAGCAACCTTCTTTCTTGAATGATCCAAGCCCACAGGATTTCCCTTGTGTGAGTATGTTTGAGGTTAGGTAATTTCTCTTGCTGTTTGGATGGTGGATGTAGATCGTGCAGTTTCCTACCAGAACAGTGTATCAATAGCTCAGCCCTACAGGGGAGAAATGTTTTTTTGTTTGTTTGTTTTTTTTAAGCTCTTCTAATGAACCAAAAGAAAGGAAGCAACAATGTAAATGTCTATCTGAAAGGACAGAAATTCCTCTTTGAGGTCCACAGCTGATGGCAGGATTCCTTTGTAGTGCTTAGGATACAAGGG